>NW_028318303.1:1152500-1525000 GCF_062004578.1 Staurois parvus
ATGTATTTGAAATACCACAATTTTAGCCATATACAATACATTTCAAAATATATTTATATATATATATATATATATATATATATATATATACACTGTATGTTGAAATACGTTTTTTATAGAAAACTATTTTTAAAAAGACATTTTCAAATATACTGTATGTCTTTAAAGACATACTGTATGTCTTTAAAAACACATTTAATCTACATTTTTGGAATGTATTTACAATTATATGTAAAAATATATGTTAAAATGAACATCTGAAGAATGTATTTCAAAAATATATATATTTTAAAAAATATTTTTCATATATTTTGTAATATATAAAAATTGCATTTCAACATACAGTATATATATATGTACTGATCTGAAGAAGGGCGTTAACATAATAGCCTGAAACTGTTGAACACAGTGATGTATGGCTTTGGATCACCCTTTTGTATGGTGATTTTTCAACAATAAAAGTTTTTTATGTGCAGCAATCCAATTTTTTTTTTCTATATATGGCCTTTGGGAGGG
Organism: Staurois parvus; assembly: GCF_062004578.1. Classification (NCBI taxonomy): domain Eukaryota; kingdom Metazoa; phylum Chordata; class Amphibia; order Anura; family Ranidae; genus Staurois; species Staurois parvus. Next base: position 1,153,017 of record NW_028318303.1, read on the forward strand.
CTTGATTGCTATACATTGTGATTGATCATTGTTGTGCACTCCACCCAGGGGCAGACTGACCATTTGGAAACTCGGGCACTGCCCGAGGGCCCGGGGTCAGTAGGGGGCCCCATGAGATGCCACTGGTACTTTTTTCATAGGCTTTTTTGAGTATGGGCAAGGACACAGGGGCCCCATGATCCCCTATTGCCTGGGGGCCCCATGAGTTGTCAGTCCGCCCCTGACTCCACCCATATTACTGCTATATATATATATATATATATATATCTCATATTTGGCCATATTCTATATATATATATATATATATATATATATATATATATATATATATATAAATATACTGAATACAGCCAAAATTTTAGTATTTCAAATATATGTCAATATATTTGGGAAGAATATTTAGAAAATATATTTAAAATATATTTTTCTTCCATGTGGGTGGGCTGCACTGTTTTTTCTGATATGTAGATCAATAATGCATTCTTTATACAAGCCAACTAATCGGCTGACCAACTAATTGATAATGACAACACTTGACAACTATTTTTATAATCGATTATAATAGATTATGTCAATTAGTTATTTCAGTCTTAAACAAGTGTTCTGACCATCTTCCATCTTTCTTTTTCAGTTTTCTATGATGAGGAGTTAGGTGATAGACGAACATGGCATTCGGTATACTGGCTGAAGTAGTGTTGTACGCAGGGGCGGACTGACAACTCATGGGGCCCCCTGTATTTTTGGGGAGGGAGTCAGGTTGGCTGCATTCTAACAGCAGTCCTGCATATTGGGCCCACAAGACAGACAGCAGGGCTGTGATACATGACGGGGATAGTTGGGTGGAAGAGGGAAGATACCTTCTGGAGTGTGCGGAAGAGATCACCCACCCAAATCATGAAACTAATAATGAGCCAATAATGGAAGGGGACTTTAGAGGCAGAAGATATAAAACATGAAATATGTTAAAAAAAACAAATAATCAATCTTTATTATTAATTACCAAAAAAAAATGGCAAAATGGCCAACAGGACAAAGGTAAAATACAATATGATACACCAAATAATTGAGCCAGCATAGTGTATTTAGGAATACAACAATATAGATGCATGTCTTGCTTGGCAATAATAAAATCTTCCCATAATTCCTAACATGTTTCAGAACGGAGTTCCTTCTTCAGGGAAAATTACTGGCATAATGATGAATTAGTAGGTGTATCTGTGTAACTTGATTCAAAAATAGACATCCACAAAGCAGAGGCAGTCTAGCCAAAATCAGCGTAAGGTCTTTAAATTCACATCTCCAGCTCTGAAGGGGTTACTGCAAGGATCCCAGTGGGGCATCACCTAAAGGAAAGGCCAATCTGATCATAACAGTATAACAGTCACAGCCAGGGGCGGACTGACAACTCATGGGGCCCCCGGGCAATATGGGATCATGAGGCCCCTGTGTCCTTGCCCAAACTCAAAACATCCTATGAAAAAGGTACCAGGGGCATCTCATGGGGCCCCCTACTGACCGCGGGCCCTCGGGCAGTGCCCGAGTTTCCAAATGGTCAGTCCGCCCATGGTCACAGCAGAGGTATGCTCAGCAAGGAAGTCACCCAAATCACTTCCAATATAAAACAGGTATAATATATATCAGCTGATAGTGTGTTTAAAAGCCCATGCCACCATCGCCGATGTAAACCTGACATCGATGGCAGCGAGTTAACCTCCCTAACGGTCTGATTATGTCAATATTTCTGTGCTGAAAGTGGTACTTTTTTTGCATGGAAATATGTATTTTTTTTATTGTAGGCTGTAATTTTTAGGAATAATCACTGAAATCTGTCCGAACAAGAGTCTAGTAAACATCCCGGGGATGATAAAACTTGAAACACGAAATCATAAATTATAATTTAATAAATAATCATAAAAAATAATAATATTACATTTAATTCAATAATATAATCAAACCAAAAACACTGAACTGTGAAATAGAGCGCCAAGTTCGCACATCACTGAGCAAAGTCGCAAAATTGTTTTCAGTGTCTGATGACGAATTTTCCTCACGAATCATTATCACTCAATTCTGCAAGTGGTTCTGATTTACTATCGCTGTTCTCTAGTCGGTCTAAAACCGCTTTTGACCTAAAGGGACGCTTTTTGGACGCCATGGACGTTTCTCAGTTTCCAGGCAGAAAGAACAGTAAAAATGCAGGCAGGGCGCCGGACAAAGCACTCGGGACAAAATGTATGTGAAATGGTTTGATACAGGAATGTTATACTATGTGAATTTAGTGTATTTAGTGAATGTCACTTTTTGACATTTTTAAATTTCCCGCCAGTTCTGTCCCCGTACTTCCCGACGTTGCAGGGAACGGAACCCGGAAGACAGATGCCGGCATCGGCCGGAGGACATTTCCGCAGGGGGGGACATTAAGGGAGTGAAGGACAAGGTAAGTGCAGAAGGGATCCCGGAGCAGAGCTGCAAGGTATTCCTGAGTGTAGCTCGGGGTTACCGCTTGTGGTGCTGAAACTTTACCCCGAGCTACACTCGGGAATACCTCCAGGGAGGTTAAAGAGACCCAGTCATTGTGACCAGAAAGGGCGGACTGACAACTCATGGGGCCCTCTGGCAATAGGGGATCCTGGGGACCCTGTGCCCTTGCCAAAACTCAATAAATCCTATGAAAAAGGTACCAGGGGCATCTCATGGGGCCCCCTACTGACCCCGGGCCCTCGGGCAGTGCCCGAGTTTCCAAATGGTCCGTCCGCCCCTGCTCTTTACCTATCTCAGTACCAGGATCCTTCCTTATTTCCAAAAAGTTGTGGCAAAAGAATGACCTTGTGGTGTCTACTTTCCAAAAATTGCATTTGAGGGCTTTTCTGTTATTTTTATTTTAATAGAAGGTAAGAGAAACTATTTTGTTTACGAAAATTTGTGGTCTTCTTCCCCATTTTTTTATACAAAAAAATGAGTAGAAGCCTACTTTAACCTAACAATTTATATTTGGGGTTGCAGGAACAAGCCTCCACCACCACAGGTAGAACATACAAACCCTGTGAAGATGGTGTCCCTGTTGGGATTGTACTGCATGATTCCGGTGCTGCATGACAAGAGTTCTATCTACTCAGCCAACAGATGTTATAGAAAGTGGCTTCAGTTTAAGTGGATCAGTCTGGCAAGGGCCACCTCCATCTCTTTAGCAAGTGCGACCGACAAAACGGAGACAAGTGCACAATTAGAAAGTGATAGTTCTGCCGGCCTTTCCAGCAAGACTTTAGAAGTGATGTCTTTTAAGTCTGCTTTCTTCATGGAAAAAATAAGGGATCCCGTACTAAAAGCCAACCGGTTCAAAGAACGAGAGTATCAGGAAGAAGGCAGCCAATCCTTCAGTTCCAGTCCTTCCATCTGGGAACCAGACCTCTATGATGGATGGAGGCTCCTTGCTCTTCGAGGCACTTAGCATCCTCAAGCACACTTAAGGAGCCGGCTGCTCGCCATAAATGACAGAGATCGTCATGCGAAGCCATAAAATGTAGTGAAAACGTTTTCTTGTTTTTTAAAGGTGGGGCTCAGGCTGAGACGAGTTCAGGCTCAGTTCATTTTCAGGCAGAGCTGATATTAACCGGTGTCAGAATAGAAGAGATAAAGCCGACTTTACCGCTGAATTGGTAGGACATTTTTTTTAAGGGATAACTATAGTAAATGCAGTATAAACAAAATAAAAAGAATCACTTTTCTAGCAATCTATCCAACTTTTTTAAAACTTGCAAACTAATAAAAATATTATTTAAATTAATTTCAAACATTAATTATAAAATAGCATTTTTTAAATTATTGTTGTTGTTATTAATATTATTTTTATCATCACTTATTTAAAATGTTTATTAAAATAAAAAAATAAAAAAAAATACTTAAAATAATATAAAAGTATTAAAATGTCCTCATACAACCAATTTATTTGAAGATTATAATAAAACATTTTTCCACTGGAACACGTTTAATAACCCCGATGAGGGAAGAGCATTACTTGAGATCAGTCATTGAATCATGACAGCTGACATTCTGGTTGCTGGCTAACTATTTGTTCTTGACCCCTTATTTCCTACCACATGTCCCTTGGAAATAATCCCCCCTCCCTTTTTTTTTTTGTTACTTTCCCTCTCTTTTTGATATGTTAATTTATATATTCTTTGACTATTTTGTAATATTCTGTTCAGATTACTGTTTTCCCTTCCAGACCTGTAATCCTTAATGTTCATTAATTGGATACGTTCCCTGTTTTCTGATACTGTGAATTTTGATATTACATGTGTATCTGATTGTAAAAACAAAATTGTTTTTAGTAAATTAGGAATAAAAAAAAATGTAAATACTACACATATTACAAATACTTATTTTTTTTATATCACTGTATATATACAGGGATTTTTTTTCTTAGAGAATAAGTGCAGGAAATCCCCCCTCGTCTCCACTCCTTGACAACTGCCGACCACCGTCCCTTGGTTCCACCCGCTAGCCACCTCCCAGTACTGCCCCTTTAAAAAAATATATAGAACCAAGTATCATTTTGTGGTTCAAGTAATTTGTATGGAATTTTTTAACAATAGCACAAAAAACAGTAAAATAGACCCCTGCAGCCAGCAACAATAGAATCCCGCCAGCAACATTAGACCCCCACAATAACAATAGATCCCCCTGCAACTATGGACCCCCCAACAAAATACCACCCAACAGCAATAGATTCACCCCAACAACAATGGACCTCCAGCAACATCAATAGATCTCCTAGGACGCAGCATCAATAGACCCTCCAGCAGCCAGCATCAATAGACTTCTCCATCAACAGTAGATCCCTCCCAGCTACAACTGACCCCCCCCCAGAAATATAATACCCCCTAAGTAACAATTGATCCCCAACAGCAACAACAGACCTCCCCAGCAAAAATAGATCCCCCACTAGCATTAATAGACCCTCCAGCACACCCCAGGATCACTTGCCATTCACATACATTCAGTGCTGGAGGTACTGGAGGTGCTGGAACTGCGTCCCTCTGCATTCCCATTGAAAAGATCTATCTATCTATCTATCTATCTATATACTGTATATTGTAGTTATACTGAGAGGACAATTTATACACATTCACATCAGTCCCTGTCCTCGAGGAGCTTACAATCTAAGGTCCCTATCTCACGTGCATACACATACTAGGGCCAAGCAGGGCAGGAGCTAACTAACCTACGAGCATGTCCTTGAGTGTGGATGTGTGACTCTTGGGTGAAGCTTGTGTGAATTTTTTATGAAAACATTTATGGATAGAGCTCCTGATCTGAAACAAGTCTGGGGATCTGCTGCCCTCTACTGTCAGCTGATAACATCACACTGTAATGTATAATTATGTATGCTACTTCCTGACTCTGGGTTGTTGGTAAAAGATGCTGGAAAGAGGGAGTGGAGAGAGAGAAAGTCTCAGCCACTTGCCCTGTCCATGCTACTAAGCATGTAGCCAGTTAAGTCAGAACTCTTGCTCTGCATGCTTCTGGTGGGTTGGTGATTCAGCCCTTAGCCCTGATGCAAGCAGTGGGTTGGCTCTAAGGAGGATTTACAGTATGCAAAAATGGGTGGATGTCTGTCTGGAGGAGTGGGCATTCTGGTATGTAGACCACCCTAGGTGGCACCCACTTGTGATGCCGAGCCACCATGACTGAACTAACTAAATCCATTAAATGAATGGGGTGGGCCAGGGACAGCCAGGCTAGGAATGAATGCGCTAGATCACGGGTGTCAAACTGGTGGCCCTCCAGCTGTTGTCAAACTACAAGTCCCATGAGGCATTGCAAGACTGACAGTTATAAGCATGACTCCCAAAGGCAGAGGCATGATGGGACCAGGGGCAGACTGACCATCTGGAAACTCAGGCACTGCCCGAGGGCAGTAGGGGGCCCATGAGATGCCCCTGGTACCTTTTTCATAGGCTTTTTTGAGTTTGGGCAAGGACACAGGGACCCCATGATCCGCTATTACCCGGGGGCCCCATGAGTTGTCAGTCCACCCCTGGATGGGACTTGTAGTTTTGCAACAGCTGGAGGAGCCACCAATTTGACACCCCTGAACTAGATGATGCTGGTCGTCAGGAAATGAGCCAGGCTCTATTGGACTTGCCTTAGCTTTTAATGCACATTGTGAGAAGCTCCCAGTGTGCAGTGACATCAGAGGAAGCCATTTCAGTCCAGGAGAGGAGCCGGTACTACTGAAGGGAAGTCTGGAGGTCAGATTTAAGATCCCATTTTAGATAGCGATGGCTCTTAGTTGAGTTTTCATGTACGAATCTCATTGTAGATGGGCAGAATGTTTTCTTCTGAAGACCCCAAACCTGTAAACCAGATGTCTCCAGATTTACAAATAAGCAATGACTTGACTATACATTACAGCATAATGACAGCCCATTATGACATTGTTGCTGACATTCCTCAATCGGCTGTTTGTTTTCACTGTCCCAGTTCAAAGTGTTAAAGCAGCACTATGTGTGTTCTAATAAATAGCACGGTATATTTATGTTGCACGCAGCCACCTCACATAAATGACGCCAGCGATGTTTGAATGCTGTTACAAGCGGAAAAGGCAGCAAACACAATTGGGGTCCCAGTTATAGGCGATTTCACACAGAGGCGTCAGCTAGGACCATAAGGATGGCTTCTGGGGCTTCTGGGGGAGACTATTATAATGTGTAAGCTACGTTTGCCATGCTTCTGCAAAATGTCAGTTACTTTTGCCATGCTGCTGTTTCAAAATGTCAGTTGCTTTCGCCATGCTGCTGCTTCAAAATGTCAGTTACTTTCGCCATGCTGCTGCTTCAAAATGTCAGTTACTTTCGCCATGCTGCTGCTTCAATATGTCAGTTGCTTTCGCCATGCTGCTGCTTCAAAATGTCAGTTGCTTTCGCCATGCTGCTGCTTCAAAATGTCAGTTGCTTTCGCCATGCTGCTGCTTCAAAATGTCAGTTGCTTTCGCCATGCTGATGCTTCAAAATGTCAGTTGCTTTCGCCATGCTGCTGCTTCAAAATGTCAGTTACTTTCGCCATGCTGCTGCTTCAAAATGTCAGTTACTTTCGCCATGCTGCTGTTTCAAAATGTCAGTTGCTTTCGCCATGCTGCTGCTTCAAAATGTCAGTTGCTTTCGCCATGTTTCTGCAATATATCAGTTCTCTACTGTGCTGCCTGTGTGCTTCCAGTTCCGGATCTTAGCTCTACATTTTATGATGATTGAGGGCCCCTTAGGGGCTCCGATCACACCAGTCCACTGCATCACGGTGCACGTTATTATACATTATTTTGAACATTAATGTGAGTAATGCTAAGGCAGCCCATTTAGTTTTCAATGGCCACCACCCCAGAAAATGAAAAATGAAAGCAACATTTTGTTTTTGTTTACCATCTCTGCTGCATTGTGCAATGAAAAACACATGCGGAGGTTATGTGCCATTCAAATAAGATAGCAATGCACCACACATCATATATTACTGTGCATTGCAGTACCGCACAGTAAAATGTGCATTTTACCATGCATATTTAAGCTAAACTCCAAGCAGATATAAAAGATACAAAGTATTCAGAATATAATATAATATACACTATATTGCCAAAAGTATTGGGGCACCTACCTTTCCACGCACATGAACTTTAATGGCCTCCCAGTCTTAGTCCGTAGGGTTCAATATTGAGTTGGCCCCGCCCTTTGCTGCTATAACTGCTTCCTCTACTCTGGGAAGGCCGTCCACAAGGTTTAGGAGGGTGTCTATGGGAAGGTTGGACCATTCTTCCAGAAGCACATTTGTGAGGCCAGGCACTGATGTCGGGGGAGGAGGCCTGGCTCACAGTCTCCTCTCTAATTCATCCCAAAGGTGTTCTATGGGGTTGACACCCCAAACTCACTCATCCATGTCTTTATGGACCTTGCTTTGTGCACTGGTGTGCAGTCATGTTGGAACAGGAAGGGGCCATCCCCAAACTCTTCCCACAAAGTTGAGAGCATGAAATTGTCCAAAATGTCTTGGTTTGGTGACACCTTAACAGTTCTCTTCACTAGAACTAAGGGGCCAAAGCCAACCCCTGAAAAACAACCCCACACCATAATCCCCCCTCCACCAAACTTTATATTTGGCACAATAAAGTCAGGCAAGTACAGTTCTGGAAATCGCCAAACCCAGACACATCCATTGGATGGCCAGACAGAGAAGTATGATTGGTCATTCCAAAGAACATGTCTCCACTGCCCAGTCCAGTGGCGGCGTGCTTTACACCACTGAATCCGAAGCTTTGCTTTGCACTTGGCGATGTAAGGCTTGGATGCAGCTGCTCGACCATGGAAACCCATTCCATGAAGCTCTCTACGCACTGTTGTTGTGCTAATCTGAAGGCCACACCAAGTTTAGAGGTCTTTAGCTATTGACTCTGCAGACAGTTGGTGACTTCTGCACACTGTGCGCTTCAGCATGCGCTGACCCCGCTCTGTCATTTTACGTGGCCTACCACTTGGTGCCTGAGTTGGTGTTGTTCCCAGTTGCTTCCACTTTGTTATAATCCCACTAACAGTTGACTGTGGATTATTTAGTAGCAAATAAATTTCACGGTTTGTAGAAGCAGTCTGCATGCCTAGGGGCTTGATTTTATACACCTGTGGCCATGGAGGTGATTGGAACACCCAATGATGTGGAGGGCTGGCCCAATACTTTTGGCAATATAGTGTAATATAATACACTGCTCAAAAAAATTAAAGGAACACTTTTTGAAAACACATCAGATCTCAATGGAGAAAAATCTCCTGCTGGATATCTATACTGACCAGTGGCGGACTCACAACTCATGGAGCCCCCGGGCAATAGGGGATCATGGGGCCCCTGTGTCCTTGCCCAAACTCAAAAAAGCCTATGAAAAAGGTACCAGGGGCATCTCATGGGGCCCCCTACTGACCGCGGGCCCTCGGGCGGTGCCCGAGTTTCCAAATGGTCAGTCCGCCCCTGATACTGACATGGACTGGGTAATGTGTTAGGAAAGTAAGGATACCCCATCGTTTGATGAAAATTAAAATGTTTGACCTACAGAGGACTAAATTCAAAGACACCTTGAAAATCTAAGTGGAAAAATGGTGCAGCAGGCGAGTCCATTTTGCTGAAATTTCATTGCAACAACTCAAAATGTTACTCAGTAGTTTGTATGGCCCCTACATACAGTACTTGTATGTATGCCTGACAACATCGGGGCATGCTCCTAATGAGACGACGGATGGTGTCCTGGGGGATTTCCTCCCAGATCTGGACCAGGGCATCACCGAGCTCCTGGACAGTCTGAGGTGCAACCTGGTGGTGTCGGATGGACCGAAACATAATATCCCAGAGGTGTTCTATTGGATTTAGGTCAGGCAAATGTGGGGATTATTCTACGGTATCAATTCCTTTATCCTCCAGGAACTGCCTGCATAGTCTCAAAACATGAGGCCGGGCATTGTTGTGCACAAGGAGGAATCTAGGACTCGCTGCACCACCATAGGGTCTAACAATGGGTCCAAGGATTTCATCCCAATACCTAATGGCAGTCAGGGTGCCATTGTCTAGCCTGTAGAGGTCTGTGTGTCCCTCCATGGATATGCCTCCCCAGACCATCACTGACCCACCACCAAAACGGTCATACTGAACGATGTTACAGGCAGCAGAACGTTCTCCACGGCTTCTCCAGACCCTTTCACATTTGTCACATGTGCTCAGGGTGAACCTGCTCTCATCTGTGAAAAGCACAGGGTGCCAATGGTGGACCTGCCAATTCTGGTGTTCAATGACAAATGCCAATCCAGCTCTATGGTTCCAGGCAGTGAGCATATGGCCCATTAGAGGATGTTGTGCCCTCAGGCCACCCTCATGAAGTCTGTTTCTGATTGTTTGGTCAGAGACATTCACACCAGTGGCCTGCTGGAGGTCATTTTGTAGGGCTCTGACAGTGCTCATCCTGTTCCTCCTTGCACAAAGGAGCAGATACTGGCCCTGCTGATGGGTTAAGGATCTTCTACGGCCCTGTCCAGCTCTCCTAGAGTAACTGCCTGTCTCCTGGAATCTCCTCCATGCTCTTGAGACTGTGCTGGGAGACACAGCAAACCTTCTGGCAATGGCCCGTATTGATGTGCCATCCTGCGGGAGTTGGACTGCCTGTGCAACCTCTGTAGGGTCCAGGTACGGCCTCATGCTACCAGTAGTGACACTGACCCTAGCCAAATGCAAAACTAGTAAAAAACAGTCAGAAAAAGATGAGTAGGGAAACAAAAAGTCAGTGGCCTCCACCTGTAAAACCCTTCCTGTCTTGGGGGTCGTCTCATTGTTGCCCATCTAGTGCACCTGTTGTTAATTTCATTAACATCAAAGCAGCTGAAATTGATTAACAACCCCCTCTGCTACTTACCTGACCAGATCAATATCCCAGGAGTTTCATTGACTTGATGCTATACTTAAAAAGTGTTCCTTTATTGTTTTTGAGCCGTGTATATTATAAATCTACTATATACTTACAAAACGTATCAAAAACGTATGTGCGATCCTTGACTGTGGGATGAATAGGACACTGAGTGGCAGTGTGAAGAGGAGTGTATCCAGTGATGAGATGGCTCTGGGTAGGATATGATAAGGGTAAATGGGCTCAAGCTCGGCACTTTCACAGCATCGTCTGGCAGGCTTCGGCTCGCTCTCTCTCCTCTTTGTCACATCCAGAATAGACCCGTTATCTTGATGCTGTGTCTGTGTGACTCGGGTCCTTCTCTCCGTCACCGGGCTGTAACGTGAGGCAGGGTGTATGCCTGTCATGTTTCTGCAGGCTGTGATTTCATGAGATTGTCTTTTAAAAGAGCTTTTGTTCTGTGCTGGATAGTCTGCCTGCAAATGTCCTCCACAGACCGATGCGTCAACATCACCCCACCTACGCATTGCCAAACTGGGGCTTGTGGGCCACACGCATGTGCTCCTCTTAATCCTTGCTTGTTGCATTCATTGAAAATCAGTAAATTAACTTTTGAATGTGTCAAATGCAGTAACCTGAAATTTACTTTATATCAGCTTTTTGTGCATAGAAATATATTGTAATATACACCGTGTTCCAAATTATTCTGCAAATGATATTTTTCTCATTTACCTAAATAATTGATGTAAATAACAGTCGGCATAATTCTCATGTTATCAACTATTAAGAGTACAATTCACATTTTATTGAACAAACCTAATGATAACAGGATTTTTGTTAAACATGAAACACTTACAATGACTGTTCCAAATTATTCTGCACAGGAAGTTTCAAAACACTTTATAGGTTGTAAAGAACTGAAAATTGTCATTTATTGTGTTTGCAGCATATTTACTGAAATCAAAAGCTATTTCAATCAAACTTTTAACAACATTTTAACTTTTTAAACATTTGAACAGGTCACGTTACATTGTAACATAGGACCCCTTATTTGATAGCAGCTTCACAAGTCTTGCATCCATTGAACTTGTGAGTTTTTGGACAGTTTCTGCTTGAATTTGTTTGCAAGATGTCAGAATAGCCTCCCAGAGCTGCTCTTTGGATGCAAACTGCCTCCCACCCTCATAGATCTTTTGCTTGAGGATGCTCTAAAGGTTCTCAATAGGATTGAGGTCAGGGGAGGATGGAGGCCACACCATGACTTTCTCTCCTTTGATCCCCATAGCAGCCATTGATGCAGAGGTATTATTTGCAGCATGAGATGGCGCATTGTCATGCATGAAGATGATTTTATTACGGAAAGCATAGTTCTTCCTTCTGTACCAGGGAAGAAAGTGGTCAGTCATAAACTCCACATACTTTGCAGAGGTCATCTTTACACCTTTGTGGGCTCTAAAGGGGCCAACCCGCTCTGTTCCCATGATTCCGGCCCAAAACATGACTCCACCACTGCCTTGCTGACGTCGCAGCCTTGTTGGAACAGGGTGGCCATCCACCAACCATCCACTACTCCATCCATCTGGACCATCCAGGGTTGCACAGCACTCATCAGTGAACAGGACTGTGTGAAAATTAGTCTTCATGTATTTTTCTGCCCAATGCAGCCATTTCTGCTTGTGAGCATTGGTTAGTGGTGGCCGAATAGAAGGTTTATGCACAGCTGCAAGACTCTGGAGGACTCTACACCTTGATGTCTGTGGGACTCCAGAGGCACCAGCTTCAAATATCTGTGCACCGGGGAGCCCTCCGGACACAGTGGAATACCTATCGTCAGACGGGACCTGTGTGTGAGGTTCCGATCATGTGATCACTGATTGGCCAATCAGTGCTAAAAAATGCTAAAAAATTCATATGGGTACAGTGTTGTATGACCGCGCAATTGTCATTCCAAGTGTGATAGCGTTGAAAGCTGAAATTGGCCTGGGCAGGAAGGGGGTGAAAGTGTCCGGACTGGAAGTGGTTAAAACAAAATTTCCATTGTAGAATCTTTGCTCCTGACCAAAGGGATTTTTTTTGCACTGGTACATGTTCCCCCTCAATGCTATTTTTTGACAACCGTTTGCCTATTAGCCCAGAAAAATGGACATTTTTGATTTTTACGGATTTGTTTCCTATTGATTTCAATAGGATTCAGAATTCAAGCTTTTTTGAAGTTCATCGAACCCTGCTCAAATCGAACCGAGGGCAATTCGGCTCATCCAGTACGCCAGAAGTTACATTACACAAGAAACAAGGCAATACCCGGACACACCAAAAATGGGACTTTTGAGGTGCCCACCAATACACATTTTCTACACAGCTCTTAAAAAACACTATACCTGGGTCGGACTGACAACTCATGGGGCCCAGGGGAATAGGGGATCATGGGGCCCCTGTGTCCTTGCCCAAACTCAAAAAAGCCTATGTAAAAGGTACCAGGGGCATCTCATGGGGCCCCCTACTGACCCCGGGCCCTCGGGCAGTGCCTGAGTTTCCAAATGGTCAGTCCACCCCTGCACCATACCTTTATTTCAGCCATGAAAACATTAAAAAGTATATGACAACATACAGAAACATTTCCTTATAACTACAAGCATGCAGAGAATTAGACGTGTGGTTTGTTTCGTTCCGAATCGAAATTCAGATTCATTTTTCCCTATTCAGAGATTCGAATGTATCTGAATTTCTGAATGACATTAGTAACAAATTTAAATGAATCTGAAATAAAGAAACAAAACTTCACCCAAAATTCAAATCAAATTCAAAATTGAATTAAAAAAAACTAAACAGAATTCGAAAACAAGGATAGACAACCATATAATAGAAAATAAAGGAATAGAGCAGAAAAGAAAAGAGTAAAACAGAACACAATAGAATACAATAAAAAAATAGAATAAAATAAAATAGAAAATAAAGAAATAGAATAGAAAATAAAATAAAAGAATAGAAAAGAAAAGAGTAAAACACAACAGTATAAAATAGAACATAAAAGAATATAATAAAATCAAATAGAATAGAAAATAAAGGAATAGGATAGAAAAGAAAATAATAGAATAGAAAAGAATAGAGTATAAAACAACAGTATAACATAGAAAATAAAAGACTAGACTAAAATAAAAGAGAAAATAAATGAATAGAATAGAAAATAAAATAATAGAATAGAAAAGAATAGAGTATAACACAACAGTATAAAATAGAACATAAAAGAATAGAATAAAATAGAATAGAAAATAAAGGAATAGAATAGAAAATAAAATAATAGAATAGAAAAGAATAGAGTAAAACACAACAGTATACAATAGAAAATAAAATAACAGAATAAAATTGAAGAGAATAGAAATTAAAGGAATAGAATAGAAAAGAAAATAATAGAATAGAAAAGAATAGAGTAAAACACAACAGTATACAATAGAAAAAAAAAGAATAGAATAAAATAGAAAATAATCAAATAGAATCGCAAATAATAAAACAGAAAATAAAATATAATAGAAGAACACAATAGAATAGAAAAAAAAATATAGAATAGAATAAAATAAAATATAACCGTCTTCTGAAATTTGAGTTTCAAATAGAATAATTTGAATTTGAATAGAATAGATTAGAATAGAATAGAAAAGAAGAGAATAGAAAATAAAAGAACATAATAGAAAAGAATGAAATAAATAACACACCAAACAAAATGTTCTGGTGCTTAGTAAATTTCTTCATGCAAATCCCCTTAGTGCTCCCCCACCGTGTGCCAATATCACCAACCATCCATGACCCCTTCATTAAAAAAATGTCAAGTGGGCGTGTTTCCCCAGGGCCTTATATCTCAGTGGGTTCCTTCTCTATTGTCTCCCCATGTTAATGCAATGTATCCATATTACACAACACCGAAATATCAGAATCCAAGAGAGGCACATCTCATAGTGTAGTATTTTTCTTCAGATCAGACAATATAAAAGAACAAGGCTGCACTCAGAGGACCTCGGCACTAATTCACTCAGCTATGTTTTGCCACCACCGCTCCATTCCCTAAAGCCGGTGTGCGTTCCAATCACCGGAGCCGGAAGCGTCGTCAAATTCTGCAGACCCAGAAATAGCAGACCTGTCGCTCTGCCTCACCTAATCTATTGTAATAGAATAGAATAGAAAAAACAATAGAATAGAATAAAATAGACTATACCCTTCTTCCGAAATTCAAATAGAATACATTTGAATTTGAATAGAATAGATTGGAATAGAATAAAAAAAGGAAAAGAACAGAAGAGGAAAAAAAAAATTGAATATAAAGAATATAATTGTCTTCCGATATTTGAATTTTGAATAGAATAAATTTGAATAGAATAGATTGGAAAGGAATAAAAAGGAAAATAATAGAATTGGAAAAAAAACAAGAATAAAATAGACTATACCCTTCTTCCGGAAATCAAATTTCTAATAGAATAAATTTGAATTCGAATAGAATAGAATGGAATAGAATAAAAAGGAAAATAATAGAATAGAAAAAAACAGAGTAGAAAAGAAAGAATATAACCGTCTTCCGAAATTTGAATTTCGAATAGCATACATTTGAAAAGAATAGATTAGAATAGAATAAACAATAAAATTATTTAATAGAATAGAAGTAAAAATAGAATCAAATTAGATTATAACCGTCTTCCGAAGTTCAAATTTCAAATAGATTACATTTGAATTCAAAGAGAATAGATTGGAATAGAACAGAAAGCAAAAGAATAGAATAGAAAAAAAAACAATAGAATAGACTAGAAAGAATATAATCATTTTGAATAGAATAAATTTGAATTTGAATAGAATAGATTGGAATAGAATAAAAAGGAAAAGAATACAATTTAAATAAACACAGTAGAATAGAAAGAATATAATCGTCTTCTGCAATTTGAATTTCGAATAGCATACGTTTGAATTTGAAAAGAATAGATTAGCATAGAATAGAAAAGAATAGAATAGACAATAAAAGACTTGAATAGAATAGAAAGAAAAAATAGAATATAATTAGATAACGGTCTTCCGAAGCGCGAATTTCAAGTAGAATACATTTTTTTGTATTAACAATTTTTTTTTATTGATTTTCACATATATACATATACAAAGAACACCAAGTAGAATATATTTTAATTCGAATAGAATAGATTGGAATGAAAAAGAAAGCAAAATAATAGAACAAAAAAACACAATAGAATAGAATAGAAAGAGTATAATGGTTTTCCGAAAAAAAGCAGTAAAATAGATCCCCTGCAGCCAGCAACAAAAGCACCCCCAGCAACAATAGACCCACTCGAGCAACAATAGGCTCCTATCAGCAACATTAGGTCTCCCAGCAGCCAGCAACAACAGACCCCTCCCTCAACAGTAGATCCCACCTAGCAATGATTGGCTCTTCAGCAACAATAGACCCCTCCCTCATCAAGAGATTGCCCCCTCCCCAGCAGCCAGCATCAATACCCTCTAGCTTACCCCAGCACCCCTTGCCATTGTTAGTAATGCAATATGTGCCAGCACCGGAACCTTGCCCACAGGTTCAATATGTAGTAGGGCCAGACTGACCATTTGGAAACTCGGGCGCTGCCCGAGGGCCCGGGGTCAGTAGGGGGCCCCATGAGATGCCCCTGGTACCTTTTTCATCATTTTTTTTGAGTTTGGGCAAGGACACAGGGGCCCCATGATCCCCTATTGCCCGGGGGCCCCATGAGTTGTCAGTCTGCCCCTGATATGTAACAATATGTTAACCCCTTCCAGCTGATCGCCTCCCAACCCTTTAAGAGTTCTAAACCTTTGGGTCATGTGATCACTGTGATTGGCTGTCACCACGGTCACGTGATCGGAAAGCTCGCAAGTATGCATCGGGAGCTTACCGATCCCCGCTGGCTACCGCACAGGGAGCACGCACTCAGCATTGTATGTTGTTTATACAGGGCTGGGAGGTGGACCAGAAGGCGGACCTTTGGATCATGTGACCACTGTGATTGGCTCTCGCAATGGTCACATGATCGGAAAGCTCCCGATTGCTTGCATCGGGAGCTTACTGATCCCCGCTGGCCACCATGCTGGTAAGCACTGTAAGTTGTTTACACAGGGCAGTATATATTGGGATGCTCGGCGTTAGGGCCCACCCACTGAGAGGCCGCATATACAGCGGGATGGTAAGTCACATTGGGGAGAAGAATTTAAAGCTGAGCTCCAGACAAGCCTAATTCTAACATTATTATTATTATACAGTATTTATATAGCGCCAAAGGGTATGCTCAGCGCTGTACAGTAACAAGGGGGACAGAACATGAGACAAGACAGTAACAAAACAATACATGAGGGGTTCGAGGGCCCTGCTCTTTGGAGCTTACAATCTAGGAGGGAGGGGAAGGTGGTACAGGAGGAGATGGCTGTGGGGGATGGAGTGGTGGGTGGAGTGGAGGAGGTTAGTTGTTAGGTGAGGTTGGGGTAGGCTTCCCTGAAGAGGAGGGTTTTCAGGGTGCACCTGAAGGTGAGGAGGGTAGGTGACAGTCTGATGGATTTGGGGTAGGGAGTTCCAGAGGATGGGGGAAGTCCTAGAGAAGTCCTGCAATCGGGCGTGGGAGGAGGAGACCAGGGAGCTAGAGAGTAGGAGGTCCTGTGAGGAGCGGAGGGCACGGGTAGGGTAGTATCTGGGTATCAGGTCAGTTATGTAGTTCGGGGCGGCATTGTGAATGGCTTTGTAGGTCAGGGTTAGCAGTTTGAATTTGATGCATTGGGCAATCGGGAGCCAATGAAGGGATTGGCAGAGGGGGGAGGCAGATGTGGAGCGGTTGGTGAGGTGGATGAGTCTAGCCGCTGAGTTTAGGATCGACTGGAGTGGGGATAGCGTTTGTTTGGGTAGGCCAGTGAGAAGGGAGTTGCAGTAGTCCAGGCGTGAGATGATGAGGGAGGGTACGAGTTGTTTGGTGGTGTCTGGGGTGAGGAATGTGCGTATCTTGGAGATGTTGCGGAGGTGGAGCCTGCAAGACCTAGATAGCAGTTGGATGTGGGGTAGGAAGGAGAGGTGGGAGTCCAGGGTGACACCCAGGGCTTTGGCGTGTGGGGTGGGAGAGATGGTTGCATTGTTAGTAGTGATGGAGAGGATGGGGGGGGGGGCGCGGGGGGGGGAGACCAGGAGCTTGGTTTTGGATAGGTTAGGTTTGAGGAAATGGAGCGACATCCAGTCTGATATGTCGTTTAGGAGGTGGGCGATGCAGGGGGAGATTGAGGGGGTGAGGTGGGGGGTGGAGAGGTACATTTGGGTGTCGTCGGCATAGAGGTGGTAATTGAAGCCGTGTTATATCCAACATAGAAATATATCAAACAAAAAGAAACTTAACGGAACTGCTTAGAGTGCTGCTCCAAGCGCTAATTTAAATCCACCCGATGTGGATATTGGCCAATATGTATATGACTTTTAGACTTTTTTGGACTAAATCATTATCTTGTGCTGTAACCCCTTCTTGTTTGACATGCACTGTGGACAGGGCGAAACGCGTCGGTGGGAAAGGACCTGGAGAAGACAGGCTGAAGCCGATTCTTACCTTTTATAGCCATGTGTCTTGTTGTACAGCGTCCCATTCTTTGTGTTCATGTGCTTTAATGTCAGCCGGGATGAGCTTTCTGGAAGCCTGCACCCACTGTAGTGTGAGACACCGGGAGCAGCACTCTAAGCAGTTCCGTTAAGTTCCTTTCTGTTTGATATATTTATATGTTAGAATTAGGCTTGTCGAGCTCAGCTTTAAATTCTTCTCCCCAATGTGATCTTAAACTGTCAACATGGGTGACAACGTGACTGCATTGGTGACCCCAGAAGCAGTATCTGGCATCCTTGGTGGCCATTGTCCCATAATTGGCTTCAGAGATCCAATAATGACCACGGCCATTGAAGAACTACATGAGGGGCTTTGCGTTACTTAAAATCAAGTATGTGACTTTTTTTGCAAATGTCTTCAGCTACACCGCATAGAAATTGAAGTTTCTACCATTGGTAAAAAGTCCACATGCAACTTTTTTTCCAGTAAAAGTCAAGGGGACAATCCAAAGAGTATCCAACAAATTTCAGGGGCCAGAAAAATGTTCCCTTCATCAGGGCTCGCTCGAGAAAAATGTGAATGGACTAGAAGTGAACTAGACCAGCTGGTTTGGCTGCCAAATTGTTCTCAATCTGATGAGGGCAAAGTTTTGAACCCCCAAGAAATACGTTGGCTACTTTTTGTATTGTCCCCCTTACTTTTAATGGAATAAAGTCATATCTGGACCTTTTAATGACTGTGTAGCATTTTCATTTCATTTTTGTTACATTACAGTGCCCCATCATTACAAGTCAAGGAGATCGTGAAGATCCTCTGGGGTGTGGACTCTGCATGCCCAGGAACCAGATCGTTCACATCAACATCAATCCTTTAAGACAGGGGTCTCCAAACTTTTTAAACAAAGAGCAAGTTTACTGTCCTTCAGACTTTGAGGGGGCCGAACTGTGGTCAGTGGAAATAAGTAGAAAGTAGAAAATACTCTGGTGTCAATGGGAGAATAACATGCCCCATCATTAGTGGGAAAAATAATGCCCCATCATTGGTATCAGTGGGAGGAATGGTGCCCCATCATTGGTATCAGTGGGAGGAATGGTGCCCCATCATTGGTATCAGTGGGAGGAATGGTGCCCCATCATTGGTATCAGTGGGAGGAATGGTGCCCCATCATTGGTATCAGTGGGAAGAATGGTGCCCCATCATTGGTATTAGCGGGAGGAATGGTGCCCCATCATTGGTATCAGCGGGAGAAATGGTGCCCCATCATTGGTGTCAGTATGAGGAATAGTGCCCCATCATTGGTATCAGTGGGAGGAATAGTGCTCCATCATTGGTATTAGTGGGAGGAATGGTGTCCCATCATTGGTGTCAGTGGGAGGAATAGTGCCCCATCATTGGTATCAGTGGGAGGAATAGTGCCCCATCATTGGTGTCAGTGGAAGGAATTATTATTATTATTATTATACAGTATTTATAAAGCGCCAACAGTTCACTCAGCGCTGTACATTACAATGGGAGACAGAACATGCAACAGCACAATAACAATAGAATGCGATACACGAGGGGTTCAAGGGCCCTGCTCCTTTGAGCTTACAATCTAGGAGGGAGGGGATAGTGGCACAGGAGGAAATAACTGTGGGGGATGGAATGGTAGGAAGAGTGGAGGAGGTCGGCAAGTTAGCAGGGGGTGGGGTAGGCTTCCCTGAAGAGGTGGGTTTTCAGGATGCGCCTAAAGGAGAGGAGAGTTGGTGATAGTCTGATGGATTGGGGTAAGGAGTTCCAGAGTATGGGTGACGTCCTGGAGAAGTCCTGGAGTTGGGCATGGGAGGAGGAGACCAGGGAACTAGAGAGAAGGAGGTCTTGTGAGGAGCGGAGTGTGCGTTTTGGGTGGTATTTGGATATTAGGTCAGAGATGTAGTTCGGGGCAGTATGGTGGACAGCTTTGTATGTCAGTGTTAGGATTTTGAGTTTGATCCGTTGGGCAATCGGAAGCCAGTGGAGGGATTGGCAAAGGGAGGTGGCGGATACGGAGCGGTTGGTAAGGTGGATGAGTCTGGCTGCCGTATTCCGGATCGACTGAAGTGGGGATAGCCTGTGGCGAGGCAGGCCAGTGAGGAGGGAGTTGCAGTAGTCGAGTCGTGATATGATGAGGTAGTGGATGAGCTGCTTAGTGGTTTCTGGGGATAGGAAGATTTTGGCGATGTTGCGGAGGTGGAGTCTGCATGAGTTTGTTAGTGATTGGACTTGGGGCTGGAAGGATAGATTGGAGTCCAGAATGACACCAAGTACTCTGGCCTGCGGGGCGGGTTTGATGGTGGCATTGTTGGATGTGATGGAGAAGTCAGTGGGGGGTGGTGTGCGGGCTGGGGGGAAGACTAGGAGCTCGGTTTTGGAGAGGTTCAGTTTAAGGAAGTGAAGCGACATCCAATCTGATATGTAGCTCAGTAGGCTTGTGATTCGGGCGAAGACTGAGGGGTGATGAGAGATTTGTGCGTCGTCGGCATAGAGGTGGTAGTTGAAGCCGTGCGAGTGTATGAGTTGTCCAAGGGAGGAGGTGTAGATGGAGAAGAGAAGGGGCCCGAGGACAGAGCCTTGAGGGACCCCAACAGAGAGGGGGAGTGAGGGGGAGGTGGTAACGTTATAGGTAACGCTGAAGGAGCGTTGTGATAGGTAGGACGAGAGCCAGGAGAGAGCAGAATCTCTGAGGCCAAGGGAGTGTAGTTTTTTGAGGAGGAGGGGGTGTTCGACTGTGTCGAAAAACGGCGGAGAGGTCAAGGAGTAGGAGCACTGAATAGTGGCCATTAGCTTTGGCAGTTAGCAGGTTGTTGGAGAGTTTGAGTACGGCGGTTTCGGTGGAGTGTAGGGGACGGAAGCCGGACTGTAGGGGAACGAGGAGGTTGTTCTAGTGCCCCATCATTGGTATCAGTGGGAGGAATGGCGCTCCATCAATGGTATTAGCGGGAGGAATGGTGCCCCATCATTGGTATCAGTGGGAGGAATAGTGCCCCATCATTGGTATCAGTGGGAGTAATAGTGCCCCATCATTGGTGTCAGTAGAAGGAATAGTGCCTCATCATTGGTATCAGTGGGAGGAATGGTGCCCCATCATTGGTATCAGTGGGAGTACCAGTGCCCCATCATTGGTGTCAATAAGAGGAATATTGCCCCATCATTGGTGTCAGTAGGAGGAATGGTGCTCCATCATTGGTGTCAGTGGAAGGAATAGTGCCCCATCATTGGTATCAGTGGGAAAAATAGTGTAACATTATTGGTGTCAGTGGGGGTAATAGTGCCCCATCAATAGTGTCAGTGGAAGGAATAGTGCCCCATCATTGGTGTCAGTGGGAGGAATAGTGCCCTTTTATTGGTGTCAGTGGAAGGAATGGTGCCCCATCATTGGTATCAGCGGGAGGAATGGTGCCCCATCATTGGTATCAGTGGGAGGAATGGTGCCCCCATCATTGGTGTCAGTGGGAGGAATGGTGCCCCGTCATTGGTGTCAGTAGGAGGCATGGTGCCCCATCATTGGTATCAGCAGAAGGAATGGTGCCCCGTCATTGGTATCAGCGGGAGGAATGGTGCCCCATCATTGGTATCAGTGGGAGGAATGGTGTCCCCATCATTGGTGTCAGTGGGAGGAATAGTGCCCCATCATTGGTGTCAGTGGGAAGAATAGTGCCTCATCAATGGTGTCAGTGGGAGGAATAGTGCCCCATCATTGGTATCAGTGGGAGAAATAGTGCCCCATCATTGGTGTCAGTGGGAGGAAGAGTGCCCCATCATTGGTATCAGTGGGAGGAATAGTGCCCCATCATTGGTATCAGTGGGAGGAATGGTGCCCCATCATTGGTATCAGTGGGAGGAATAGTGCCTCATCATTGGTGTCAGTGGGAGGAAGAGTACCCCATCATTGGTATCAATGGGAGGAAGAATGACCCAAGGGCCAGATAAAAGCAAGGAAAGGGCCACAGTTTGGAGACCACTGCTTTAAGACAGCAATATCAATCAGATAATCTTAAGGGTCCAGCGCTATTTTTCTATTTTCCTGAACTTCAGCTACACAAGGTCATTGATTTTCTTCCCGGAGATCCACTGGAATGTTGCTGGCTTGAAAAATGGCATCATGATTGGCAACCCCAGATGACAAATCCTCGATTCTATCTACACAGGACACAGGATTTAATATATTCTTACCTTATTGTGAGTCATTGGACGTGAGGAATACGATGTACGAGGACAGGAACCATGCAGGAAATTAGTAAATCAGGCTAATGACATATTGTTCTTCTTAGTCAGTGCTTAGATACTTTGCTAGACTTTCCTTGAGGCAGATTCGGAAAGCCTCCTGTGTGTTCAAGAGCAGACGCGTGCCCGATTAGCGTGAAATTCGGCGCTGGACATGCAGCAGAGAAAATGCGCCAAAGCATCTGGCACAGACTTAATTATCCTACATGCGTCAATTGCTAAGTGCAAACAGGCTTCTTTCCTATCCACAAACTGTCTGCTAATAATTACTTTTTATACTTTACAGTACACATACGATTCATTACAATGTCATTGGTGACCTCTTCACCCAAGCTTTTAGGCATCCTGTATACTAACAATCTCAGGCACATTTCCCTGGGCCGAGGATATCTGAATCTAGGTTCCACCTGCCTGCACCTGTGCGCGCTGCTAGTTCAGGAAGCTCACTGTCACTGATAACCATGCTTCCCAAGCTAATGGTAGAGAATGCAGGTTAGTATCCTTGGGCATATTTCCCTGTGCTAAGAAAATTTTATTCTGTGTTCCACTTGCACGCACCTGTGCACGCTGCTAGTTCAGGAAGCTCGCTGTCACTGATAACCATGCTCCCCAGGCTAAAGATAGGGAATGCAGGTTAGTATCCTTGGCCATATTTCCCTGTGCCAAGAAACGTTTAATCTATGTTCCACTTGCATGTACCTGTGCGTGCTACTAGTTCAGGAAGCTCGCTGTCACTGATAACGATGCTCCCCAAGCTAATGGTAGAGAATGTAGGTTAGCATCCTTGGTCACATTTCCCTGTGCCAAGAACATTTTATTCTATGTACTAGCTGCATGCACCTGTGCGCGCTGCTAGTTCAGGAAGCTCGCGGTCACTGATAACCATGCTTCCCAGGCTAATGGTAGAGAATGTAGGTTAGTATCCTTGGCCATATTTCCCTGTGCCAAGAAAATATTATTCTATGTTCCACTTGTACGCACCTGAGCACGCTGCTAGTTCAGGAAGCTCGCTGTCACTGATAACCATGCTCCCCAAGCTAATGGTAGAGAATGCAGGTTAGTATCCTTGGGCATATTTCCCTGTGCCAAGAACATTTTATTCTGTGTTCCACTTGCACGCACCTGTGCACGCTGCTAGTTCAGGAAGCTCGCTGTCACTGATAACCATGCTCCCCAGGCTAAAGATAGGGAATGCAGGTTAGTATCCTTGGCCATATTTCCCTGTGCCAAGAAACGTTTAATCTATGTTCCACTTGCATGTACCTCTGCGTGCTACTAGTTCAGGAAGCTCGCTGTCACTGATAACCATGCTCCCCAAGCTAATGGTAGAGAATGTAGGTTAGTATCCTTGGGCATATTTCCCTGTGCCAAGAAAATGTGAATCTATGTTCCACTTGCACGCACCTGTGCACGCTGCTAGTTCAGGAAGCTCGCTGTCACTGATAACCATGCTTCCCAGGCTAAAGATAGAGAATGCACGTTAGCATCCTTGGTCACATTTCCCTGTGCCAAGAACATTTTATTCTATGTACTAGCTGCACGCACCTGTGCGCGCTGCTAGTTCAGGAAGCTCGCTGTCACTGATAACCATGTTTCCCAGGCTAATGATAGAGAATGTAGGTTAGTATCCTTGGCCATATTTCCCTGTGCCAAGAAAATATTATTCTATGTTCCACTTGTACGCACCTGTGCACGCTGCTAGTTCAGGAAGCTCGCTGTCACTGATAACCATGCTCCCCAAGCTAATGTTAGAGAATGCAGGTTAGTATCCTTGGCCATATTTCCCTGTGCCAAGAACATTTTATTCTATGTACTAGCTGCACGCACCTGTGCGTGCTACTAATTCAGGAAGCTCGCTGTCACTGAAACCATGCTTCCCCAGGCTAACGATAGAGAATGTAGGTTGGTATTCTTGGCCATATTTCCCTGTGCCAAGAAAATATTATTCTATGTTCCACTTGTACGCACCTGTGCACGCTGCTAGTTCAGGAAGCTCGCTGTTACTGATAACCATGCTTCCCAGGCTAACGATAGAGAACCAACCAGCTTGGTTGCCAGTCATGTGATCATCATAAACTTTTCCAGCCTGTGGATGTCTCTGCGACTCTTTCCCTCTGTGCACAGAGAAAGAAGTACAATATTTAATGTTCTAAAGCAGGGGTCTCCAAACTTTCTAAACGAAGGGCCAGTTTACTGTCCTTCAGTTTTTAGGGGGGGGCGGACTGGGGCCATTGGATGTAGAGAAGGTTCCAACACCAGTGGGAAAAAAATTCCCCATCTTTGATGTCAGTGGAAGGAATAGCGCCCCATTGTTTGTGTCATTGGGAGGAATTGTGTCCCATCATTGGTGTCATTGGGCCCCATAGTTGGTGTCATTGGGAGAAATTGTGCCCCTTCATTGGTGTCAGCGGGGGGGGGATTTTGTCCCATTATTGGCATCAGCGGATGAAATAGTGCCCCAGGGGCCGCCTAAAAGCTAGCAAAGGGCCGGATCTGGCCCCAGGGCCATAGTTTGGAGACCACTGTTCTAAAGAAATACATGAAATAAATAAAAGCGTTCATTTATCATCTTGAAAGAAAAAATAATTACATTGTACAATACACATATTTATGTCACTGTTCTGACCTTGTGATGCAACTGTTTAGGCCAGGGGTAGGCAACCTGTGGCTCTCCAGCAGTTGCAGGACTACAGGTTCCATCATACCTCTGCAAGTCATAGCTGTAACTGTCAGTTTTGTAATGTTGCAATGCCTCATGGGAAATGTAGTTTCACAACAGCTAGAGAGCCACAGGTTGCCTACCCCTGGTTTAGGCAGTCTGTAGGTTAGTATTCTTGGTCACATTTCCCTGTGCCAAGAAAATGATAATCTTTGTTCCACTTGCACACACCTGTGCACGCTGCTAGTGCAGGAAGCTCGCTGTTGTGAACTCTATAACTTTCCTACAGACTAAATAATAAATACTAATTTGGGTTATTATCACCAAAGACATGTAGTAGAATACATCTCGGCCTAAATTTATGAAGAACAATTATTTATTTGCAAACTTTTATAACAGAAACAAAGAAAAATTTGTTTTTTTTTCAAAATTTTCGGTCTTTTTTTGTTAATTTAGCAAAAAATAAAAACCCCAGCGGTGATTAAATACCACCAAAAGAAAGCTCTAGTTGTGTAAAAAAAATGATAAAATGTTAGTTTGGGTACAATGTTGTATGACCGCGCAATTGTCATTCAAAGTGTGAGAGCGTTGAAACCTGAAAAAAGGCCTGGCCAGGAAAGGGGTAAAAGTGCCCGGGATGGAAGCGGTTAAAGGCATAGTTCTGTACAGGGACATGATTTAAAAATAATTTGCAGATGCACTGAAAAACAATTAATCCATTCGTATTATATTTGTAAACCGAGGCATTAGCTTCATTCGTAAACTGAAAATTACATTAACCTTGGCGTTCGTAAACCGAGGTAGGCCTGTACAATGTTTTAATAAAAAAAAAAAATTTAAATTGTTCGTTTGTCAGTATATACACACATATAGATACAGTATATATATATATATATATATATATATATATGATATTTATTTTAAAAAAATGTACCAAATGTAATCAATATATAGACACAGTAGCCACGAAGTCATAGCCAAGGTATCCAATGCATACCAATCAATTTGCTCTGGAGATGGAGTTTATTAACTAACAATGGAAAGAGGACTGTTACCATAGGGTGGTACTATGGGAACCAAGAGCTAATTCCTCGTGCCCCGTTCTAAAGTCAATACGTGATATATAAATTGAATGGACTTTACAGGCACGGACACTTCACAACAATTTTTAGTTAAAAGATAGGTTCTTTATTAAAACCTTACACTTTTGTTAAAACATAGAAAAAGAAAAAAGGGTGTACAACCACTCTAAAAGAGTTTTAGGGTTGTACATCCTTTTCTTCTTTTCTGTTTTTTTAACAAAAATTTAAGATTTTAATAAAGAACCTATCTTTTAACTAAAAATTGTTGTGAAGTGTCTGTGCCTGTAAAGTCCATTTTCGTTCAATTTATATATCACATGTTTATTAACCACTTGCCTTCCAGAGGATTTACCCCCCTTCCTGACCAGGCCATTTTTTGTGTTACGGCAATGTGTTACTTTAACTGACAATTGCGCGGTCATGCAATGCGACACCCAAATTAAATTTAAGTCCTTTTTTCCCCAAAAATAGAGATTTCTTTCTGTGGCATTTGATCGCCTGTGCGTTTTTAATTTTGTGTGCTATAAACAAAAAAAGACTGACGATTTTGAGAAAAAAACAATATTTTTTAATTTTGCTATTAAACATGTGCAATAAAAACATTTTAAAAATAAAATTTCGTCCTAAATTTAGGGCAAAATGTATTCTGCTCCGTGTCTTTGCTAAAAAATAATCCCGATACGTGTAAATTAATTGGTTTACGTGAAAGTTATAGCGTCTACAAATGGTGGTATAGATACTGGGATTTTTTTTTTTTTTTACTAGTAATGGCGATCAGCGACTTATAGTGGGACTGCAGAACCTTACATTTATCAACATTAAACCTCATTTGCCTCATAGTTGCCCAATTACACAGAGCATTGAGGTCGGCTTGTAAGTTGGAGACATCCTGTAAGGACATTATTCCACGGCACAGCTTGGTGTCATCTGCAAAGACTGAAATGGGATTTATAATCCCAGACCCTATATTGTTTATAAATGTATTAAGAAGTAAGAGTCCCAACACTGAACCTTGGGGTACACCACTGATGAACCCAGACCATTCAGAGTATGAATCATTAACCACTTGTCAGGGCTCCAGGTATGACCAGAGGAGTGTGGACTGACACAGGGAAACGCAGGCTTCAGATATGGTATAAACAATATAATTTATTAAGACTAACAATACAAAACGCAGTGCAAAACTAAACAAAAACAAACCTAACCAAACCACCCACAGATAACAATACATACAATGCAAGAGTCGTCAGGCAGGCCGGGTCAGTAGCAAACGGGCAAACGGAGTACCAGGAACAGGCGGGAGAGTGGTCGGGGTCACAAGCTGGGTTCAGTAACTCACGGGCAGCGCGGTGCAGAGGGTCAGGCAGAGAATGGTCAGGGTCACAAGCCAGGGATCAAGCAGGAGAAGTCAGCAGAGGTCAGGATCAGGCAGGGTCGGCAACAAGTCAGACAGGAACAGGATACAAGATACAGGGGCCCATGGAAAAACACACACCACAACCCTGACTGTGAGTCTGGCCATTCCTTAAATACAACCCCCGCAATCAGCTTCAGGTGTTTGGCTGATTGCAGGGGTGAGTCTCTGATTGCTGAGAGCACCCGCTGGCCAGCCCTGGTACTGCAGCCCACAAGGCAGGTGAGTCCCACCATTATTGGCAAGTCCATTCCTGACACCACTACTCTCTGAATACCATCTTTTAGCCAGTTTTCTATCCATTTATATACAGATTTTTCCAAGCCTGTAGACTTTACCTTACACATTAGCCGTGTGTGGGGAGCTGTGTCAGATGCTTTTGCAAAATCCAAGTATACCACGCCTACCACCACCCCTCTGTCCAAGTATACCACGTCCACCGCCACCCCTCTTTCCAAGTATACCACGTCCACCACCACCCCTCTGTCCAAGTATACTACGTCCACAGCCACCCCTCTGTCCATATATACCACGTCCACAGCCACCCGTCTGTCCAAGTATAATACGTCCACAGTCACCCCCCTGTCCAAGTGTACCACGTCCACCGCCACCCCTCTGTCCAAGTTTACCATCTCCACCACCACCCCTCTGTCCAAATATACCACGTCCACCACCACCCCTTTGTCCACGTATACCATGTCCACCGCCACCCCTCTGTCCAAGTATACCACGTCCACTGCCACCCCTCTGTCCAAGTATACCACATCCACTGCCACCCCTCTGTCCAAGTATACCACATCCACAGCCACCCCTCTGTCCAAGTATACCACATCCACAGCCATCCCTCTGTCCAAGGTTTTGCTCATCTCCTCATAAAAAGAAATGAGATTTGTTTGACACCTTTTGTCTTTCATGAATCCATGCTGTCTGCTACTTAAAATATTTTTTGTCCAGCAAGAACTCATCTATGTGGTCTTTTATTAAACTCTCCAATATCTTCCCAACTACAGAAGTTAACACAGTGCTTTGTGTAGTCGACCATTCAAGACCATTCAAGTCTATAGGCACGCAGCAGCTGCATAGATGCAGCACAGTACAAGGTGATAAGTTACAAGAAATATACAATAGAGCTGACTATGCTGAACCCTGGGAGTAGTGATGAGCAAACCACGCAAAATTCAGCTCACTGCATAGTCGCCGAAGTCCACTAACCCCGTACATAGCGCGCAAGCCCCATTGAAGTCTATGGAAGTTCCGGCCTTCTTCAAGGCTAATTTACAGTTGTGCTCAAAAGTTTGCATACCCTGGCAGAAATCGTGACATTTTGTCACTGATATTGAAAATATGACTGGCCATGCTTTTATTTAAGGATAGCAAGGTAACAACACTTTATAAAGATGAAAAGGGATATAAAAAGATGTCCAAAGCCTTTAATATGCCAGTCTCTTGATACCAAGCCAAGGTCAGGTAGACAAAGAAAGATTGCAGCCACAACTGACAGAAGAATTGCTCAGGATACAAAGAAAAAACCCACAGGTAACCCCAGGAGAAATACAGGCTGCTCTAGAAAAAGACAGTGTGGTTGTTTCAAGGAGCACAATACAACGATACTTGAACACAAATGAGCTGCATGGTCGAGTTGCCAGAAAGAAGCCTTTACTGCACCAATGCCACAAAAAAGCCTGGTTACAATATGCCTGACAACACCTTGACACGCCTCACAACTTCTGGCACACTGTAATCTGGAAGGACGAAACCAAATAGAGCTTTATGGTCACAAACATAAGCACTATGTTTGGAGAGAGGTCAACAAGGTCTATAGTGGCAAGAATACCATCCCCACTGTGAAACATGGCGGTGGCTCAATTATGTTTTGGGGGTGACCTCTAAAGGCATGGGGAATCTTGTGAAAATTGATGGCAAGATGAATGCAGCATGTTATCAGAAAATACTGGTAAACAATTAGCATTCTCCTGCATGAAAGCTGCGCAGGGGACACTCTTGGACTTTTCAGCACAACAATGACCCTCAGCACAAGGCCAAATTGACCCTCCTGGGGTTACAGCAGAAAAAGGTGAAGGTTCTGGAGTGGCCATCACAGTCTCCTGACCTTAATATCATCGAGCCATTCTGGGGAGACCTCAAACGTATGGTTCATGCAAGACTACCAAAGACTGGGCATGACCTGGAGGCATTTTGCCAACACAAATGGGCAGCTCTACCACCTGCAAGAATTCGGGGGCCTCATAGACAACTATTATAAAAGACGACATGCTGTCATTGATTCTATTATTATTTTATACTTTAAAAAGTTTCCGCACTTTTATATATATATATATATATATATATATATATATATATATATATATATATAAAAGAGAGTTTAAAAAAGTGTGGAAACTTTTTGAAGAACCCTCCTATAAATGACTGTCAAGGCATGAGTGTGCCTATTTACTTTGTCATTTTTTTTACTGTGATTGGGTGACAGGGGGGCCATTAGTTCAGTGAAGCATGTTCGCAGATCCATCCTTGGAAATGCAATTATTTTAGTAAATATAAACTGCTAAATACCTTTTCTCATCAACAGTATATAGCACTCTTGTGACTTCTACCAGTGTCCAGCAGAGCACTGGGTAAAGTTTTTAGGAGGAGTTATCTTTCTTTTGTAGGGGGATGCAGGACCCCTGACTTCTGTCTGGACAGTGCTGATTGGCCCTGTGCAGATCACATGCACTCTCCCAAGAAAAAAACCCCTCTGTAGCAATAAAAATAAAACTGAGCATGTGCAGAGAGACTTCACACAATATGTCTTATCAGAAGATAGGAGGGGGCTACTGGAAGAAGGGGAGGATCAGAGAGGACAGCCTTTTTGCACAATGCAGAGGATTAACCAGGGGCAGACTGACAACTCATGGGGCCCCCGGGCAATAGGGGATCATGGGGCCCCTGTGTCCTTGCCCAAACTCAAAAAAGCCTATGAAAAAGGTACCAGGGGCATCTCATGGGGCCCCCTACTGACCCCGGGCCCTCGGGCAGTGCCCGAATTTCCAAGTCCGCCCCTGGGATTAACCCCTTAGGTTTCACAGTGAGTATAACAAGCATGCTTTACTGCATATGCAGGCGGATTTTACTGTGCATCTTTTAGAATATTTTTTGCATCATTTGCAGAAACATGAGCAGAAATGTGAGCAGAAACACCTGCTTTTCTGCTTCTTCCAGATCCAGAACAGGGCCTAAAAGCACGGCTCAACTGAAAGGATTTGCTGCCTCCCACATCACATGTAAATGAGTCCTTAGGGTTTTTCAGAAAAAGGGGATGGGAGGGTTACATTTAATTTTTGAGTTGGGCTTTATGCATTTATGTTAGATTATGTTTATATTTAGTTGACAGTTTAAACAGTGCTTTACACACTGTACATTCACATCAGTCCCTGCCCCCAAGAATAATAATACTGTACAATATAATATTCTTTTCTATTATATATATAAAATATCTCCCAGAGGTGAGTACACCCCTGTATATACTGTATGTGTATATATATATATATATATATATATATATATATATACAGTATCTCCCGGAAGTGAGTCCACCCCTCACATTTTTGTAAATATTTGATTCTCTCTTTTCATGTGACAACACTGAAGAAATGACACTTTGCTACAATGTGACGTAGTCAGTGTACAGCTTGTATAACATGTAAATTTGCTGTCCCCTCAAAATAACTCAACACACCGCCATTAATGTCTAAACCGCTGGCAACAAAAGTGAGTATACAACTAAGTGACAAGGTCCAAATTGGGCCCAATCAGCCATTTTCCCTCCCCGGTGTCATGTGACTCATTAATGTTACATGGTCTCAGGTGTGAATGGGGAGCAGGTGGGTTACATTTGGTGTTATCACTCTCACTCTCTCATACTGGTCACTGGAAGTTCACCATGGCACCTCATGGCACAGAACTCTCTAAGGAACTGAAAAAAAGAATTGTTGCTCTACATAAAGATGGCCGAGGCTATAAGAAGATTGCCAAGACCCTGAAACTGAGCTGCAGCACGGTGGCCAAGACCATACAGCAGTTTAACAGGACAGGTTCCACGCAGAACAGACCTCGCCATGGTCGACCAAAGAAGTTGAGTGCACGTGCTCAGCGTCATATCCAGAGGTTGTCTTTGGGAAATAGATGTATGAGTGCTGCCAGCATTGCTGCAGAGGGTGAAGGGGTGGAGGGTCAGCCTGTCAGTGCTCAGACCATACGCCGCACACTGCATCAAATTGGTCTGCATGGCTGTCTTCCCAGAAGGAAGCCTCTTCTAAAGATGATGCACAAGAAAGCCTGCAAACAGTTTGCTGAAGACAAGCAGACTAAGGACATGGATTACTGGAACTATGTCCTGTGGTCTGATGACACCAAGATAAACTGATTTGGTTAAGATGGTGTCAAGCGTGTGTGGCGGCAACCAGGTGAGGAGTACAAAGACAAGTGTGTCTTGCCTACAGTCAAGCATGGTGGTGGGAGTGTCATGGTCTGGGGCTGCATGAGTGCTGCCGGAACTGGGGAGCTACAGTTCATTGAGGGAACCATGAATGCCAACATGTACTGTGACATACTGAAGCAGAGCATGATCCCCTCCCTTCGGAGACTGGGCCGCAGGGCAGTGTTCCAACATGATAACAACCCCAAACACACCTCCAAGACCACCACTGCCTTGCTAAAGAAGCTGAGGGTAAAGGTGATGGACTGGCCAAGCATGTCTCCAGATCTAAACCCTATTGAGCATCTGTGGGGCATCCTCAAATGGAAGGTGGAGGAGCGCAAGGTCTCTACATCCACCAGCTCCGTGATGTCGGCATGGAGGAGTGGAAGAGGACTCCAGTGGCAACCTGTGAAGCTCTGGTGACCTCCATGCCCAAGAGGGTTAAGGCAGTCCTGGAAAATAATGGCGGCCACACAAAATATTGACACTTTGGGCCCAATTTGGACATTGTCACTTAGGGGTGGACTCACTTTTGTTGCCAGCGGTTTAGACATTATTGGTTGTGTGTTGAGTGATTTTGAGGGGACAACAAATTTACATGTTATACAAGCTGTACACTGACTACGTCACATTGTAGCAAAGTGTCATTTAAAGAATGTGAGGGGTGGACTCACTTCTGGAATATACTATGTATATATATATTGGATATAAAATATATATTTTATTTATTGTTTTATATATTTATAGACATGTTAGATTATGGTTATATTGAGTTGACAATTTATGAAGTGCTTTACACACTGTACATTCACATCAGTCCCTGCCCCCAAGGAGCTTACAATCTAAGGTTCCTATCTCAGATACTAGGACCAATTTAGACGGGAGTCAATTAACATCCCAGCATGTCTTTGGGTCATGGGAGAAAACCCACAGGGAGAAAACTCCAGGCAGGCAGTGTCATGGTTGGGATTTGCACCGATAACCCCAGTGCTGCAAGGCAGAAGTGCTAACCTCCAGGCCTCTGCCTATAATGAAAGGTGGCTCTTAATATATGTAATACCTGGTAGGAACTTAATCATGTGGATTTGTAAAGTTTCGTCAAGGCAGTGAGGTCCGGAGCGGGGTCTTTGTACACAGCGGCCCTGTTCTTGGTGTTCTCTGTGTATCGCCCGGCGTGCCAAAACTGAGTTATGTAATGAGATACAGAACATAACCTTTCCATAAGTCTGGGAGAATCTTCATCTCCGTATTTCACAATAATATCCTCGACCTTCAGACGGTATTTTGGATCGCACCCTCCCGCATATGTTCTACGTTTACACATTGCTGCGCCCATCCTGGTCTTACCGTGAACTGCACACCTGTGTACACTTGGAGGATGTTTCCATAGCTTAGTGAAAGTCAATAAAACAGATTTCTTTAACCCAAAAACTGTTACGTTTTATAAGAAAAAAAAAATTTGCTGCTTGACCGCAAACATTCCCGAAGCTGCAACAAAAAATCTTGTCTCGGTTCACACGACTGCTACCTGAAGGTCTCACGACTTGCAGTGCGACTTTGCCAGGTGACGTGAGCACTACTTTGAAGCAACTCTGAAGCGACTTCCAGGGAATGCCTGGGTAATCTTCCTGGAATGTCGGATCCAGGGGCGGACTGACCATTTGGAAACTCAGGCATTGCCCGAGGGCCCAGGGTCAGTAGGGGGCCCCATGAGATGCCCCTGGTACCTTTTTCATAGGCTTTTTTGAGTTTGGGCAAAGACACAGGGGCCCCATGATCCCCTATTGCCTGAGGGCCCCATGAGTTGTCAGTCCGCCCTGGTCGGATCCAAATCACATCAATATAGCTGAGGATGCGACTTGGAGGTGACTTCCATTAAAGTCCATGGGCACAAGTCAGATAGAAGTCGCCTTGAAGTAGTACAGGAACATTTCCTAAAGTCGGAGTGACTTCAGTAGTGTTAATTAAGACGGCTCTCATTGACTAACATGGGATTTCACATGTCATGTGACTTGGGGGG
Source organism: Staurois parvus (assembly GCF_062004578.1). NCBI lineage: Eukaryota > Metazoa > Chordata > Amphibia > Anura > Ranidae > Staurois > Staurois parvus. The sequence goes on from NW_028318303.1 coordinate 1,186,902, forward strand.
GTCTCACAAGTCAGATCCCAAGTTGCGACAGTGTGAACCGAGTCTAATATGATTATTACCTAGGATCAACAGCGCCATCTAATGATCATAATTCAGCATTTTTATGAAATACCTCAGTAAGGAAAATACTGCATTATGGCCAATAGATGGCGCTGACAATCATAGGCAATAATCACATTGGACAAAATAGGGAGATCTTTTTGTTGCATCTGTGCAACTGTAGCGAATTAAAAAAAAATAATAAATAACAGACCCCAAAGTAGCCCATTAGGAAAAAAAAGAATCCTGCCCTGAAAGAAGTGGGGAGGTTGATCTCCTGAAAATGGCAGTTGGCTGGCTGCCATGTTGGTCCAGTGGCTTCAGTACTGTGACCAACCCAGCAAAAGTATGTGGCCCAAAAGTTCTGACTTCACAGGCAACATGCTTGTCCCAGACCGGAGATTTCAAGGGTTTTATGTATAAATGTTTTTGGAAAAGACTCAGACCACTGTGACCCAGGAGACACATTTTTCTAACTGAATTAAATTGGTAAAATATGTGAATTTTGTGTGAAAGTTATGTAAATCTTGGATGAAAACACTTATACAGTAAGTAGACCCCATAGAGAGAGTGAAGCACCCAAAAAAAGGTGTTGGCACACTTTAAAGTTTACATGTATTTTGTTAAATCTATATTCCTCCCCCATCAACATGCTGATGAAATTTTTTAAAAAATATTTTCATTACACCCTTTTTTTAGTCCCTGTGACACCATCACTGGATCTTTGTTCTTCTGTATGCAATGCAGGCAGATCATGGATGGTGGGAGGGGCCAGCTGTAAATAGTTTCCTGAAAACGTCACAGAATCCTGACTCAGTACTCCTCTCCAGAGCTCTCTGCTCTGATGCAAGCAGTGTGCTGGCTCTTGGGGGGAGGTATACAAATATCAAAATGCCTTGATGGGTGGGTATTGTGACGATCGCGGCGCCAGCCCTTCTCACTAAACTCGTGACCGAAGGACTAGCCAATCTAAAACCGCGCTGTCACGTGCGTAACAGTGCCACACCCAGCTGCACCCTGCACACAGATTTTCCAGCTAATGGACCACAGTCTGTGTACTTGCAGCCTGAGAGCGATTGTTACTGGCTCAGGTTAATTACACAATTAACCCTTCACACTGCCACCACCTTCTTTTTGTACAGAGAAAGAGGAAACTCGGCAATATCAGCAATAACACTATGATGTTTGAATAATCGTCGGTATACCACTGTCACCGCAGGCTGAGATATACCGAAGTTTAAAACACATACACAGTAGCGCTCTTCAGAGGCAGGGATTCTTAGTTTGCATTAACCACGTTCCGCCCGCCCTATAGTATAATGACGGGTGCAAGGTATTTCTCTTGTTCTGATAGGACGTCATATGACGTCCTACCATTCTCACTGCGCATGCGCAGCTCAGGGAGCGAGCAGCGTGGCAATCGCCGGTGCACTGTGTCCCTTGGACACAGCGGATCACGGAAAGAGCCGAAGATGTCGGCTCAGTCATGTGATCAGCTGTGTCCAATCACAGCTGATCACATGTAAACACGGAAATGCCGCTTATCAGCATTTCTCTCCTCTCGAGCTGTCACGCTGACAGCTCGAGAGGAGAGGAGAGCCGGTAATCGGCTTTCGGCGGAGGGGACATGAACACTGATCATCAGGGCACTGATGATCAGTGTACCCCGATGATCAGTGTGGCCCCAGAAGTGCCACCTGTCAGTGCCCATCAGTGCCACGTGCCAGTGCCCATCAGTGCCACATCAATGCCACATATCAGTGCATACCAGTGCACATCAATGCCACATACCAGTGCCCATCTGAGCTGCCTTTCAATGTCACCCATCAGTGCAGTCAGTGCCACCTATCAATGCCAATCAGTGCCACCTATCAGTGCTACCTATCAGTGCCAGTCAGTGTCGCCTGTCAGTGCCGTCTATCAGTGAAAGTCAGTGCCGCCTATCAGTGCCAGTCAGTGCCACCTATCAGTGCCACCTATCAGTGTCATATATCAGTGTCATGTATCGGTGTCATGTATCAGTGTCATGTATCAGTGCTGCCTTTCAATGCCCATCAGTGATGCCTGTCAATGCCCATCAGTGCAACCTACCAGTGCCTCCTCATCAGTGCCCATCAGTGCCACCTATCAGTGTTCATCAGTGCAGCCTATCAGTGCCCATCACTGCAGCCTCATTAGCGCACATCAGTGAAGGAGAAAAATCACTTATTTACAAAATTGTATAACAAAAAAAATTTTCAGTGGTTTTTGGTTTGTTTAGGAAAAAATAAAAATCCCAGAGGTGATTAAATACCACCAAAAGAAAGCTCTATCTGTCTCCAAAAAATGATACAAATTTCATATCGGTGCAGTGTTGCATGACCGCACAATAGTCAAAGTGTGATAGCGCTGAAAGCTGGAAATTGGCCTGGGCAGGAAGGGGGTATAAGTGCCCTGTAGGCTAGTGGTTAAAGAGCTTTAGAAACAGTTCAACACTTTCAGAAAGTAAGATTTATTACAAAAAGGTCAAAAGGGTGCAATAAAAATATTTACAGAAAAGATGTAGCCAATATATATAAATAAATATATACAAGGAGCAATAACACAGCAAAGAGATAACAGAAAGAAGTTTAGAGGGATAAAGTACTTGCCAAATGTCCTGGTTTAAGCAGATCAGGTTTCATGTGCCAAAAGGATGCTTTATAGAATTTTCAACTTCACTCAACTCAGCTTAGCTTACCTTCAAGCATCACAGCCTTTATCTAGGAACTCAGCAGGGTGTCTCCCTGAAGCAGAGAACCAATTGCCTCATTTGGGCGGGTGTGGCAGGCGGAGACGCAAGCTATGACCTCAAATCCCTCTTAGCTTATATTATGGTTCATAACTTACCCTGGATACATATAACATTCTATCCACGAGTAGATTCATACGCAGAATCTTCTGCTGAACGTCTACATATGAAATATGAGATACCTGCTGGGATGGTTAAGGAGATATTATTTTCTGCTCTCCTGTTGATCTCAGCTAGGGGATGTAATATACCAAACAATTTGTATTAAAGTGAGCCGTCCAAATATGTGCTCCCTGTTTATGTAGTTATGTCCTATTTAAAGATATAAAATGATATGGAAAAGTGAGTTTTTAAATGTACGTCTGTTTTTACAACTACCTGGAATGTCTTTGAGGCTCCGTGAGGGCTTGGTTTATGGTTTTACAATTCCTTCTCCAGCAAGAGTCTCACAGACACAGGGGCACCAGCTAGTGAGGTTTATAGCCATGACGCCCTCCCAATGAGTTTGCTGCCTGTGATCTCTGTCATCAGACCACATGCCACTCAACAGAGAGGGAGGGGGGATAACGGAGGAATCTGATTTGGGAGAGAGAGATACAAAATGGAGGGCTTTGGAGCAAAATGGATGACCGCGTCCATCTCTGTGTGCATGATTGCTACAGGTATCTGTCTGGAGGAATGGGAATTCCTAGACGGACTGCATTTGCATAAAGACTGCCCTAAGTAACACCCATATGCAATGCTGAGTGTCCATGATTGAAACAACTGAAATCTAATCAATGAAAGGGGTCAGGGACAGTTAGGCTGGGGAGGAAAGCGTTAGATGATGCTGGTCGTCCTCCAGCCAGGAAATGAGGCGGAGCTCTATCTGACTTGCTGCAGCTTCTAATTCACAGCATGAAATTCAGAAAAAATCAGAAAATCAGAAAAAATACCTCATGGCCACTAGATGGTGCTTACAATGGTAAGTGATAATTAAATGACACCATCTAGTGGCCATAATGAGGAATTTAAAAAAAAATCAATCAGAAAAGATACCTCATTATGGCCACTAGATGGTGCTTATGATCATAAAGGATAACTAGATGACACCAGTAATGCAGTATTTAAAAAAAATCAGAAAAATACCTTATGGCCACTAGATGGTGCTTACAATGCTAAGAGATAATTAAATGGTGCCATCTAGTGGGCATAATGAGGAATTTTTCTGATTGAGACATTTATTAAAGAAATACTGCATTATGGCCACTAGATGGTGTTCATGATCATAAAGGATAACTAGATGACACCATCTAGTGGCCACAATGAGGTATTTTTATGATTGAGAATTTTTTTTTAAATACTGCATTATGACCACTAGATGGTGTCATCTAGTTATCGTTTATGAACACGAGCACCATCTAGTGGCCATAATGCAGTATTTTTTAAATAAATGTCTCAATCAGAAAAATTCTTCATTATGCCCACTAGATGGCGTCATTTAATTATCTCTTACCATTGTAAGCACCATCTAGTGGCTATAATAAAGGTATTTTTCTGATTGAGACATTTATTAAAAAAATACTGCATTATGGCCACTAGATGGTAGTCATGATCATAAACGATAATTAGATGATACCATCACCAACTAGTGGCCATAGTGCAGTATTTTAAAAAAAAAGTCTCAATCATAAAAATACCTCATTATGGCCACTCCATGGTGTCATTTAATTATCATCTAGTGGCCATAATGAGGTATTTTTATGATTGAGAATTTTTTTTTTAAATACTGCATTATTGCCACTAGATGGTGTCATCTAATTATCGTTTATGACATAGGTGTCAAACTGGCGACCTTCTAGCTGTTGCCAGACTACAAGTCCCATGAGGCATTGCAAGATTGACAAGATGTTACAAGCATGACTAGAGGTAGAGGCATGATGGGACTTGTAGTTTCACAACAGCTGGAGGGCCGCCAGTTTGACACCCCTGGTTTACGATCATGAGCACCATCTAGTGGCCATAATGCAGTATTTTTATAAAAAAAATGTCCCATTCATAAAAATACCTCATTGTGGCCACTAGATGGTGCTTACGATCCTAAGTGATAATTAAATTACACAATCTAGTGGCCATAATGAGGTATTTAAAAACAAATATCTCAATCAGAAAAGATACCTCATTATGGCCACTAGATGGTGCTTATGATCATAAATGATAATTAAATGGCACCATCTAGTGGCCCTAATGTAGTATTTATGGAAAATAGCTCAATGAGAAAAAATACCTCATTATGGCCACTAGATGGTGCTTACGTTCATAAATAATAATTGAATGACACCACCTAGTGGCAATAATGAGGTATTTTTTCAGATTGAGCAGTTTTTCAAAAATACTACATTGTAGCCACTAGATGGTGTAATTTAATTATCATTTGTGATCATAGGCACCATCTAGTGGCCATAATGAGGTATTTTTTCTCATTGAGAGATTTTTTTAAACATACTGCCTTGTGGCTACAAGATGGTGCCTATGATCATAAATGATAATTCACCCCTTTACACCAGCCGCACACAAATGTGCGGCCTCCCAGCGTCTGGGCCTAGACGCCAAGTGGCCGCACATTTGCGTTCAATATACAAAATACATATGTGCTGAGAGTGCGTGCTCCCAGCACACATGTCCAGTACTCGCGAAAAGGTCCCAGTCTCCTCTTTCGATTGGGACCTTTTCCGATCATGTGACCGCCGTGACGATGCGTCACGGCGGTCATATGATCCCTAAACCCCACCCCGCCTCCCGGCTTCTGAAACTCTTAAAGGGCTGGGAGGCGTCGGCGTGAAGCACTTAGTCATTTTGTATTAGCGGAGCATTTGCATTCTAGATGAGATGATAGAGACCAGGGTTTTGGGGCCCCGTGACAGCTCTGGTCTCAGCCTACACAGTCCGAGTAGATCTGCCTTCGGTGGGTCCAGTGGATGGGGACACACGTGGACGGGGATGCAGGTGAATGGGGACGCAGGTGGATGGGGACGCAGGTGGATGGGGATGCAGGTGGATGGGGACGCAGGTGGATGGGGACGCAGGTGGACGGGGACGCAGGTAGACGGGGATGCAGGTGGACGGGGATGCAGGTTGACGGGGATGCAGGTTGATGGGGATGCAGGTTGACGGGGACACAGGTGGATGGGGACGCAGGTAGATGGGGATGCAGGTGGATGGGGACGCAGGTGGACAGGGATGCAGGTGGATGGGGATGCAGGTGGACAGGGACACAGGTGAATGGGGATGCAGGTGGACGGGGATGCAGGTAGATGGGGATGCAGGTGGATGGGGAAGCAGGTGGATGGGAACACAGGTGGATGGGGATGAAGGTAGATGGAGACGCAGGTGGATGGGGATGGTAGATGGGGACGCAGGTGGATGGGGATGCAGGTGGATGGAGACGCAGGTGGATGGAGATGCAGGTGGATGGAGATGCAGGTGGATGGGGATTCAGGTGGATGGGGACGCAGGTGGATGGGGACGCAGGTGGATGGGGATGCAGGTGGATGGGGACGCAGGTGGATGGGGAAGCAGGTGGATGGGGACGCAGGTGGATGGGGACGCAGGTGGATGGGGATGCAGGTGGATGGGGATGCAGATTAATGGGGATGCAGGTGGACGGGGATGCAGGTGGACGGGGATGCAGGTGGATGGGGATGCAGATTAATGGGGATGCAGATTAATGGGGATGCAGGTGGACGGGGATGCAGGTGGACGGGGACGCAGGTGGATGGGGACGCAGGTGGACGGGGATGCAGGTGGACGGGGATGCAGGTGGATGGGAATGCAGGTGGATGAGGATGCAGGTTGATGGGGATGCAGGTGGACGGAGCTGGTCGATCGCGTCCCATCTTAAGGAACAGAGAGCGTGGAGCTGGTGAAGAAAGATGCCTCTGACTTTCCCTATTATGTTCTGTTTTCTCCTTTGCCATTGTTGAGAAGTAACCCAACACCCGGCCAATAGAAGAGGATGACAAAGCCGAAAAGGTTACTTAGCAGATAAAAACTGGCTCCACCGGGTGAAAAGATCCAATGTTCTGCAAATGAACTGTCTCTTTACCTTAATTACACTTCGAGCAACCTTGTCCTTTATACCATAATACTTCCTTCCCCAAAGCCCCTGCCAGGGACACTGAGCTTTTTTTTTTTTGTTTTGTTTTCTCTTTGCCTTTTCTCCCCATAAACTAGCATTGACCTCTTCCCTTTGCTTTGGTCCCTCCAAAAGGCAGAGATAGGACAGAGGATGCTTAACCACTTCAGCACCGGGGTGTCTGGGACACGGCTCTTGCTGGAAAGCAGAGAAACCTTAGAGGGCCAGGGGCCCCGACTATACGCAGCAAAGAAAAAAAAAGATAGTAATGTTAGTATTTTTTTTAGGTCTTATTAGATATATGTCAACATCAATGGCGGACTGACAACTCATGGGGCCCACGGGCAATAGGGGATCATGGAGCCCCTGTGTCCTTGTCCATACTCAACACACACCCAAAAAAAGCCTATAAAAAAGGTACCAGGGGCACCTTTAGGGTGCTTTAGGATCATTGGGGCCCCCTACTGACCCTGGGCCCTCAGTCAGTGCCCGAGTGCTCAAATGGTCAGCCTGCCCCTGGTCAACATGATGTACTTAACCACCATTTTTTGCATTACGGTGCTGCGTTACTTTAAAGGACAATTGCGTGGTCATGCAACACTGCACCCAAATGAATTTTTTTTTGTGCCATAAAAAAAGGCCTACAATTTTGATAAAAAAACAATATTTTTTACTTTTTGCTATTAACCCCCCTGGAGGTATTCCCGAGTGTAGCTCGGGGTAAAGTTTCAGCAACCACAAGCGGTAACCCCGAGCTACACTCAGGAATACCCTGCGGCGTTGCTCCGGGATCTCTTCTTCACTTACCTTGTCTTGCGCTCCCGTGATGTCCCTCCTGCAGTGTCCCCGGCAATGTCCTCCGGCCGATGCCAGCATCTGTCTTCTGGGTTCCGTTCCCTGCGACGTCGGGACATACGGGGGACGGAACCGACAGGAAATTAAAAAATGTGAAAAAGTGACATTCACTAAATACACTAAAATCACATAGTATAACATTCCTGTATCAAACCATTTCACATACATTTTGTCCCGAGTGCTTTGTCCGGCGCCCTGCCTGCATTTTTACTGTTCTTTCTGCCTGGAAACTGAGAAACGTCCACGGCGTCCAAAAAGCGTCCCTTTAGGTCAAAATCGGTTTTAGACCGGCTAGAGAACAGCGATAGTAAATCAGAACCACTTGCAGAATTGAGTGATAATGATTCGTGGGGGAAATTCATCATCAGACACTGAAAACGATTCTGTGACTTTGCTCAGTGATGTGCGAACTTGGCGCTATATTTCACATTTCAGTGTTTTTGGTTTGATTACATTATTTAATTAAATGTATTATTATTATATTATTATTTTTTATGATTATTTATTATATTATAATTTATGATTTCGTGTTTCACATTTTATCATACCCGGGATGTTTACTAGACTCTTGTTCAGACAGATTTCAGTGAGATATTCCTAAAAATTACAGGTCTACAATAAAAAAACTACATATTTCCATGCAAAAAAATGTACCGCTTTGAGCACAGAAATACTGACATAATCAGACCGCTAGGGAGGTTAAACATATCCAGCAAAAAAAAAAAATTTCTTCATAAATGTAGGCCAAAATGTATTCTGTGACATGTCTTTGCTACAAAAAAAATCCCAATACATGTAAATTATTTTGGTTTATGTGACAGTTATAGCGTTTATAAATGGTGGTATATATACTGGGATTTTGTTTTTTAATTTTTACTAGTAATGGCGGCGATCAGCGACTTATAGCGGGACTGCGGCGGGCATTCTGACACTGGGGGGAACTGACTTGGTGTCACTGGCATCCCCAGTGACACCAATACAGTGATCAGTGCTAATAAAAAGCACTGACAATGTACTAATGACACTGGGCAGGAAGGGGTTAACAGAAGGGGCGATCAAAGGGTTAACTGTGTGCTGGGTGTGTTTTACTAGGGGGTGGTGTCTGTGTGCTTCACTGTAATCACACTGCTCTGGATGGCTGTGCTGTGCAGTGTGCCCAAGCTGACAGGGAGGAGGACTGTTAGTAAACAAAACAGTTCACCTCCCTGTCGCAGGTCTTCAGAAATCACCTGGCGCCGGAGAGTAATTACTGGCTGGGATCCAGTGAATGACAGCTGCGAATGGTGGTGCGGGTAGGGCGCGCACGTGGTGCGCGCACACCCCCCTCTACCCGGAAATGCAAAATCATGTATATATATATATATATATATATATATATGTGTGTGTGTGTGATTCTGCGCACCCTTGCCACCATGTAGCAGTATTTCTTCTATAGGGATGTAGGGAAGCGGTTAAAGAAAAATCTTTCTTTTTGCAAAAATCAATACAGAAAAGAGACAATATATACATTCCCAAGGAGAAGATCGAAACGGTCTCCAAAGAAATATCACAACAATATAACATGCTGCAGAAGTCACATAGTTACACAGTTACATGGGGATCATAAAAGAACTGTCAAAAGTCCTGCGTAACAAGGTAATGGAACTTTATAAAGATGGAAAAGGACATAAAAAGATATCCAAATACACAGTTACATAGTTAGTCTGGCTGAAAAAAGACAAAAGTCCATCCAGTTCAACCATTAAAAAAAAAGTTATAATCCTACACCCGCAGCTGCTCCAGAGGAATGCAAAGCATGATCCAATTTGCTCCAAAGTCAAGTACAACGCCCAGCTGGTAACAAACATCACTGGATAATCCACTTGAAACCTTACAGAAACCAAAGAGGAAAGTAAGGAGAAAAAGGAGAAGAAGAAAACGCGGAGGGGGAGGGGGGTAAGACTAGTGACCCAAGAGAGGGGTAAACAGAAGTTTACCCTGGAAAACAAGAAGAATACATAAACGGAAAGGTTTCTTCACAGTGAGAGCTGTGAAAATGTGGAATAGACTCCCTCATGAGTTGGTTGTGGCCAGCCCAGTGGATTGCTGTAGGAAAGTCCTGGATTCTTTCTTGTATACACAGAATATAACTGGATATAACATTTATAGGTAAAGTTGATCCAGGGAATATCTGATTGCCTCTCGGGGGATCAGGGAGGAATTTTTTTTGGTGTACATTTATGAAGATTTTTTTTTTAATTGGATATGTTTTATAGCAGAAAGCAGGGGCGGCGTGACCATTTGGAAACTCGGGCACTGCCCGAGGGCCCGGGGTCAGTAGGGGGCCCCATGAGATGCCCCTGGTACCTTTTTCATAGGCTTTTTTGAGTTTGGGCAAGGACACAGGGGCACCATGATCCCCTATTGCCCGGGGGCCCAATGAGTTCTCAGTCCGCCCCTGGCAGAAAGTAAAAAATATTGTTTTTTTTTTAATTTTCTGTCTTTTTTTCATTTATATCCCAAAAGAATAAAAAGAAGAAAACAGTGGTGATCAAATACCACCAAAAGAAAGCTCTATGTATGTGAAAAAAAATTATATAAATTTCATTTGGGTGCAGCGTTGCATGACCACACAATTGTCAGTTAAAGTTGCGCAGTGCAGTATAGCAAAAAATGGCATGGTCATGAAGGGGGGTGAATCTTTTGGAGGGCGAGTGGGTAATGTGCACTGATTGAGGAATTAAAGAAGAATTTTTGAAACCCCACCCATGCGCAGATCTCTTTCAGGCATTTTAGAGCAGGAAGAGAGCATATTTCCACGCATGCGCACAAGCACTGCCAGCTTCCGGTAGGTGGGCAATATAGTACCCAGCAGGGGTAGACTGACAACTCATGTGGCCCCCGGGCAATAGGGGATCATGGGGCCCCTGTGTCCTTGCCCACACTCAAAGCACACCCAAAAAAGCATATAAAAAGGTACCAGGGGCATTTCATGGGGCCCCCTACTGACCCCGGGCCCTTGGGCAGTGCCCAAGTGCTCGAATGGTCAGTCCGCCCCTGGTACCCAGCAGCACTTGTGCTGATGCCCGAAATCTGCCACGCATGAGTAGATGCATGGCTTAGCAACCCACTTCCTCCTGGGATAGCCGTGCCATATCAATCCCCGGACGCAGCAGCTTTGCATCACAAAAAGATGAAAAGAGGAAAAAAAACTGAAAAAAAATGTTTGGCATTTTTGGAAAAGGGAACTGGAAGACACAACTAGACCCGTGCGGTTCTTTTCTTTTCTGAAATTCAGATGAAATTTGCGTGATCCCAAGTCGTGGCAGTGTCATCCGAGCCTAAGGCTCTGTTCAGGTAAGTGCGAGTGCATCTGTGCGTGTGCGTAGTGAGTGTGGCAGCCCATTTATCTCAATAGGTAGCCCCACCCACGAGGAACGCCAGGAATGAAGTCCCCAATTTTTAGAAATGTTGATGTGCTAAATCATATGGAGCTGCGGCGCCATGCAGTTTCATGCATGTGAAATCAGGCCGCTGCTTCTAATGCATGCCGGCAAGTGCGCCGCATTGGAAAATGGCCATGGATTAAATAATGCTAAATATTGGGCGTGGCTTAAATGGGGGTGTGGTTAAATAGAGTGAGATTTTCTTTGGCTCCCCCATGCAATTTTGCTCTCCACCCCAGCATCCTAGAAAAAAATTAAACACACACATAGTCTTATCTAAAAAAAACTTTAATACTGTAAACATTAAGAACAGGTCCACACTCACTGATTAGTTGCTAGAGGTTACTGCACATCATTACTGCTCACTGATTGGTTGCCAGAGGTTACTGCACATCATTACCACTCATTGATTGGTTGCTAGAGGTTACTGCAGTTAGTATAGGGGAGGTTCAGAGACTGCAGGCATAGTACAGTGGATGGTGAGACCCACTCACTAGCTATTTGCTAAAGGTTACTGCACATCATTACCGCTCACTGATTGGTTGTCAGAGGTCACTGAACATCATTACAGCTCACTGATTGGTTGCCAGAGGTTACTGCACATCATTACCACTCATTGATTGGTTGCTGGAGGTTACTGCAGTTAGTATAGGGGAGGTTCAGAGACAGCAGGCATAGTACAGTGGATGGTGAGACACACAGTAGACATACTATAGGAGTTGGTAAGAGACTGGAGGCGTAGTCTTATATATATGTTTACATATATTTGTAAATGCATTCCAAAAACGTAGATTTGTATTTTTAAAGACATACAGTATATTTGAAAATTTATTTTTAAAACAATGTTTTAGATTTTTTGTAATAAAAACGCATTTCAACATGCAGTATATATACTATATATATTTTTTTTTAAATATATTCTTCAGGTTTTTTTTAACATATGAAAAAGTCATTTTAACATATATGGTTACATATATTTGTAAATGAATTCCAAAAATGTAGATTTGTATTTTTAAAGACGTACTGTATATTTGAAAATTTATTTTTAAAACTATTTTTCATATATTTTATAATAAAAACGCATTTCAACTTACAGTATCTATCTATCTATCTATCTATCTATCTATCTATCTATCTATCCATCCATCCATCCATCCATCCATCCATCCATCCATCCATCCATCCATCCATCCATCTATCTATCTATCTATCTATCTATCTATCTATCTATCTATCTATCTATCTATCTATCTATCTATCTATATATATATATAGATAGATAGGACGGCACAGTGGCTTAGTGCCTTGCATTAATTGGGTCATGGGTTCAATTCCCAACCACGGCACCTCCTGCATGGAGTTTGCATGTTCTCCCTGTGTTCGCGTGGGTTTCCTCCAGGTGCTTCGGTTTCCTCCCACACTCCAAAGACATGCTGGTAGGTTAATTGGCTCCTATCTAAATTGTCCTAGTTTCATCCCTGGCCATGTGGGATCTCCTGCATGGTAGGGGTTGGGGAAAGACCTGGCAACCTACCCTGTAAAATAATTGCTAAGAGAATTCATGGAAAAGTCGCTTGCGAGTGGCGGTCCATGCAATCGTCAAGGGTCGGATACGACTGAATATATATATATATATTTATTGAGATATATTTTGAAATATATTGAATACGGCCAAAATTGTAGTATTTCAAATATCTGTCAATATGATTGGGAAGAGTATTTTTAAAATATATTTCAAATATATTTTTCTTCCACGTGGGCTAACACAACTCATTTATAATACGCGTGTTAAAGTTCACCGCGCTGCGGTTTAAATGGGCCCTTTTTTTCTTCTGGCTGTGGTTCTTCTCAAACGCCAACGATGGCCTGATTTTCGCAGCAACCTCAGGACCAATCCGATGGAAGCCTTTGTTCGCCCTTTACATTATGGACCATTTGCATAAAACAGAGACAGTTGCAGTGGAAAAAAAAAAAAGACAAACCGGTTAAAGAAGAGCACATATTTGTGAACGCCGCGTTCTACAACCCGCACCCCCCCCCTTCCCGGTGGAAGATCATTGTTCGGTTAGCACAACAAGACCTGTCTCCCGTTGCCCCGGTCAATGCGCTGTTTTGAATTTAAATCGAATATTAGTCTTACCTAACATCCTTGATGGCTATCTATCGCCCTATCAGTTACGGGTGCAAGATATTAACACAATGAACAAAAAGCCCGGAGCACCATTAAGGAAAATTCTTCAACGGTCTCACTTTAGACGAGGTTAGATCAATTTAGAGCGCGGGCACAAAAACCGGCTTGTCTCTTTATCGGTCGTTTCAATACACAGGAGGGTTTCGGCACTGTTCACCCCATGCAAAAAAAAAAAAAGAAAAAGAAAAAAAAACAAAGAAATAAAAAGAAAAAAAAAAGTTCTTTCTGAGAACCAAAACTTTCCAGGGCAAAAGGACGAAGGGATTCTGTTGAAATTCCTTTTGAGAAGATGATGAGACAGAGATAAGGGCGCTCGTTGCGGCCTTTTTGCTCTTGGCTCGCTTTTGAGGTCCTCCAAAAAAAAAAAGAGATCCTTGTAAGAGCCTATTTACGATGATTCGGATGAAGTAGGCCTGTTTCATCGATGTCTATCTGATCGGTACGTGCTGATTTTCTGTGCTGGGCCATTGTCCGCGGCTTGTGAGAGAGACGAGTGGGAGAAGTTTGGTTTTCCTCCTCGCTCCAATCCACGCTCGGCCTGTAGGAGACAACGATACTTAGACCCGAGTACCTCGCCCCAATGGGATGATGACAGACCAACAAAAGGCACATCACTTTGGGGATAATCATCCCTTCTCCGAGTGTTCTCCGGAACACTGCACCCATAGTCTCATGCTGCCTTTTCAACTTGTTGCGAAAGCGCTTCTATTTTCTTCTCTGTTCTGTGGCGGAGAATGGGAAACCGGCGCTATCAGCGTCCTGACCATTTACAGCCTCATTTATTGCGTCTCAGCTTTCATTTTTAATTTCAGGGAGGAGATCGGAATCTGCGGGCCCTCTCAATAGCTTCACGGGGCCATGGCCAAACCTCCGCATTCACAACCATCGCCCCATGCATCCAGATGACGCCCAATGCTCTTCTTAACCCTTTCACCTCCTTTTTTTTTTTTACATTTTTCTTTTTTTTTGCACACATATAAAAATGCACATATGAAAATGAAAAACTCCAAAATTATATATTTTCTGAAAGCAGACACCCTGTAGAATAAAATGGTGGTGGTAACAATGTTTTATGTCCACAATATTTGCTCTTTGCCTATTGCGTCTTGATGACACTCAATGCTTCTCTAACCTTCCGCTGTCTAAGCCCCCCCCCCTTTTTTGCACATAAATAAAAATTATATTTTGTATATGAAAATGAAAAAAAAAACAAATTATATATTTTCTGAAAGCCAAGACCCCGTAGAATTAAATAGTGTGGTAACAATTTTTTATGTCCACAATACTTGCTCTCAACATCCAGATGACGCCCAATGCACCAATAACCTTTTCACCTCCTTTTTGTTTTTTTAATTTTTCTTTTTTTTTTGCACACATATAAAAATGCACATATGAAAATGAAAAACTCCAAAATTATATATTTTCTGAAAGCAGACACCCTGTAGAATAAAATGGTGGTGGTAACAATTTTTTATGTCCACAATATTTGCTCTTTGCCTATTGCGTCTTGATGACACTCAATGCTTCTCTAACCCTTCCGCTGTCTAAGCCCCCCCCCTTTTTTGCACATAAAAAAAAAATTATATTTTGTACATGAAAATGAAAAAAATAAACAAATTATATATTTTCTGAAAGCCAAGACCGTGTAGAATTAAATGGTGTGGTAACAATTCTATATGTCCACAATACTTGCTCTCTACATCCAGATGATGCCCAATGCTCCTCTAACCTTTTCACCTCCTTTTTTTTTTTAAATTTTTCTTTTTTTTTGCACACATATAAAAATGCACATATGAAAATGAAATACTCCAAAATTATATATTTTCTGAAAGCAGAGACCCTGTATAATAAAATGGTGGTGCTAACAATTTTTTATGTCCACAATATTTGCTCTTTGCCTATTGCGTCTTGATGACACTCAATTCTTCTCTAACCCTTCCGCTGTCTAAGCCCCCCCCCCCCTTTTTTGCACATAAAAAAAATGTATATTTTGTACATGAAAATGAAAAAAAAAACAAATTATATATTTTCTGAAAGCCAAGACCCTGTAGAATTAAATGGTGTGGTAACAATTTGTTATATCCACAATACTTGCTCTCTGCATCAAGATGACGCCCAATGCTCCTC
Source organism: Staurois parvus (assembly GCF_062004578.1). Lineage (NCBI taxonomy): Eukaryota > Metazoa > Chordata > Amphibia > Anura > Ranidae > Staurois > Staurois parvus. The sequence goes on from NW_028318303.1 coordinate 1,202,423, forward strand.
TACCCTTTTCACCTCCTTTTTTTTTTTGTAATTTTCCTTTTCTTTTGCACACATATAAAAATGCACATATGAAAATTAAAAACTCCAAAATTATATATTTTCTGAAAGCAGAGACCCTGTAGAGCAGTGGTTCTCAACCTGTGGGTCACCATCCCTTTGGGGGTCGAACGACCCTTTCACAGGGGTCGCCTAAGACCATCGAAAACACATATTTCCGATGTGTAAAGAGCAGCTACTGTGTTGAAAGCAGCAGTATTGGAGGCAGGGGCAGACTGACAACTCATGGGGCCCCCGGGCAATAGGGGATCATGGGGCCCCTGTGTCCTTGCCCAAACTCAAAAAAGCCTATAAAAAAGGTACCAGGGGCATCTCATGGGGCCCCCTACTGACCCTGGGCCCTTGGGCAGTGCCCGAGTTTCCAAATGGCCAGTCCGCCCCTGGTTGGGGGTCACCACAACATGAGGAACTGAATTAAAGGGTCACGGCATTAGGAAGGTTGAGAACCACTGCTGTAGAATAAAATGGTGGTGCTAAAAAATTTTTATATTTTAATACTTGCTCTTTGCCCATTGCATCCAGATGATGCCCAATGCTCCTCCTAACTCTTTCACCTCCTTTTTTTTGTAATTTTCTTTTTTTTTTTGCAAACATAAAAATGCACGTTTTGTACATGAAAATGAAAAACCCCCAAATTATATATTTTCTGAAACCGAGACCCTGTAGAATAAAATGGTGGTGGTAACAATTTTTTATGTCCACAATACTTGCTCTCTGCCTACTGCATCAGATGACGCCCAGTGCTCCTCTTAACCCTTTCACCTCCTTTAAAGAAAAAAAAAATTAAATTTGTACACATATACAAATGCACATTTTGTACATGAAAAACCCACAAATTATATATTTTCTGAAAGCAGAGACCCTGTAGAATAGAATGGTGGTGGTAACACTTGTTTATGTCCACAATAAACATTTTGTACATGAAAAATTATAAAGCCAAGAGCCTGTAGAATAAAATGATTGTAATAACACTTTTTTATATCCACTATACTTGCTCTCTGTGTCCAGATGACACCCAATGCTCCTCTTAACCCATTCACATACTAAAATGCACATTTTGTACATAATAATTAAAATCTCAAAAATGTATACTTACTGTATTTATGAATATGCATTTTTTACTGAAAGCAAAGACCCTGTAGAATAAAACGGTGGTAGTAACAATTTTTTATTTCCTCAATATTTGCTCTTTGCCTACTGAATCCAGATGACATTTTTTTTTATTTTTTATTTTTTTACACACATATAAAAATGCACGTTTTGTACATGAAAATGAAAAACCCCCAAGTTATATATTTTATATATTTTTATACATTATACATTTTTTTTCTGAAAGCAAAGACCCTGTAGAATAAAACGGTGGTAGTAACAATTTTTTATTTCCTCAATATTTGCTCTTTGCCTACTGCATCTAGATTACATTTTTTTTAATTTCTATTTTTTTTAGACGCATATAAAAATGCAGGTTTTGTACATGAAAATGAAAAACCCCCAAGTTATATATTTTATATATTTTTATACATTATACATTTTTTTTCTGAAAGCAAAGACCCTGTAGAATAAAACGGTGGTAGTAACAATTTTTTTTTCCTCAATATTTGCACTTTGCCTACTGAATCCAGATGACATTTTTTTTAATTTTTCTTTTTTTTACACACATATAAAAATGCACGTTTTGTACATGAAAATGAAAAACCCCCAAGTTATATATTTTATATATTTTTATACATTATACATTTTTTCTGAAAGCAAAGACCCTGTAGAATAAAACGGTGGTAGTAACAATTTTTTATTTCCTCAATATTTGCTCTTTGCCTACTGCATCTAGATTACATTTTATTTTATTTCTATTTTTTTTTAAGGCACATATAAAAATACAGGTTTTGTACATGAAAATGAAAAACCCCCAAGTTATATATTTTCTGAAAGTAGACACCCTGTAGAATAAAATGGTGGTAGTAACACATTTTTATCTCCACAATGAACATTTTGTACATGAAAAATTACAAAGCCAAGACCCTGAAGAATAAAATGGTTGTAATAACAGTTTATGTCCACAATACTTGCTCTCTGCATCTAGATGACGCCCAATGCTCCTCTTAACCCTTTAACCTCCTTTTTTTAAACATTTTTCTCTATTTTTTGCACACATAAAAATGCACATTTTGTACATGAAAATGAAAAACCCCAAAATTATATTTTTTCTGAAAGCAGACACCCTGTAGAATAAAATGGTGGTAGTAACACTTTTTTATGTCCACAATAAACATTTTGTACATGAAAAATTACAAATTACAAAGCCAAGACCCTGTAGAATAAAATGGTGGTGGTAACAATTTTTTATGTTCACAATACTTGCTCTCTGCCCACTGCATTCACATGACACCCAATGCTCCTCTTAACCTTTTGACCTATAGATATCAATCATCTTCTGAAAGCAGAGACCCTGTAGAATAGAATGGTGGTAGTAACACTTTTTTATATCAGCAAAAAACATTTTGTACATAAAAAATTACAAAGCCAAGACCCTGTAGAATTAAATGGGGTGGTAACAATTTTTTATGTCCACAATACTTGCTCTCTGCATCAAGATGATGCCCAATGCTCCTCTAACCCTTTCACCTTCTTTACATAAAAAAAAAAATTTTTTTTTGCACACATGAAAATGACCCCCCCCCAAAAAAAAAATTATACATTTTCTGAAAGCAGAGACCCTGTAGAATAAAATGGTGGTGGTAACAATTTTTTATGTCCACAATACTTGCTCTCTGCCCACTGCATCCAGATGACGCCCAGTGCTCCTCTTCACCATTTCACCTATAAATATCAATTATTTTCTGAAAGCAGAGACCCTGTAGAATAAAACGGTGGTGGGAACACTTGTTTATGTCCACAATAAACATTTTGTACATGAAAAATTACAAAGCCATTATGTCCACAATACTTGCTCTGTGCATCCAGATGACGCCCGATGCTCCTCTTAACCCTTTCACCTCCTTTTAAGAAAAAAAATAAAATTTGCACACATATAAAAATACACATTTTGTACATGAAAATGAAAAAAAAAAACCAAATTATATATTTTCTGAAAGCAGAGACCCTGTAGAATAAAATGGTGGTGCTAACAATTTTTTATATCCACAATATTTGCTCTTTGCCTATTGCGTCTTGATGACACTCAATGCTTCTCTAACCCTTCCGTGTCGAAGCCCCCCCCCCCTTTTATTGCAGATAAAAAAAAATATATTTTGTATATGAAAATTAAAACAAAACAAATTATATATTTTCTGAAAGCAGAGACCCTGTAGAATAAAATGGTTGTAATAACAGTTTTTTATGTCCACAATACTTGCTCTCTGCATCCAGATGACTCTCGATGCTCCTCTTAACCTTTTCACCTCCTTTTAAGAAAAAAATAAAATTTGCACACATATAAAAATACACATCAAAATGAAAACTCCAAAATTATATACAGTATTTCCTGAAAGCAGAGACCCTGTAAAATAAAATGGTGTGGAAACAATTTTTTATGTCCACAATACTTGCTCTCTGCATCCATATGAGCCCAATGCTCCTCTAACTCTTTCACCTCCTTTTTTTTTTAATTTTTCTTTTTTTTGCACACATATAAAAATGCATATATGAAAATGAAAAACTCCAAAAATATATATTTTCTGAAAGCAGAGCCCTGTAGAATAAAATGGTGGTGGTAACAATTTTTTATGTCCACAATACTTGCTCTCTGCCCACTGCATTCAGGTGATAACGAATGCTCCTCTTAAGCCTTTCACCTTTTTTTTTTCTTTTTTTTTTACATTTTTATTTTTTTTGCACACATATAAAAATGCACGCTTTGTACATGAAAATGAAAAACCCCCAAAGTATATATTTTCTGAAAGCAGAGACCCTGTAGAATAAAATGGTTGTAATAACAATTTTTTATGTCCACAATACTTGCTCTCTGCCCACTGCATCCAGGTGATAACCAATGCTCCTCTTAACCCTTTCACCTCTTTTTTTTTATTTTTTATTTGCACACATATAAAAATGCACATTTTGTACATGAAAATGAAAAACCCCAAAATTATATATTTCCTGAAAGCAGAGACCCTGTAGAATAGAATGGTGGTGGTAAGAATTTTTTATGCCCACAATACTTGCTCTGTGCATCCAGTTGAAGCCCAATGCTCCTCTTAACCCTTTCACCTATAAATATCAATTATTTTTTTAAAGTAAAGACCCTGTAGAATAACATGGTGGTTGTACCACTTTTTTATGTCCACAATAAACATTTTGTATATGAAAAACTACAAAGCCAAGACCCTGTAGAATAAAATGGTTGTAATAACACTTTTGTATGTCCACAATACTTGCTCTCTGCATCCAGATAGATGACATCCAATGCTCCTCTTAACCCTTTCACCTCCTTAAAAAAAAAAGTGTTTGCACACATATAAAAATGCACGTTTTGTACATGAAAATGAAAAACCCCAAGATTATATATTTTCTGAAAGCCAAGACCCTGTAGAATAAAATGGTGGTGGTAACAATTGTTTATGTCCACAATATTTGCTCTTTGCCTATTGCATCTTAACACTTTCACCTCTTTTTGTTTTCTTTTTTTTTTTTTTTGCACACAGAAAAATGCTCGTTTTGTACATGAAAATGAAAAACCCAAAAATGATATATTTTCTGAAAGTAGACACCCTGTAGAATAAAATGGTGGTAGCAACACATTTTTATGTCCACAATAAAGATTTTGTACATGAAAAATTACAAAGCCAAGACCCTGTAGAATAAAATGGTGGTGGTAACAATTTTTTATGTCCACAATATTTGCTCTCTGCAACCAAATGACACCCAATGCTCCTCTTAATCCTTTCACCTCCTTTTTTTATGCACATATATAAAAATGCACGCTTTGTACATGAAAATGAAAAAACCCAAAATTACATATTTTCCGAAAACAAACACCCTGTAGAATAAAATGGGGATAGTAACAGTTTTTTATGTCCACAATATCCAGATGATGTCCAATGCTCCTCTTAACCCTTTCACCTCCTTTTTTTTGCACACATAGAAAAATGCACGTTTTGTACATGAAAATGAAAAGCCCCAAAATTATATATTTTCTGAAAGCAGAGATCCTGTAGAATAAAATGGTGGTGGTAACAATTTTTTATGTCCACAATATTTGCTCTCTGCAACCAAATGACACCCAATGCTCCTCTTAATCCTTTCACCTCCTTTTTTTTTGCGCACATATAAAAATGCACGTTTTGTACATGAAAATGAAAAAACCCAAAATTATATATTTTCCAAAAGCAGAGACCCTGTAGAATAAAATGGTGGTGGTAACAATTGTTTATGTCCACAATATTTGCTCTTTGCCTATTGCATCTTAACTCTTTTGTACATGAATATGAAAAAAACAAAACAAAATTCTATTTTTTCTGAAAGCAGAGACCCTGTAGAATAAAATGGTGGTATTAACAGTTTTTTATGTCTACAATATCCAGATGACGCCCAATGCTCCTCTAACCCTCTTGCTGATGAAGCCCTTTTTTGTTTTGCACATACTAAAGTACACATTTTGTACATGAAATACTACAAAGCCAAGACCCTCTAGAATAAAATGGTGGTTGTAACAATTTTTTATGTCCACAATATTTACTTTCTGCCCACTGCATTCACATGATGCCAAATGCTCCTCTTAGCCCATTCACCTCCTTTTTTTTATATTTCTTTTTTTGGCCCACATATATATTTTCTGAAAGCAGAGACCCTGTAGAATAAAATGTTGGTAGTAACAACGTTTTATGTCCAGCGTATCTGCTCTTTGCCTTTTGACACCCAGTGCTCCTCTTAACCCTTTTGCTGGCAGTGCCCCCTTTTTTGTTTTGCACACATACAAAAATGCACATTTTGCACATAATAATTAAAAGCTCAAAAATGTATACTTATTTATAAATATGTCACAAAAATAGAACAGAAAGAGGCCACCTGAAATGACACGAATGACTAGTGTCATAGTCATATCTCCGACTCACTTAACATGTAAGTGTGGATCCATAAACACAGAAAATGCATACTAAACAATATGGTAGTGTGACCAGAGCACACCTACCTAAAAACGTTTAGAAAGGAAACAGCGGCGAATACACTTTTACATGCTAATAGTTATCATCCAAGGAGTTTAAAACAGGGAATACCTATTGGTCAGTTTCAGAGAATAAGAAGGAAATGTACAGAAGAAGCTCAATATAGGAATGAATCTATTCAGCTCTACAAGAGATTTAGAGAAAGAGGTTACTCACATAGAACCCTAAGAAGAGCAAAAAGAACAGCTCTGGGTAGAACAAGAGAGGAGCTTATAAATAAACCAAAATCAAAGGTAGAGGCGAATTCGGTAAACCAACCAATAAGATTCATAACTAAATTTGGACAACAATGGGGTGAAGTCAAGAAGGCCCTGGACTCTCATTGGTACTTACTAACTCAAAATCCGCAGATAGCAAGAGTGGTAGGGGGGAGCCCTCAAATGGTAGCAAAAAGAGCTCGGAATTTAAATGACATACTAGTACAATCAGAGTTTCAGAGGGCACCACAAAGGAATTGGTTAACTAGGAGGACTGGCCTATGTGGTATGTTTCCATGCGGCCATTGTCAAATTTGTCCATTTGTACATAAGTCCAACCAGTTCTTTAATAATGATAAATCTAAGGCATTCCAGATACGAAGTTTCATTAACTGTTCCAGTAGTAGAATAATATATATGATAGAATGTCCATGCAAGAAGATATACATAGGAAAAACGAAAAGGAACCTCAGGACTAGGATTGGTGAACACCTGAGAGATATCAGAAATGAAAATAGGAACGTAGGGAAGGGAGAAAAAGAGAACCCACTGGCACAACACTTTAGAGAAGTACATGGGGGTAAAACAGAAGGCTTGAAAGTGAAAGGGATTTTTTTTGCTGAATATTTCAGCTCGTCGAGGTGACTTTGACAAAGTCCTCCTACAAAAAGAAAAATTCTGGATCTATACCCTGGGTGCACTTGTCCCATACGGACTAAATACAGAACTCAATTTTAAAGTTTTCTTAAATTGAATTTTCTGGAACCTTTAATATACCTTGAGCTATAACTCGTACTGGGGTATCCTGTATGGGAAGGAAATATGGACTTATTTGGACAAAGTATGAACCTAACCACTAGGCCCTTTCTTTTCCCACTGTAGATTAAATTTCTATAACAATTAGATTAATATTAAAATTAGGTGTTTGAACCTGGCCTTGATACCTCCCTTCTTGAATCATAATAATCATCCTTCTCCATTATTCTCTTTAAAGATGATCTGGTTTATTGTAGTATGGTCCCTCCTCTCTATTGCCAGCAGTCAATTTAAATTTAATATATGTTTTTTAATTCACTTTGGATTTTTTGAATGTAGTGATACTTTTTCAACACAAGAGGGCGACGTGGAGACTTTTTGGTATACAATTAGTGCACCATATAAGGCAAAGGAATGAAGTCCCCTCCCAGTTCTGACAAAGTCTGCGGTGATTGGCGGACGAAACGCGTCAACGTAATGACGTCACTACGCTCGGCGTCTTCATAGGGTGCGGCGCCCACGAGGTGGGAAGGAACGGCGGTGTCACAGCTCCTTGCTAGGAAGGCACGAGGCCCTCTGAAAACCACCATAAGGCTACTATTACAGCGGTTCACAAACGGCAATCCCTTATGGGAGTATACCTTCCACCGGTGGCAAGTTACTTTAGCTCACTGCTGTTTAGATTTATAGAGCATATATGGAGTTAAGAGGGTATGTCATATGGGCCTAATTTACCCTGCATATTTGGGGAATTTTTTGGAAATCCTCTTCAGAGGATAATGTATATACATATATACGCTATCCTACTTAGGCATTGTATGCTGTGACAAAGCCATATCCTATTTAAACCGCTTCATCTTTCTCAGATTGAGTAATTTTTGGAAACCCTTTATTGGGTATATAGACTCAGGTACTCACGGCCTGCTACATACATAATATATGTGTTTGGAATTTACGCATTGTGACTACCTGGCTTCCCACCCCCATATGCACCTTTGAACAAGCATCAAGGACCTGATCCTATTTCAAGTCGACGGGAGTCTTCTTGATCTTTATTGATGGTAATATATCTATATTTTGTCTCTGTTTTCAGGGTTTTACTTGATGCCTGTGATCTATACAATAATCTTTATATATATCCCCAGAATCATTTGGTACTGTGGACTTTGTTTCACTTGGGGTGGTTACCCAGGAAGTCCCCACATTTGAGAAGCGGGTATGACAGCCTTACAACTGAGAAGGTAATGAAAGTGTCCACTGACTACTGTATAGGGAGATTTGGTGTGGCTTAGGTGCGATTCAGCTCCCATATCTTCATATATATCTATTTTCTATTTTTATGTTCCAGTTTCTACACACCAGGAGGCTACTCTACACATCCTGGCTCATATTGAGAACATATCTGCAGAATATATGGTTCATTCTAATACAAGTTGGAGATTTATGGAAACCTAGGATTAAGCCACACCATTACCCTATATTGCCTTATATGGTACTCTACTTGCCAGAATGACCCTGAAATGAAGACGCTAAGTGTTTTTTAAAAATGATGATGCCCAATGCTCTTTTAACCCTTTCGCTGAAGGAGCCTTTTTTTTCCACACACACTAAAATGCACATTTTGTACAAATTGCCAAGACCCTTTAAGATAAAAAATATGCACATTTTGTACGTGAAAATTAACCCCCCCCCCCAAAATGATATAATTTCTAAAAGTAGAGATCATATCGAATAACGTGGTGGTAGTAACAATTTTTATGTCCTCAATCTTTGCTCTTCACCTACTGCACCCAATACTCCTCAACCCTTTTGCTGGCAGAGCCCCCTTTTGTTTTCCACGCATACTAAAATGCACATTTTGTACATAAAAATCAAAAGCTCAAAAATGTATATTTATTTATAAATATAAATTATTTTCTGAAAGCGGAGAACCTGTAGAATAAAATGGTGGAAGTCATTTTTTTTTATGTCCACAATATTTGCTTGACCAAGCCTTTGTATTCACAACCTTTGGTTGCCGCATCCAGAAAATGATATATTTGCTGAAAGTAGAGATCCTGTAGACTAAAATGGTGGAAGTAATAATTTTTTTTATGGCCAAACATTTGTTCTTTTCCCACTGCATCCAGATGACGGCCAATGCTCCTTTAAATTAGTTCACTGACAGAGGCTTCTCCTTTGCACACACACGCAGTATACTAAAATGCACATTTTGTACATGAAAATCAAAACCACCAACAATAGATATTTGAAAAATATATGTGAAAGGAAAAACCCTGTTGAATAAAATGGTGGTGGTAGCAATTCTTCATATCCTGTGCCCTCTACATGCAGACATCCAGATGAAACCCAGTGCTCCTGCCAGAGGCCTTTTTTTTCACCCCCCCCCCCCCCAAAAAAAAAAAAAATACATTATATATATATATATATATATATATATATATATATATATAATATATATATATATATAATTATTTTATTTTTATTTATGTATTTATTTTTCCAGAAAGCAAAGACTCTGTAGAATGGATGGTGGTAATAACAATTTTTTGTATGCCACACAATATTTGCTTGGCCAAACCATTGCACCCAGATGACAGCCATTGCTCCCCTTAACCCTCTCACTGCCAGAGATTTTATTTTTATTTATTTTGCACAAATGTACTAAAATGCACATGAAAATGAAAGTGGTTGTAAACCCTCACATATACCCAGGGAAGTGACTGGCCTCAGGTGATACACAGAGAGGAAACAAATCCTCCTACACAAGTTAAACCCAACGCTGGGACAAGGTCATCTAGAGCACAGAGCGAACATACCAAATTGTGCCCCCCCCCCAAAGATGTATGAGCATTATTTATCAACAAAAATATCCTCCCCTCCAAAAAAAAGAATCAAGTACTAATCTGCATACCCCCTAAGCATAAATGAGCCCTCCTCGCAGTAGAAATCAACACCCCTACTGAAATCCTCTCTCCCAGCACACATCTTTGCCCTCTCCCCCAGCTCAGATCCTTTTTCTCTCCCCATATGCCCCAGCATCAGTGGTTCATATAGTGAACTTGGTGTGGAGCTATTCCCCCTGAGGTCATCACAGAGGACAAAGGGGCACTTTTTACATCTGGAGGAATATAAATTTAATCTCCAAACACGGAAAGGATTCTTCACAGTATAAGCTATGAAAATGTGGAATAGACTCCCTCAAGAGGTGGTTCTGGCAAACTCAGTGGATTGCTTTAAAAAAGTCCTGGATTATTTCTTAGATACACAGAATATAACTGGATACTAACATTTATACAGTATCTCCCAGAAGTGAGTCCACCCCTCACATGTTTGTAAATATTTGATTCTACCTTTTCATGTGACAACACTGAAGAAATGACACTTTGCTACAATGTGACGTAGTCAGTGTACAGCTTGTATAACATGTAAATTTGTTGTCCCCTCAAAATAACTCAACACACCGCCATTAATGTCTAAACCGCTGGCAACAAAAGTGAGTCCACCCCTAAGTGACAAGGTCCAAATTGGGCCCAAAGTGTCAATATTTTGTGTGGCCGCCATTATTTTCCAGCACTGCCTTAACCCTCTTGGGCATGGAGGTCACCAGAGCCTCAGAGGCTGCCACTGGAGTCCTCTTCCATTTCTCCATGACGTCATCACGGAGCTGGTGGATGTTGGAGACCTTTGCGCTCCTCCACCTTTGAGGATGCCCCACAGATGCTCAATAGGGATTAGATCTGGAGACATGCTTGGCCAGTCCATCACCTTTACCCTCAGCTTCTTTAGCAAGGCAGTGGTGGTCTTGGAGGTGTGTTTGGGGTCATTATCATGTTGGAATACTGCCCTGTGGCCCAGTCTCCGAAGGGAGGGGATCATGCTCTGCTTCAGTATGTCACAGTACATGTTGGCATTCATGGTTCCCTCAATGAACTGTAGCTCCCCAGTGCCGGCAGCACTCATGCAGCCCCAGACCATGACACTCCCACCACCATGCTTGACTGTAGGCCAGACACACTTGTCTTTGTACTCCTCACCTGGTTTCCCCCACACACGCTTGACACCTTCTGAAACAAATCAGTTTATCTTGATGTCATCAGACCACAGGACATGGTTCCAGTAATCCATGTCCTTAGTCTGATTGTCTTCAGCAAACTGTTTGCGGGCTTTCTTGGGCATCATCTTTAGAAGAGGCTCCCTTCTGGGACGACAGCCATGCAGACCAATTTGATGCAGTGTGCTGCGTATGGTCTGAGCACTGACAGGCTGACCCCCCCACCCCTTCAACCTCTGCAGCAATGCTGGCAGCACTCATATGTCTATTTCCCAAAGACAACCTCTGGATATGACGCTGAGCACGTGCACTCAACTTCTTTGGTCGACCATGGCGAGGTCTGTTCTGAGTGGAACCGGTCCTGCTATACCGCTGTATGGTCTTGGCCACCGTGCTGCAGCTCAGTTTCAGGGTCTTGGCAGTCTTCTTATAGCCCAGGCCATCTTTATGTAGAGCAGTGCTTCTCAACTCCAGTCCTCATGGATCCCCAACAGGTCATGTTTTCAGGATTTCCATTATTTTGCACAGGTGATTTGATCATTTTCACTGCCTTAGTAATTACCACAGCTGTTTCATCTGAGGGAAATCCTGAAAACATGACCTGTTGGGGGTCCATGAGGACCGGAGTTGAGAAACACTGATGTAGAGCAACAATTCTTTTTTTTTAGATCCTCAGAGAGTTCTTGCCATGAGGTGCCATGTTTAACTTCCAGTGACCAGTATGAGAGAGTGAGAGCAATAACACCAAATGTAACACACCTTCTCCCCATTCACACCTGAGACCTTGTAATACTAACGGTCACATGACCCCGGGGAGGGAAAATGGCTAATTGGGACCACTTTGGACCTTGTCACTTAGGGGTGGACTCACTTTTGTTGCCAGCGGTTTAGACATTAATGGTGGTGTGTTGATTTATTTTGAGGGGACAGCAAATTTACATGTTATACAAGCTGTACACTGACTACGTCACATTCTAGCAAAGTGTCATTTCTTCAGTGTTGTCACATGAAAAGATATAATAAAATATTTACAAAAATGTGAGGGGTATACTCACTGTTAGATACTGTAGGTAAAGTTGATCCAGGGAATATCTGATTGCCTCTCGGGGGATCAGGAAGGAATTGTTTCCTCTGCAGGAGCAAATTGGATCATGCTTTGCTGGGTTTTTTTGCCTTCCTCTGGATCAACTGTGGGTGTAGGATTATAACCCTTTTTTAATGGTTTAACTGGATGGACTTTTGTCTTTTTTTCAGCCAGACTAACTATGTAACTATGTTATTCTGTTTGAATTTTCAAATCTGAATTTTGGAAGACGGCTAAATTCTATTCATTTCTATTCTATTGAATTTGATTCTATTCTTTTAGAAATTCAGATTTCAGATGACGGCTATCTTCTTTCTATTCTATTGTATTATATTCTTTTGTAATCTAGTATATTTTTTCTATTCTATATTATTCTGTTCTATTCTTTCTGTTCTTTTCTGTTCTAAATGATACTATTCTATTCTTTTCTAATTTCGGAAGATGGCTGTATTCTAATACACACACTCTTTATCGCTTCCTGTCCGCCCTATAGCAGTTATACTGCTACAGGGCGGCACGGGTGCACAACATCACGTATATATACATGATTTTGCATCCCCTGGTAGGGGGCGCGCACGAGTTGCGTGAGTGCCATACATGCACTGCTATTCGCAGCCTCGGCTGTCAATCATTGGGTCCTGGCCGATGAATACTCGCCGGCACCCAGTGATCAAGGAGCATTACCGGCGGAGGGAGAGAACTGAAAGTAAACAATACAGTTCTCTCCCCTGTCAGCTCCTGCACACTGCTTTGTATGGCTCTCATAGCCAAGCTATACAAAGCAGTGTGCTTACAGTGAAGCACACACACAGCACAGTAAAACAGCACATAGTTAATCCTTTGATCCCCTCTCATGTTAACCCCTTCCTGCCCAGTGCCATTAGTACAGTGTCATTGCTTTTAATTAGCACTGATCACTGTATTGGTGTCACTGGGGATGTCAGTGACACCAAGTCAGTTCCCCTCCAGTGTCAGAATGCCCGCTGCAGTCCCACTATGGGTCACTGATTGCTGCCATTACTAGTAAAAAAAAATTAAATATAAAAATTCCAGTATCTTTACCGCCATTTGTAGACGCTATAACTTTCTCGTAAACCAATTAGTTTACACGTATTGGAATTTTTTTTTAGCAAAACTTTATGACGAAATTTTTTACGTTTTTTTACTGGACATGTGTAACCACTTGAGCTCCAGAGGATTTACCCCCCTTAATGACCAGGCCTCTTTTTGCTACTCGGCGCTGCACTAATTCAACTGATAATTGCGCGGTCATGCAATGCTGCACCCAAACAAAATTTACGTCCTTTTTTTCACACAAATAGAGCTTTCTTTCGGTGGTATTTGATCACCTGTGCACTTTTTATTTTTCGCGCTATAAACAAAAAAAGGCCAAACATTTTGAAGAAAAACAATATTTTTTACTTTCAGCTATAAAAAAATATATAGTAAACTCAAAGTTGGTTATAAATTTAGGCCAAAATGTATTCTGCTCCATGTTTTTGAAAAATCCCCATAAGTGTATATTGATTGCTTTGTGTGGAAGTTATAGCGTCTACAAACTATGGTATAGATACTGCAATTTACACCATTTTTCTGCTATACAGCGCTGCGCTAGTTTAACGGACAATTGCGCGGTCATGCAATATGGTACATAAATGAAATTTACATCCTATTTTTTCCCCACAAATTGAGCTTTCTTTCAGTGGTATTTGATCGCCTGTGCGGTTTTTCTTTTTTGCGCTATAAAAAAAAGGCTGACAATTTTGAGGGGAAAAAAACAATATTTTGGACTTTTTGCTATAAAACATGTCCAGTAAAAAAAAAATGCAAAAATCAAGTTTAGTCATACATTTCTGCCAAAATGCATTCTGCGACATGTCTTTGCTAAAAAAAAACCCAATACGTGTAAATTAATTGGTTTACGTGAAAGTTATAGCGTTTACAAATGGCGGGAAAGATACTGGGATTTTTAGGGTTTTTTTATACTAATAATGGCGGCGATCAGCGAATTATGGCGGCGATCAGGGACTTATGGCAGCGACCAGCGACTTATGGCGTGACTGCGGGACTGCGGCGGACATTCTGACATTGGGGGGTACTGACTTGGGGTCACTGACATCCCCAAAAACACTAATACAGTGATCAGTGCAAAAAAAAAAACACTGACACTGTACTAATGGCAATGGGGAGGAAGGGGTTAACTTTATTTTGCAGGGAATGGTTATAGGAGTGAGGGGAGTGTTTTACTAGGGGGCGGGGGTGTGTACTGGGCGGGACACCTCTGATCGAGAGAGAGAAACTCTTCTTTCTTGATCAGCTCATCCTCGAGCTGACAGGGAAGTGACAGACAGCACAGCTACTGCAGCTGTGCACTCTGTCACTGTTTGCCGCCGATCTCCGGGAAACAGCCGGTAAGGAGCGGCTGTGATCGGCGGCACAGATAGGGCGGCGGCGCGCCTAGCGCGCCCCTGTTTACAAAACACACGTTTTAAAACGTGGTTTTGCCTGCCCGTGCCGCCGTATTTCTACAGTGGCAGGGCGGCAAGTGGTTAATAACAAAAAGTAAAAAATATTATTTTCTAAAAATTGTCAGTATTTTTTTTTTTTTTCTAGCGCAAAAAATAAAAAGCGCACAGGCAATCATATACCACTGAAAGAAAGCTCTATTGATGGGAAAAAAGGACTTAAATTTCATCTGGGTGCAGCGTTGCATGACCACGCAATTGTCAGTTAAAGTAACACAAAGTTGTGGCCTTGTGAGGAAGGGGGGGGGGGAATCCTCTGGAGGGCAAGTGGGTAAAGGAAATCAGCAATAGTCAGCAATATTTCATATTCAATATTCATTTGTAATTTTTTTTCAAATTAAATTTTGTTTTCAAATTCATTCAAATTCGATTCAATTTCAATTTGTATTTTGTTTCATTATTTCAGATTCATTTAAATTCATTACTATTGTAATTCGGAAATTTGGATACATCCGAATCACTGCATAATGAAAATTTCATCCGAATTTCAGTTCGGAACTAAACGAACCTCACATGTCTAGAGAGACATTCAAATAACCTGCCTAAAAATGTATCATGCTCCAGCCAATCTCTGCAGAGGAATGTCCAGAAGGGGGCTGGAAAGGTGATAAATAGTCTGGAAGCCCTGGGGAGATGGTTCCAGACTGTGTGAGTAGCTGACTGTGTAGCTGTTGTTGAGAATAGTGTCAGCGCTGAGGGCATGGATGGATCTCTTGATGACAGGGGCGGACTGACCATTTGGGCACTCGGGCAGTGCCCGAGGGCCCAGGGTCATTAGGGGGCCCCATGAGATGGCCCTAGTATCTTTCATAGGCTTTTTTGGGTGTAGTTTGAGTGTGGGTGAGAACACAGGGGCCCCCATGACTCCCTATTGCCTGGGGTCCCCATGAGATGCCCCTGGTACCTTTCATATGCTTTTTTGGGTGTGGTTTGAGTGTGGGTGAGGACACAGGGGTCCCATGATCCCCTATTGCCCGGGGACCCCATGAGTTGTCAGTTCGCCCCTGCTTGAGGAGATGGCTCTGAGACTTCATCACCGGGATCTGGTCGGAAGAAGGATTGTGTCCCTCACTGGACCATGTCCAGAGGAAGCTGCAAGGTGGCAGCTGTTCTGGGGTCCCCAAATTGATCCTTGTTGTGGTGCAGTGTCCTGAAAATTGCCTAGGCATCTAATAGTTGTGCAAAGATGCAAGGTAACCAGATGCCAAATACATTTTCCTTATGGTCTACAGCAGTGGGGCCTTAGACTTTAAATATTCACAAATATTGTCCTCTCACTAATGTGGCTGATCATTCTTAGAGTATATCATGTGCTAACCAGGGGCCGACTGACCATTTGGAAACTCGGGCACTGGGTCAGTAGGGGACCCCATGAGATGCCCCTGGTACCTTTTTCATAGGCTTTTTTGAGTTTGGGCAAGGACACAGGGGCCCCATGATGCCCTATTGCCCGGGGGCCCCATGAGTTGTCAGTCCACCCCTGGTGCTAACCCCTTTCCTGTTTAAAGTTCTTCAAGCAATAAATATCAAAAAGATATCCCCTAGACTGAATTATTGAAGGTACTTGTGGTGGTGGTCAGCCTCTGTACTATTAGGGAAGAACCAGCTATTACCAGTAGCCCCTGTGGAGGTATCACTACATAAGTTTCTTGTTTGGGTAGTCTACCTCCTCCAAGTCCTGCTAGATGCCACATTTCACATAGAGCCCGATGTCTCTGGAAAGGACTGATTTTCTGATATTCAGGCAGTTTACATTTTTAGGAGTTTGTCAATGGTGGCCTCCCTATAGGTTTCCTATAATAGAGAGGGTTATAATAATGATGATGATAATAGCAAAGTTCTTCTATGACGTCCAATAAAAGTCCACTTAGCTACATTTGGCTACAAATTCCAAAGGAATTCTATTTGCTTAGGCACAGGATTAAATTATAATGAAGCGCCATTGCTTCTTAGCGGACACAAGGCAGCCTCGGCGCTCTCGCTGTGAAGTTCGGAACCTCCTGTCCCTCTCATTGGATTATCCATCAGGAGGTCTTCCATCTCATTACGCTTGTTCACACGCTCAAGCAACAGGCAGGAATGGATAAAATGCAAAGCGGCGGATTATGTCCGGGAAACCCGAGTGACCCGAGGAGGAGAGAAAAAACATACGATGCACAATATGTCTTGTCCTATTGTGGAAAGTTACAGGCACATGCTGGCCACTCCGGGAAATGAAATATTTAGGGGATGTCTATAAATACTATTTCCTAATCTTCAAAAGAAATCAAAATGATCTTTCAATAAGGCTATGTAACCGATAAACTGTCAGCGATGCAACATTGAACTTGCACAGATTTAAATTTTTTGTTGTTGTTCATTTGTAAACTTACCGTAAATTTACCGTACTATATAAGTACCTGTAATAAATCAACTGGCCATTTTTATTTATTTTTTTGCTTTTCCACCATATCAAAGCAAACTGGTAAGTAGTTCTTAGGATAATTTTACTGGTTCACTGAATAATTTGGTCTTGTGAGGGTCCATTGACAGCAGTTGGCGTGTATAATATTGTGTATAACATGCAGCACTAACAATGTTTAACCATTAGCCGCCCGGCCTATAGCCATTTGGCGGCCACAAAAATGCTTTAGCTTTCCGGGTGCATGCCATTTGGCGTCCTCCCGCACATGTGCAGTTCGCGCGGTTGCAGAGCCGCGCAGCGGTGCGATCTGTCACCGGCCGTGTACCTTGGACACAGCCGATGACAGATCTGAGTACCGGCCCCCGTTGCCGGTACCATGTGACCTGCTGTGACCAATCACAGCAGGTCATATGACAGTTGTACACAATGGATGGCTTCAGTCATGCCATCCATTGTATACTAGTGCCTAGCTGTGAATGGTCACAGCAGGTCACATGCACATGTCATGTGATTAGCTGTGGCCAAATCACAGCTAAGCAAAAAAAAAAAAAACCTGAATGAATCGATGTCATTCAGGTAAATGCTTGCTTATAGCAAAGTAATTCTTTGCTATAAGCAAATTGTGTAAAAAAAAAAAAAATACTGATCACTTCCCCAAAGTAGTACAATGTTACTATGGTAACATTGTACTACTTTGGTCATAGTAAAATATGAAAAAAAATTTTTTAAAAAAAAATAAGAAAAAATGTAATAAAAAATTAAAAATAATAAAAAAAAAAATAAAAAATAAAAATATATATATATATATAATTTTTTTTCATACTGTCACCAGTCAGTGTCCCTGATCACCGCCATGCCAGTGACAGTATGTATGGTGACAGTATGTAAAAATAAATTAGTGAAAATAATTTTTTTAATTTTTTAATTTTCCGAAAAATTATGACAAAAAAATACAACTTCAAAAAACTCGGCATTCCTCTTATGAAGTACGTCGGACTGTCTACTCTGCAAAAAGGGGTCATTTGGGGGATATCTGTACTATTCTGACATTTGGGGGATATCTGTACTGTTCTGACATTTGGGGGATATCTGTAGTGTTCTGACATTTGGGGGATATCTGTAGTGTTCTGACATTTGGGGGATATCTGTAGTGTTCTGACATTTGGGGGATATCTGTACTGTTCTGACATTCTTGGACCTCAAGAAATTAGATTGGCTGTCAGTACTTCAGGATTGATCAATATTCAGATCTATACCATAGTTTGTGAACTCTATAACTGTCCTACAAACTAAATAATACATCCTAATTTGGGTTATTATCACCAAAGACATGTAGCAGAATACATCTCGGCCTAAATTTATGAAGAACAATTATTTATTTGTAAACTTTTATAACAGAAACAAAGAAAAACGTGTTTTTTTTTCAAAAATTTTGGTCTTTTTTTGTTAATTTAGCAAAAAATAAAAACCCCAGCGGTGATTAAATACCACCAAAAGAAAGCTCTAGTTGTGTGAAGAAAATGATAAAATTTTAGTTTGGGTACAATGTTGTATGACCGCGCAATTGTCATTCAAAGTGTGAGAGCGCTGAAACGTGAAAAATGGCCTGGGCAGGAAGGGGTAAAATTGCCCGGTATTGAAATGGTTAACAACCCACCTTTTTTTATAAAAACTTTATTTAGATACCCACCTACACTACTCTAATTCTTGCTCCTTGGTATCTCACTCTGGTTTGTCTCTATATTTTTTTAAGCATTTCCCCTACTAATCATATAAATCCTGTGTGTGCTATAGTCAGCCAGCCTGCCAGCTAGGTAATCACATGGGTCAATGTACAGGGTTGCCAAAAGCATAAATCCATCTACATCATCAGTTGCCCTGGCAAAGACTGTCTTCCAGCCAGCAGGTAAAGCCTAGTGCCCATCACTGCAATTTGGTTTGCCCCAGTCTATATGGGAGCATTAAAAGCATTCACATTCGAATATTATCCCCTTTATTCCTGTTCTGGTGACAGCTGTAAGTATTGGGTTTCTACCACTTTCTGTTCCTTTGACAATGGTCACCAAGACAAACAGAGTGAATCTCAGCAATAAAAACCTAAATTGAAGATCCACACCACTGCTAAAGGGTCCAGATGCAACCTTATTCCAATAAAAGTGAGGGGGGGAGGGAATCTAAAGATTAGCCAACATGTTTTGGGGGTCCAACCTTCCTGCCTTCTTCATCAGGGCTTAAGAATGAAAACAGTGTGAAGGGACTAAAAGTAAACTGGACCTTTAATCATATTTCTTCCAGTATTCACAAGCGTAATTCTTGTCAGCAGCTGATTTGGCAGCCAAACCACTTAAGTTCACTTATAGTTTTTTCACATCATATAATTAAAACAAAAACATTAAAAAAAACTCCAGCGCAATTATGCACAATCCTCCTCCTCTGCACTGCGGCTGACATTTCATGTGTTCCCACACATAGCTACAAATACCAAGCTCAAGAACAGTGCCATACAACATCAACTCTCTCCCATTCCCAATCATTCTGAGAAAGGGCACAGACACAGAACTCCTCAAACGGAAGGTGGAGGAGCGCAAGGTCTCTAACATCCACCAGCTCCGTGATGTCGTTATGGAGGAGTGGAAGAGGACTCCAGGTGGCAACCTGTGAAGCTCTGGTGACCTCCATGCCCAAGAGGGTTAAGGCAATGCTGGAAAATAATGGTGGACACACAAAACTTTGGGCCCAATGTGGACCTTGTCACTTAGGGGTGGACTCACTTTTGTTGCCACTGGTTAGACATTAATGGCGGTGTGTTGAGTTATTTTGAGGGGGCAGCAAATTTACATGTTATACAAGCTGTACACTGACTACGTCACATTGTAGCAAAGTGTCATTTCTTCAGTGTTGTCACATGAAAAGGTAGAATCAAATATTTACAAAAATATGAGGGGTGGACTCACTTCTGTGAGTACCGCATGGTGAAATTGGTGCACGACTGTCATTGGAGGAGTTTATAGTTTTGGGCACAATTCACAAAATTGAAGATTATGAGCAGAAAGAATAAAAGGACATTGGGGTTGATTTACCAAAACTGGAAAGTGTAAAATCTGGTGCAGCTCTGCATAGAAACCAATCAGCTTCCAGGTTTTATTGCCCAAGATTTCTTGAACAAGCTGACTGATATTATTATTATTATTATTATACAGGATTTATATAGCGCCAACAGTTTGCGAAGGAGGTGATGAGGGAGCTAGAGAGGAGGATATCATGGGAAGAGCGGAGTGGGCGATTTGGGCGGTATCTGTGGATGAGGTTGGTGATGTAGCTAGGGGCAGTGTTGAGGATGGCTTTGTAAGCTGTGGTTATTATTCTGAATTTTATATGTTGGGTTAGTGGAAGCCAGTGGAGGGATTGGCAGAGAGGGGCAGCGTAATATTTATTGACTCACATTATTAATGTTTATATTATTTTATATGTTAGCAGTAATTTGTTGATTTTGATACATTTCATCACGTCACTGATAAGAGGATTGATATTGCATGGACCTTGAGTTTGGTGTTAGTAGTCCATTCAATCTCTAGCTCTGATGAAGGAAAGGGGCATTTCTGGAGTCCCAAAACATGTTTGGAAACTTGGGCAGTGCCCAAGGGCCCAGGGTCAATAAGGGGCCCCATGAGATGCCCCTGGTACCTTTTTTATAGGCTTTTTTGAGTTTGGGCAAGGACACAGGGGCCCCATGATCCCCTATTGCCCGGGGGCCCGGGGTCAGTAGGGGGCCCCATGAGATACCCCTGGTACCTTTTTTATAGGCTTTTTTGAGTTTGGGCAAGGACACAGGGGCCCCATGATCCCCTATTGCCCGGGGGCCCCATGAGTTGTCAGTCCACCCCTGCTTTGGACTGTCCCTCTGACTTTTGTTGGAATAAAGTCACATTATGTTACATTATACTACAAGTCCAGGAGACCATGGACATTCTCTGAGGTGTAGAAATTGCATGACCAAGGAACCAGCTCACTTACATCGATATCAATTCGTTAAGATAGCAGTATCAATAAGATAACCTTTTGAGTCCGGGGATATTTTTCCACTTTTGTCAACTAACATCTACACTATCCAAAACAAGACAAAAAGTTTGGGTTTTAGATACACTGTAACTAGTTGTTCTTTTTTTGAACCAGTCTGCTCCATTCACGGGTTTGTTTTCTAGAGGCTGACTTCAGGGAACCTGAATCTCAGACCTTCCCTGCACTTGAACCATTAGACAGTGTTGAGATCCCCACAGCCTAATTGTTGGTCATTAACTCCCCGCCAGGTCATGTTAATCAGGGTCAGCAAAGAGCAAGTGGTCTCTCAGCTGGGCATTTAGGCATGACTAGGCAATCGAGTCCACTAGCCAGCTATTCAGCATTACAGGACAGAGGCTCCGGCTTGCCTTCATGATGGATAGCTAAACATGTTTCAGATGTGACAGGGCCTCAGTTCAAAGTCTGGTCTCCCTCTATCAGACATCTGATTAGGCAGGTCCTCTGCATGGGTCCCAATTTAACTCCGTTTCACGCCGAAGGATTCAAGCTGAGAAAGTTTTTTAAGCTAAGTGAGCAGGGGCCATTAAATTGTTTCCATGTACGTTTTATCATGCTGTCTTTTTCCTTCTGAAGCAACAGGAGCGTAGGTCATTACAGGGTTACCTGCCAGAGTTCATTACAGTTTCAGAAAGCTTTGTGGGGCTGGCAAAGCGGAGGTCAGGCTCGTTGATAGCAATATTTTGAAAAAAAAAATAAAAATTCTAGGAACATTGTGAGAAGTTATATCTAGTCAACAGACTGTGGAAAACTTTCTATATTTTTAGGGTTCAGTTCTATTCCTTTACACTTCCTAAATATGAATGAAGGAAACTTCTGGAAAATCACAGGGTTTAGGGGAAAATTTTCCAAATAAAATATATAAGAACTATTGAGGAGGGAGCATTTAAGGTATTTTTTTGTCATTTCTTTTAGGTATGCCATTGGCTGTAGCCTTTTACCCCAAAGGCATACCATGTATCTTCATAGCTGCCTCTTTGACCAGTGCTAGAAGTTGGAAATAACTGAAGTTATTGCTATCTTAAATAATCATTGCTGCCTGGAATATACTGTATGTTAGGTAAGGCCCATCTTCAAGTCCCCAATTCTTTAAGGAATTGGACCCATGTCTTGCAGACCCAAGAAGCCTGCCCAATGTAGCTATTATGGCAGTGTAAGCATCGGCATGTACATAATCTCCTGGCCTATGTACTAGCCGTTTGTTTGAATTTCTTTTCTGAGCTGCAAGCTTTCTTATAGAACTCAACAGAGGGCAGAGTTGACATTGGGAGCAGGGGCGGACTGACCATTTGGAAACTCGGGCACTGCCTGAGGGCCCAGGGTCAGTAGGGGGCCCCATGAGATGCCACTGGTACCTTTTTGATAGGCTTTTTTGAGTTTGGGCAAGGACACAAGGGCCCCATGATCCCCTATTGCCCGGGGGCCCCATGAGTTGTCAGTCCACCCCTGATTTGGTGTCTAATAGATCCCTGATGTCTCCTTAACCTCCCTGGCGGTATTCCCGAGTGTAGCTCGGGGTAAAGTTTCAGTACCAAAAGCGGTAACCCCGAGCTACACTCGGGCTTACCATGCGGCGTTGCTCAGGGATTCCCTACAGCGCTTACCTTGTCCTTCGCTCCCACGATGCGTCCCCTGCAGCGTCCCCGGCCATTTCCTCCGGCCGATGCCGGCATCTGGCTTCTGTGTTCCGGTCCCTGTGACGTCGGGATGTACGGGCGGCAAATTTGAAAATTTAAAAAAAATTAATTTTTTTTTAAAATGATTATTTCATAGCAAAACATTCCTGTATCAAACCATTTCACATACATTGTGTCCCGAGTGCTTTGTCCTGCGCCCTGCCTGCATTTTGACTGTTCTTTCTGCCTGGAAACTGAGAAAAGTCCATGGTGTCCAAAAAGCGTCCCTTTAGGTCAAAATCAGTTTTAGACCGGCTAGAGAACAGCAATAGTAAATCAGAACCACTTGCAGAATTGACTGATAATGATTCGTGGGGGAAATTCCTCATCAGACACTGAAAACGATTCTGCGACTTTGCTCAGCGATGTGCGAACTTGGCGCTATATTTCACATTTCAGTGTTTTTGGTTTGATTATATTATTGAATTACAGTTATTATTATTATATTATTATTTTTTATGAGTATTTATTAAATTATAATTTATGATTTCGTGTTTCAAGTTTTATCATACCCGGGATGTTTACTAGACTCTTGTTCGGACAGATTTCAGGGAGTTATTCCTAAATTACAGGCCTACAATAAAAAAAAATACAAATTTCCATGCAAAAAAATGGTACCGCTTTTGGTACAAAATTCCTGACATAATCATACCGCTAGGAAGGTTAAAGAGAGCATGTCACCTGTCTGTTATTAGCTACCAAACAGAACACACATGCATTTTGCTCAGAAAAACTAGAAAAGAAACTCAAAAAACGCGGCAGCATTATTACTGGATTGGAAGAATTTTGCAGAATATTATATGTATTATGTTGTTTCACCAATATCCTTCTCTTGTGGTGATTTGGACATTATTATTCTTTATTTGATCATTACAAGCACTACACTAAGTGTTTTTTTATGTGTTTAACCACCTGAAGTCCCAGGTCTTTTCTGACACTTTTTGTTTACAAGTAAAAATCTGTATTTTTTAGCTAGAAAATTACTTAGAACCTCTAAACATTTTCTTTATATATATAAATATATATATATATTTAGCAGAGGCCCTAGAGAGCAAAATGGTGGTTGTTACAATTTTTTCACTTGATATTTGCGCAGCAATTTTACAAACGCAATTTTGTTGGGAAAAAATACACTTTAATGAATTTTAATGCAAAAAAACACAATAATAACCCAATTATTTTGGTAAAATATGATAAAAGATGATGTTACACTGAGTAAATAGATACCTAACATGTCACGCTTTAAAATTGCACATGCACATGGAATGCTGACAAACTATGATATTTAAAAATCTCCATAGCTGATGCTTTAAAAATTTTTACAGGTTACCAATTTATGATTACAAAGGAGGTCTAGAGATCAGGGTTCACTACAGAGCAGGGTTCATCGAATGGTGGACCGCGGTCTGGACCTGGACTGAGTGACAGTCTTGTCCGGACCACAGTTGTGCCACTTATCAGCCTGGATATTCTCTCTGGGGTCTCCTGCCGCTATTATCCTAACAGCGGACAGGATTGGGAGGTTCTGCATATCGGGACAGAAGGCATTCTTTGGTAATGACCCTCTTGTTAATGTAATAAGTTGGGCAGCTTCTGCCCTCTGTCCCAAGACCAGAGAGAGGGAGAGCACCCAACTGCAAACTGCCCTGGAAGGATTGTGCAGGGGAGCTGAATGATTGAAGGGAGACTGGGATGTATAGAAGGAGAGGAGAGCTATGGCTGCAAGGGGCACTATGATGTGTAAAGGGGGCACTGTGATGTGTAAAGGAGCGCTGTGATGCATAAAGGGGGGCATTTCAATGTGTAAATGGGCATTGTGATGTGTAAAGGGGGCACTGTGATGTGTAAAGGGGCATTGTGATGTATAAAGTGGCACTATGATGTGTAAAGAGGGGCACTGTGATTTGTAAAGGGGGCACTGTGATGTGTAAAGGGGGCACTGTGATGTATAAAAGGGCACTGTGATGTGTAAAGGGGGCACTGTGATTTGTAAAGGGGGTACTGTGATGTATAAAGGAGCACTTTGATGTGTAATGGGCCATTGTGATGTGAAAGGGGACTGAGGACACTGTTGGACTGCTTTAAAGGCAGGACTGTGATGTGTAAAGGGGTACTGTGATGTGTAAAGGGGCACTGTGATTTTTAATGGGGGCACTGTGATGTGTAAAGGGGCACTGTGATGTGCAAAGGGGGCATTGTGATGTATAAAGGGGCACTGTGAGGTGTAAAGGGTCACTGTGATTTGTAAAGGGGGCACTGTGATGTGTAAAGGGGCACTGCGATGTGCAAAGGGGGCACTGTGTGTAAAGAGGGGCACTGTGTTTTGTAAAGGGGGCACTGTGATGTGTAAAGGGGGCACTGTGATGTATAAAGGGGCACTGTGATGTGTAAAGGGGCACTGTGATTTTTAAAGGGGGCATTGTGATGTGTAAAGGGGGCATTGTGATGTATAAAGGGGCACTGTGATGTGTAAAGGGTCACTGTGATTTGTAAAGGGGGCACTGTGATGTGTAAAGGGGCACTGTGATGTGTAAACGGGGCACTATGATGTGTAAAGGGGGCACTGTGGTGTATAAAGGGACAATGTGATGTGTAAATGGGGCACTGTGATTTTTAAAGGGGGTACTGTGATGTGTAAAGGAGCACTTTGATGTGTAATGGGGCATTGTGTAGCGAACGGGGACTGAGGACACTGTTGGACTGCTTTAAAGGCAGGACTGTGATGTGAAGGGGGACTGTGGCCACTGATTTAAGGTTCCCCTTGTCTAACTTCTTCTCCTTCCTTCCTTCCTCCTCAGTTCTAGCCTGGAGGCAGAGTCCCCTCCTTCTTCCTCAGGGTCCCTCCCATGCTTCAAAATCCTCAGTACTCCATCTTCCACCTTATCACCAGACTCCCCTGCTGGCCAGGCTCTCTCATATTTATGGGCCCATCTGCCACACTGCGAGGCCTCCGGCCTGGTCCGAATCCCATGAATATGCAGATTTTGGTCTCCACCCCTCCGCCCACTAGCTTCTAGAATCTTATGGAAGACTCCATAACTAGGGGGAGGTACCGGAGGCCTGACCTGTAGAGCCCTCCAGCCTGGCCTAAAGTAAACTCAAACAGACATGCTCACTTCACTACTGTGAGCCACACTAAATTTACCTCTCTAGCACCCCTAGAAGGTGCTACATTTAAACGGGCACTCTAGTATTGGGAGGAAACTATTTAACCTTATGGTCTCAACAGAAGACACATGTCCACACCAATTGAATGGAATGGTGTCTCTATGTAACCTTAACAACTATGTAACTATATGTTTCAATACCATGGAAAGTTGTCACTCACTCTTGATGTTGGGATCGGTGTGTTGAAAAGGAGGGGGTTTAGGTACATCATTAGAGTCATCAGGTGGGCACTCTCGTGTTTTGACCTTTCATTGATGAGGCCACTATGTCTCCAGAGGGCTCAATGGTGATACCTGGGGTCATAGGTACACCCAGGGGCATATTTACCACAAGGCATTTGCCTAGGGCAGAATTTTTTAGGGGGGCAGCAGCATTTTTCAGGGGGGCAGCGCAGCCCCCTGAAAGAAGGGATGAAAGAAAGGACACACGCAGCAAGGTAACCAGGTGGGATCTGAGAGAGACTGCTTGATGGTGTATGCAGAGCCTGACTTTTGTTCCTGGGGATGTCTCGAGCTGTGAAGGTGAGTGTCTTCTCTCTCGCTGGGGTGGGGTTGCCAGTGTGTATGGGGCGGTGGTAGTGGAAGGCTCTCTCGGGTGGGGGGAGTAGGGGTGCTGTTGGTCAATGTCAAGCTTTTCTCGTGGGGGAGGGGGGAAGCCGATTTATGTGTTGCCTAGGGCAGCACGAAACCTGAATACACCATTGGGTACATCCATCTCAGTTCCATAGCATCATTTTGCACCCACTTAATACAGTTTCCTTCAGTATGTGATAACTTGAGTTTTTCAAGGCATTCAAGTTAATCAAGTTACTTTTTCAAAACATGAAAGGACATTGATGGAAAGGAGGACTGTGATGTAAAGGGGGAACTGAGGACACAGATGTAAAGGGGGCTCTAATGAAAAAGGGGGGACTGTGATGTAAAGGTAGGCTGCAATGTAAAGAGAGGCACTATGATATAATGGGGGCCTGCAAAGTAAAGGGGGGCAATGTGATGTAAGGTAATATGGGGGGGCTCTGATGTAAAAGAAGGGACTGTGATGTAAAGAGGGGCACTGTTATATAAAGGGGGCACTGTGATGTAAAGAGGGGCACTGTTATATAAAGGGGGCACTGTGATGTAAAACGGGGGACTGTGATGTAAAAGGGGGCACTGTAATGTAAAGAGGAAGACTGTGATGTAAAAGGGGGCTGTGATGTAAAAGAGGGCTGTGATGTAAAGAGGGGCAGTAAACTAAAGAATGGGATGTGTTTTGAAGGGGGAGCTGTGATATAAAGGAAGGGCTGTGATCCAAGGGAGGCTGTGATTTAACGGTGGGTTCTGTAATGTAATGGGTGGCTCTTACTGTATGTAAAGGAAGGGACTATGAAGTAGGGGGGGCTGTGATATAAAGAGGGGCACTGTGGTGTAAAGGGAGGAGCTATAACGTAAAGAAAGGGACAGTGATGTGAAGGGGATCTGTGCTGTAAAGGGGGGCTAAGAACACTTATGTGAAGGGGGGACTGTGATGTAAAGGGGAGGGTAGAGGCCACTGATGTAAAGGGGGGACTGTGATGTAAGGTAGGCTGCAATGTAAAGTGAGAGCTGTGATCCAAAGGGGGGTGTTGTAATTGAGGGCTCTGATGTAAAAGAAAGGACTATGATGTAGAAGGGGGGGGCTGTCATGTAAAGAAGGGGATTGTGATGCAAAGGGAGGTGCTGTGGTGTAGAGGAAGGAACTGTAAAAGGGGGCTGTAATATAAAGAGGGGCAGTGATTTAAAGAATGGGCTGTGATTTGAAAGGGGGAGCTGTGTTGTAAGGGGAAGGCTGTGATCTCAAGGGGGGCTGATATGTAATGGGGGGTGATATAATGTAATAGGGTCTCTAATGTAAAGGAAGGGACTATGAAGTAGAGGGGCTGTGATGTAAAGAGGGGCACTGTGATGTAAAGGGAGGAGCTGTAATGTAAAGAAAAGGATAGTGATGCGAAGGGGGGACTGTGATGTAAAGGGGGGGATAGAGGTCACTGATGTAAAAGGGGGACTGTGATGTAAAGGGGGTATAAAGGTCACTGATGTAAAGGGGGATTGTGATATAAAGGGGGGGATAGAGGTCACTGATGCAAAGGGGGATTGTGATATAAAGGGGGGGATAGAGGTCACTGATGCAAAGGGGGGAACTGCGATGTAAAGAGGGGGATAGAGGTCACTGATGTAAAGGGGGACTGTGATGTAAAGGGGGGATAGAGGCCACTGATGTAAAAGGGGGACTGTGATGTAAAGAGGGGGGGGTAGAGGTCACTGGTGTAAAGGGGGGACCAGGGGTGGACTGACAACTCATGGGGCCCCCGGGCAATAGGGGATCATGGGGCCCCTGTGTCCTTGCCAAAACTCAAAAAAGCCTATGAAAAAGGTACCAGGGGCATCTCATGAGGCCCCCTACTGACCCCGGGCCCTCGGGCAGTGCCCAAGTTTCCAAATGGTCAGTCCGTCCCTGGGGGGGACTGTGATATAAAGGGAGGGATAGAGGTCACAGATGTAAAGGGGGGCACTGTGATGTAATGGGGAGGATAGAGGTCACTGATGTAAAGGGGGGGACTGTGATGTAATGGGGAGAATAGAGGTCACTGATGTAAATGGGGACTGTGATGTAAAGGGGGGATAGAGGTAACTGATGTAAAGGGGGGACTGTGATGTAAAGAGGGGGGTAGAGGTCACTGGTGTAAAGGGGGGACTGTGATGTAATAGGGAGGATAGAGGTCACTGGTGTAAAGGGGGGGACTGTGATGTAATGGGGAGGATAGAGGTCACTGATGTAAAGGGGGGACTGTGATGTAATGGGGAGGATAGAGGTCACAGATGTAAAGGGGGGGACTATGATGTAATGGGGAGGATAGAGGTCACTGATGTAAATGGGGGACTGTGATGTAATGGGGAAGATAGAGGTCACTGATGTAAAGGGGGGACTGTGATGTAATGGGGAGGATAGAGGTCACTGATGTAAAGGGGGGACTGTGATGTAATGGGGAGGATAGAGGTCACTGATGTAAAGGGGGGACTGTGATGTAATGGGGAGGATAGAGGTCACTGATGTAAAGGCGGGACTGTAATGTAAAGTATGCTGCGATGTAAAGGGAGGACTGTGATCTAAAGGGGGATGTTGTAATGTAATAGGGTGCTCTGAAAGGATGGGCTGTGATTTGAAGGTGGAGCTGTGATATAAAGGGGGTACTGTAATGTAATGGGGTACTCTGATATAAAGGAAGGGACTATGAAGTAGGGGGTTGTGATATAAAGAGGGGCACTGTGATGTGAAGGGAGGATCTGTAATGTAAAGAAAGGCAGTGTGACGAGAAAGTCTTTGATGTAAATGGAGGAACTGAGGACACTGATGTACAGGGGAGGCTGTGATGTGAAAGGTGGGGATACAGGACACTGTTGTAAAGGGGGAACTGTGATGTAAAGGAAGACCAATGACACTGATGTAAAGTGTGTGTGTGTGTGTGGGGGGGGGGGGGTGAGGACACTGATGTAAAGTGGGGTGCTGCGATGTTAAGGGGGGGACTGAAGACATTGATGTAAAGGAGGGGACTGTGATGTAAAGGGCTCTGCACACGCATGGCAATTCAATGCTTTCTAGCAGCTGGCTGCAGGTCGGCAGTTGTGCACGCAATGTGTGATTTTCATGTAGGCTGTGAGCAGATGGAGCACGGGGGCGAGTATGGGCATGGTAGACAGGGCAGACAGAAAGGCATGGCATGGAAGAGGGGAGACCACAGTCCGAAGGTTGGTCACCACCAATATGGAGTGTGCATGCGGTGTGGTGCTCACTGTGCAGCGCATAGTCCCCCTTCTACTATGTGAGGGTGCTGCACCCCCTACCCCATTATTCTGATCCTGATTACCACCACTGAGAATCAAGATGGGGGAGGGGTGTTACAATATGGATATATAGTGCAAGTTAGTCATCATGAGCACAATGATACAGAGCCAGGATTTCATCAATTTTATGATAACCAAAAGTCATTCTTCCACTTGGGAACTAAAAACTCATTATAAACCACTAAAATGATGTTACTGGTACATAGCATTTAAAAAAAATAAATGCACATTTTTAAAGTTTACATAAAGAAATCAGCAATTGGGTTAATAAAATGCAATCAGCATTAAGTAAGCTTTAACTTGGGGGTTGCACTTCCATTTAACCGCGTGAGATACAGTATCCAGAAGAAACAAAGCGAAGGAGTGTTGGTAACCTTACCTTGGCTCTACTATGAGGGTCAGAGGAAAGCTCCCAATTCAGTTGGTCACTTTTCAAGGTTTATTGTTACTTCAAGGATTGTTTTTTCAAGTGAACCACTGTGGTTAGCTAAGCAAAGAGAGGGAGAAATGAAGCACAGTAATCATGCATTGCTATAAAAAAAAGGCTGTTTTTTTTTCTGGGGTAAAACATTGTTACAAAATGCTTTTGTACAGATTTGCAATGTTACTTATTCATTTAAAGAGTATCAAAACCCAAAACCAAAAAAAAATTATATATTGCAGCTTAACACCAGTCCTTAGACGAAGAGGTTGCATTTGTTTTCTTTTTACCAGGCTTTTATTCCTTACTGGCTTGAGCTCTGGAAGGTTTTACTTCTTTACTTCCTCCATGACCAGGCCATTTTTTTTTTGCTATTTAGCACTGGTCTACTTTAACTGGTAATTGCGCAGTCATGCAATGCTGTACCCAAATTAAATCTATAGATTTTTTTTTCACACAAATAGAGCTTTCTTTTGGTGGTATTTGATAACCACTTGATTTTTTATTTTTTTATTTGATTTACCCTGATTTCAGGAGTGATCTGGAGTGGTGTTTGGAGGAAATCATTGATTACAGAGACCGGGTGCTGAACAGATTGCAGGTCCTCTGGGCACAAGAAGATTTGTAGATTCTAGCCATTCAAGAATGGGAGCTGGAGATCACATGCAGTTGGCTGCTAGACTCGGCACAGAAGGTGGGCAGGTCTCCCTTTACCTGGGACTATTGGGAAGCTCTGAAATCCCAGCTGAAGTGTCAGCAATAGGGCAGAGTAACAGTGTGCTTTGCCCAACTCTACCCACAGCTATGGAAGCAGAGCTCCTATGGCGAATGCAGAAAGTGCTGACTCACCTTGACAAACCTGTTTCTTCACAGGACAAGCTTGGATGGAGGTACAGTATGTGTTTGTCTAGCAGTGGGATGGGGAACAGGGAGATGAAGCAACTGGCTCATCTCCAGAGTAGTAGTACAATGACCTGGGAGAGGAGGAAGCCATCTCCCCTTCCCAGTAAAGGGTCCATGCCCTTGGATGACAGTTTCAGGGAGATGTTGTCTCTGCAGCTGAATTGGTCTTCAGGAGAATGGGCAGCCATTTCAGCTTATCAGCAGTCCAGGGGCCAGGGAGAGAAGGAAGCCATCCTCCCTTCCCAGTGACAAGCCAAGGTGCAGGGAGCGGAGGAAGTCGTCCTCCTTCCCCAGTGGCAGATCCTCCATCCAGGAGGAGGAGGTGGTTATGCTTTGCTCCGGCAACGGATCGATCACTTGGAAGTGGAGGAAGTCATCCTCCCACCCCAACAGTCAGCCAGAGAAGAGGATGTGGGGTCCCCAGCTGAAGCTCTGGCAACAAGTTGCTGGCTTCTGTCTAGCACCTACCATGTCTTCACAGCTCCAGGGAGTCGGGCCAGGTGGTCCCTCTCCCCAGTGGCAGACCAAGCCCTGGAATGGCAAAGACCTTCAAGCTGAAACTCTGGCAGCTGGACAGAAAGTTCAAGGCCTCTGTCCCACACCTACCAACAACAACTCTTCCCTGTGGCCAAAAATGAAGATCATGTGGACCGACTATAGGGATTCACTCTGCCTGACTAACTCATATCCAGACCAGTTGGAGGTCTGGGACCTGGTTAGTCTGACTTTTTTTTTTGGGGGGGGATGTGACAGGGGCTTCTGGAGGGGACTATGGACTGATTATGGCCCATGGAGGAGACTGGTGATTTTGCCTGCTTCTCCTGGTCAGAGCATGCAGGAGAGCTGGGTTCTGAAACCCTTTGACTGGCCAGGAGTATATACCAGGATCATCTGGCCAGGGAGTCCCCAGAACAGTGGTACATATTGTGTCAGACAGATTTTGCAGATGCACCTTCACCAGACAGGAATATGGAAATCTTTTTGGGTATATTTCTTATCTTGCTCCAACTGGTCCTCAAGAGCTGCATAATGCAGTATTTGCTCATATTGCTCTGACTACTACCAACTTTATATTATTAACTTTTTATACTATTTCCACCAAACATGTGCCACTTGGTAACCTAGAGTCAAGCTAGATCTGGCGTGAAATATTTAGAAACAAGTGTTGTTATGTAATGTATGTATCTGGGGCTGTAGAGCTGTTTGCCTTATCAAGATTTATTGTGGACATGTTTTCCAGCACATAGGCAAGGGAGGCAGGGGGGGGGGTGATTCCTGTGACTACTAGCGAGACTGATAAGACTTGTCTAGGTGTCTAGCTGTTAATTAGATTAATGTTTAAAGTTTGCATTGTCATGTTTTTACTGGTTGTACCTCTTATCTTATTTATGCAAATATCCCCAAGAGTGGAATGATCTCTTGGGGGTATAAAGCATGTGTCTGGGTTTAAATAAACAATTAATCCTTTGGTTTTACCTCAACATCTTGTCTGTGTATGATGCCTGGGGTAAAGGGCTGGTTTTAGCTATCAGTCTGCTGGAAGGGTTTGGAGGGCAGGAGGCAACATTCGGCGGAGGCACCCAGTCAGGGTGCCAGGCGGTCTGTGACACTGCCATTGCTGAAATCTTTTAAAATACTTGTTATCTTGCTGTTATTTTGATCCATTGATCTCAGTACATCCAGGGTTGGATTTATACATCTTTCTCTCCCTAGCTAAACTGTCTTGTGCTGCCCTCCTCCCACCCTATTTGCTGGACAGCCTTTGTATCACACTAACAAGCAGGGGCGGACTGACCATTTGGAAACTCAGGCACTGCCTGAGGGCCCGGGGTCAGTAGGGGGCCCCATGAAATGCCCCCGGTACCTTTTTCATAGGCTTTTTTGAGTTTGGGCAAGGACACAGGGGCCCCATAATCCCCTATTGCCCGGGGGCCCCATGAGTTGTCAGTCCACCCCTGCTCCCATATTAGATCTGTCGATAGATGCTGAAAAAGCTTTCAACAGGGTGGACTGGGGATTTATGATGGATACATTGGAGGTACTGGGAATAGGACCCAAATTGAGAAAGTGGATAGGAAATCTGTATAGTCAGCCTTCAGCAGCTCTGAAGGTGAATGGCTCATTATCACAGTTTGCATAATGGAACTAGATACGGGTGTTATCCTTAGAGCCACAACAGAATAAAATAGTGTTG
The DNA here is from genome assembly GCF_062004578.1 of Staurois parvus. NCBI lineage: Eukaryota > Metazoa > Chordata > Amphibia > Anura > Ranidae > Staurois > Staurois parvus. The sequence goes on from NW_028318303.1 coordinate 1,235,960, forward strand.
ATGTAAAAGGGATACAGATAGGAGATATAGAACATAAAGTGGCAGCATACGCAGACTATATGTTATTTTGCGTTGTAAACCCAAGGTTAACATTACCCAACTTAATGAGAATATTAAAGTATTATGGAGATATATCAAATTTAAAAATTAATCCTTCAAAATCAAAGATTTTAAATATCAATGTCCCAATAAAAGAAAAAAAGGAACTACAAAAAGAATTTCCCTTCACGTGGAGGGAAAAAGAATGAAAGTATTTAGGAATAAAATTAGCCTCGTCCCTTAAGAATTTATATTAGGCAAATTACATGCCATTAATAAATGAGATAAAAGATGAATTGAGGAAAATATCTATAGGATCACTGTCCTGGATAGGATGAATAAATATGGTGAAGATGCTAATAACTGCAAAAATCCTTTACAAATGTTATATGTTACTAATAGGATTACCGGGAACATATTTTAAAATTATGAAAAGATTGATACTTCGGTATATATGGGTAAACTAAACACCGAGAATAAAATATGAAGTCCTGTGTAGAGATAAACAAAAAGGGGGTTTAAAAGTCCTGGATTTTAAGAGATATAATTATTTTGTATTAATATCACAAATTTTTGATTAGGCACATAATGCACGGGGGAAAAGTTCAGTTAAAATAGAAAATACATTAAGTGAGACACAGTTAGACAGGATTATATGGATTCCAACAACATCATATATTTGCTGACAACACAAGTATTTTTACACGTAAGATAATTAGAGCATGGGATAGAATCTATAAGCAAATGGGATGGCAGTATAATTCACCATTAATACCACTGGTGGTTACAGATTATTTCCCACCTGGGAAAGGGACTGTTTCAGTTAAGTGGATTAAGGATGGAAATGCACGATTAAAAGATATAATGAAAAAAAGGGGAAATATGCCCCTTTCAGGAATTAAAAGATAAAAAGGAATCATTTTTTTATGACTGATGAATGGCGATATTTTCAATCAAGGTCGGACTGACAACTCATGGGGCCCCCGGGCAATAGGGGATCATGGGGCCCCTGTGTCCTTGCCCAAACTCAAAAAAGCCTATGAAAAAGGTACCAGGGGCATCTCATGGGGCCCCCTACTGACCCCGGGCCCTCGGGCAGTGCCAGAGTTTCCAAATGGTTAGTCCTCCCCTGTTTTCAACTAAGACATTTTGCTGCAACTCTCCCACAGCCACTGGGAACAGTTGAGGATTTAAATCCACTTGAACAAATGTTTAGTACAGGTACAATACGGAAACATGGTACATCCCGTATTTATAAGATCCTTACTGCCATTTTGGGATCTATTTCTCTACCGTTCTTGGAGAAGTGGGAAATCGAACTTGGAAAATCACTGAACAAGCAGCAAAGAAAGAAAATATTTAGATTAGCACACGGGGCGGTTGATATGAAGGTGGTAGAAATTAAGTAGAAATGTTTTTCTGAATTTTTCTATTTTATCCTCTTCAATATGACAAAACTCCTCCGTCCTATAAATATTTTCTACTCGGACTGGGTAATTCAGAGTAGAAAATATTTATAGGATGGAGGAGTTGTGTCATATTGAAGAGGATAAAATAGAAAAATTCAGGAAAACATGGAGTAATTGGCGGGTCTTTAAAACAACTAAAATATATTTGGATTTGTAGGGAGTATAAATAGATGAGCATTGGGGGGAACTATTCAGGAGAGTCTGAAAGAGGTAGAATACAGGTATAATGATGAAAAAGGCTGGGAACTTGGAATGTGGTGTGAAAACGGGAAGGGGGGGAGGGAAGAGAGGGGTGGGGTGGGGTAAAATTTTGATATGATGTAATTGGGAGAAATGGGAGAAGGTAATTTGTTTTTGGTTTTTTACACTTGTGTGTATTTGATGTTCCTTTATTACTTTTTTGTATTGGAAACAAAAAATTCAATAAAAGATAAAATAAAAAATAAAGAAAATATATTGATTAGCACATGGGGCGGTTGATATGAAGGTGGTAGAAATGAATTATAAATGTTTAGCAAGGTGGTACATTACACCTAACATGGCACATAAGCAACAGTCAGAGAATTCACATTTATGTTGGAGGGTGTGTGGAATAAAGGGAACAATGGCACATGTCCCAAAATACAGGAATACTAGGCGGAAATAATAAACAAAATATATGAAATCATGGGGATGAGTATTCTGAGGGACCTTGTTTATTCCATTATACTGAGTTTTCAGTGAAGCTATTAAGAAAAGCCTGAAAGGGATAAGAGGACAGGAGGAAAGGAATACAAATACAGACTGATCCATGATGGTATTCCACCTAATAAATGCAGCAAAAGGTGTGATACCTAAATTTTGGCAGATCTCAGAGACACCAAAAATAAAAGAGTGGATATATAGGGTGGATAACTTGTATAGGATGGAACAGGGGTGGACTGACAACTCATGGGGCCCCCGGGCAATAGGGAATTATGGGGCCCCTGTGTCCCTGCCCACACTCAAAGCATACCCAAAAAAGCCTATAAAAAAGGTAACGGGGGCATTTCATGGGGCCCCCTACTGACCTCAGGCAGTGCCCGAATGCTCGAATGGTCAGTCCGCCCCTGGGATGGAGGAGCCATATTGTAGAAGATAAACTGGAGTCATTCAAAAAAACATGGGAAAGATGAAAATAATTTTAAAAAATCAAAGAGATATAGAACTGGTAGGAGCCTTGAACAAAGAGAAGATAGAATAAGTGTGAAAAATTCAGAGGAAAGATAAGTAGGAGAAGATGGTTCTGGAGAAGGATGTATGAGGAAGTAATAAGAAACAGGAAAATCAGGAAGAAAGAGAAAAGAGGAAAAGGGAATAGAAAATGGGTGGATTCAATTCAAGAATTGGGGTGGCGGGATGTATTTGGGGAGGGTTAGGGGGGTAAAATTGTATTAGAAAATGTATCTGTAGTGTTATATATGATGTTGATTTTTGAAAGATGAATTCAATCAATACAAAATTATAATTAACTCCTTGCCCTCCAGAGGATTTCCCCCCCTTCCTGACCAGGCCATTTTTTGCAATACGTCGCTGTGTTACTTTAACTGACAATTACGCAGTCATGCAACACTGCATCCAAATTCAATTTATGTCCTTTTTAAACAACAAATAGAGCTTTCTTTTGGTGGTATTTGATCGCTTGTGCGTTTTGTAGTTTTTGTGCTATAAACCAAAAAAAAAGACTGACAATTTTGAGAAAAAAACTATATTTATGACTTTTTGCTACTAAACATGTCCAATAAAAAAATTGAAAAAAATCAAATTTCGTCATAAATTTAGGCCAAAATGTATTCTGCTCCATGTCTTTGCTATAAAAAAAATCCCAATACGTGTAAATTAATTGGTTTATGCAAAAGTTATAGCGTTTACAAATGGCGATGTATATACTAGGATTTTAAAAAAATAAATTATACTAGTAATGGCGGCGATCAGCGACTTATAGCAGACTGCGGCAGGCATTCTGACACTGGAGGGGAACTGACTTGGTGTCACTGACATCTCCAATGACACCAATACATTGATCAGTGTTAATTAAAAGCAATGACACTGTACTAATGGCACTGGGCAGGAAGGGGTTAACATGTGGGGCGATCAAAGGGTTAACTGTGTGCTCTTTCACAGTATGCTGTGTGTGTGCTTTCAACTGTAAGCACACTGCTTTGTATGGCTCTGCTATGCAGAGCAGGGGCGGACTGACCATTTGGAAACTTGGGCACTGCCCCAGGGTCCGGGGTCAGTAGGGGGCCCCATGAGATGCCCCTGGTACCTTTTTCATAGGCTTTTTGAGTTTGGGCAAGGACACAGGGGCCCCATGATCCCCTATTGCCCGGGGGCCCCATGAGTTGTCAGTCTGCCCCAGATGCAGAGCCATACAAAGCAGCGTGCAGGAGCTGACAGGGAATAGAACTGTATTGTTTTTATACAGTTCTTTCCCCCGTCGGTAATACTCGGTGATAACCGGGTGCCGACCAATAATCACCGGCTTGGACCCGGGGGTTGACAGTCGAGGCCACAAATGGCGGCGTGAGTAGGGAACTGCATCCATCTATCTATCTATCTATCTATCTATCTATCTATCTCTATATCTATCTATCTATCTATCTATCTATCTCTCTATCTATCTATCTATCTATCTATCTATCTATCTATCTATCTATCTATCTATCTATTATCTATCTATCTATCTATCTATCTATCTATCTATGATCTATCTATCTATTATCTACCTATCTATCTATCTATCTATCTATCTATCTATCTATCATCTATCTATCTATCTATCTATCTATCTATCTATCTATCTATTATCTATCTATCTATCTATCTATCTATCTATCTATCTATCTATCTATTATCTATCTATCTATCTATCTATCTATCTATCTATCTATCTATTATCTATCTATCTATCTCTCTATCTCTCTATCCGTCTTCTATCTATCTATCTATCTATCTATCTATCTATCTATCTATCTATTATCTATCTATCTATCTATCTATCTATCTATCTATCTATCTATCTATCTATCTATCTATTATCTATCTATCTATTATCTATCTATTATCTATCTATCTATCTATCTATTATCTATCTATCTATCTATCTATCTATCTATCTATCTATATATCTATCCAGTTGTATCCGACCCTTGGCGATTGTATGGACCGTCACTCGTGAGCGACTTTTTCCATGAATTCTCTTAGCAATTATTTTTACAAGGTAGGTTGCCAGGTCTTTCCCCAACCCCTACCATGCAGGAGATCCTGCATGGCCAGGGATGAAATATATATATACACATATATATATATATATATATATATATATATATAAACACGTGATTCTGTGCAGTATTCCTGCTATATTAAAGATAAAAAAAAGTAACTAAAGTAACTCAAACAGACATGCTCATTTCACTACTGTGAGCCAGACTACATGTAACTCTCTAGCACCCCTAGAGGGTGATAAGCAAAGAGATTGTTAATTTTTCTGATCTCATAATATATGCAATAATAAGTATTTGTTCTCTAAACATTTGACACTGAAGATCCCTGTGAAAAAAAAAAAAACAACCAAGACAAAAAAGTACCATAATTTATGAAGAACACTTTAGTGAATACTGTATGTTCCAAGTGTTTCTTTTTCTGCAGGGCAGTCCATATTTTCTATAATGCCATTATCCCTCTAGGAAAAATTGAGCGAACAAGCTGCCATGGTAATTGCCACCAATTCTTCTAACCAGAATGGGTCCCCCCAGTTTTGTTGGGAATGTTGGCATGACTTTAATCACAGTAATCAAAGTGGCCATTTTTGGCACTGCTTTGCCAATGTTCGTGCTTCTGGATTTTTAAGAGTCTACAGAACCCCTACCAAGTGCCGTGCTTGGGAAAATAATAAAATCATCTTTCTTTACACACAAATCTTGTAAGGGATCTATTGCTAAAATAGAACAAGCAGATGCTGCAATGCCTGGTTTACAGGAGCACCTGGATCTTATAAAGAGAGCAGTTGGGTCTCGGAGGGTGAAGTTACATGCTAAACAATTAAATGCTCTCATAAGGTCAAAGTTAGACGATATGAAAAACATTGCAAGCATTCCTCATACTATCCAAAACCCTTTGCTGCGGTGGAAAGCCGGTATAAATGTAAAGCACACTTTCATACGCAGTTCAGCTACAAAAGTTCTAAAGAAGGACTCCAATAATTACTATCTCTATGTACATGGTAGCTTAAAGTGTTACTAAACCCACAACCGTAAAATCAGTCTCTATATGCAGTGAAGTTTGCTTGTTATACTCACTGTGAAACGTAAGGGGTTAATCCTCTGCATTGTGTAAAAAGGATGTTTGATCCTGCCTTGTCTGATCCTCCCCTTCTTCCACATTCCCCATTTCATCTCCTGATAGAACAGAGCCTTCGGGGCACTCTGAACATGCTCAGTTTGGTGTGTCCTGCTAAAGAGTTTTTCTTTTTCTTGGGAGGGTGCATGTGATCAGCACAGGGCCAATTAGCGCTGTCCAGACAGAGGGTCAGGGAGTTATGCAATCTCATAGGGCAGTGAGAGGAGAATGAAGACTCCTCCTACAAGCTTCAACCAGTGCTCGGCCAGACACTGATAGAAGTTACAAGACTGCTATATACTGCTGATAAGAAAAGTCTTTAGCAGTTTATATTTACTAAACTAATTGCATTTCCATGTTCTGTGTACTGTGGGAGACAAGATATAGTGAATGCAGGGTCCGGGGAGAATGGATATAGTGAATGCAGGGTCCAGGGAGACCAGATATAGGGAATGCAGGGTCCGGGGAGACCAGATATAGCAAGTAGAGGGTTCGGGGAGACCGGATATAGCGAATAGAGGGTCCGGGGAGACTGGATATAGAGAATGCAGAGTTCAGGGAGACCGGATATAGTGAATGCAGGGTCCTGGGAGAGCAGTTATAGTGAATGCAGGGTCCGGGGAGACCAGATATAGTGAATGCAGGGTCCGGGGAGAGTCGATATAGTGAATGCAGGGTCCGGGGAGAGCGGATATAGCGAATGCAGAGACCTGGGAGACCAGATATAGTGAATGCAGGGTCCGGGGAGACCAGATATAGTGAATGCAGGGTCTGGGGAGACCAGATATAGTGAATGCAGGGTCCGGGGAGACCGGATATAGTGAATGCAGGGTCCGGGGAGAGCGGATATAGTGAATGCAGGGTCCGGGGAGACCAGATATAGTGAATGCAGGGTCCGGGGAGACCAGATATAGTGAATGCAGGGTCTGGGGAGACCAGATATAGTGAATGCAGGGTCCGGGGAGAGCGGAAATAGTGAATGCAGGGTCCGGGGAGAACGGATATAGCAAGTAGAGGGTCCGGGGAGAACGGATATAGTGAATGCAGGGTCCGGGGAGATCAGATATAGTGAATGCAGGGTCCGGGGAGAGCAGATATAGAGAATGCAGGGTCCGGGGAGACCAGATATAGTGAATGCAGGGTCCGGGGAGACCAGATATAGTAAATGCAGGGTCCGGGGAGACCAGATATAGTGAATGCAGAGTCCTGGGAGACTGGATATAGTGAATGCAGGGTCCGGGGAGACCGGATATAGTGAATGCAGGGTCCTGGGTTTAGTAACACTTTAATAGAAGAATATGATGTCTAATAGTGATGTAAGCACAAGAAGCTTTCTGCAACAAAATGTTTCTTGCACAGTAAAATGGAAAGGATACAACTCAGGAGCAAAGATCGGTGGTTAAACTTCAGTTTAAATTGTAGAAGAGTTGCAGAAAAAAATAAGAAAAAAATAATAATTTTCTAGCATAATGGATAGGCACAGTAAGGTCCATAGGGCAATAAATGGCCAGCACAATAGTTCTACCACCACCACCTAATAATACATTACTCAAATTTGGGGCAAAGCAATGATATCTATCTAGCAGTTAGGCCTAGAGAAAAGGGTCAAAGTTAAGTGGTGGGGCTAGGATAGTTTTTGGACTTAGAATGGCCTAAATGGTAGTGTTAGAGTGAGGAAGGGGAAATGTCTTCTGTTACTGGAGGAATATTCATCAGCAGTTCTTAATAGTCATTACAGAAAGTCTGGTTTGTTGGTGTACCGATGAAGATCACAGAGAAAAAAAAAAACCTTACTTTGAGGTAATGTTCGCTTAGATAAGGGTAGCAGATATGGCTAAATTCAGATTACCTGCTTTTTTGCAATCTAGACTTTGTAGCATAAACAGGCTGTACTCTTCTGGGAAGGCTTTCCACAAGATTTTGGAATGTGTTTGTCATGTGATACCAAGAACTGGTGTTGGATGAGAAAACCTGGCTCATAATTGGCGTAATTCATCCCCAAGGTTGAGGTTAGGGTTATGTAAAGGCCACTTGAGTTCCCTTACAGCGAACTCATGGAGTCATGTCATTATGGATCTGGCTTTTTCACAGAGGCATGCTCAGATGGAAAGGAAAAGTGCCTTCACCAAACTGATTGTTAACACACAATTGTCTGTAATATCTTTGTGTGCTGTAGTATCAACATTTTTTTTCATCAGGGCCACCTGCACTGAATAATTTTAATGGCTGCTAACATACTTTTGTTCATATACTGTAAGTAGGTGTGAGGATCAGCTGTCCACAAACGTCTGGCTCTATACTGTATTTGAGTGCCTCAGTGATCCACTTACAGTTGTGACCAAAATTATTCAACCCCCAATGCTGTAAAGGGGTTTAGGGACTATAGTGTACATTTGGAATTGTATTCAGAATCAAATCCTACAAGGACGTTGTAACTACCCAAATGCAACTAAAATGACATCAATTGTTTATGTAATACAGTAGTAAATGGTTCTTATGTGGTTTCTTCATTGCCACAATTATTCAACCCCTTAAAGACTACCACTCTGAAGAACAGAGGTTCATACAGGTGCTTTCCATCAGGTATTGAAAACACCTGTGGATGTCACCGAGCAGCAATCAAGCATAATAAGCACCAATTAGGCAGCTTTAAAATGACTGTGATACTCAGCTCCTTCTAGACATTTACTGGTGTGGTTACAAACATGGTGAAGGCAAGAGAATGGTCCAGGAAGACAAGAGAAGAGGTGATTTCTCTTCACAGGAAGGGCAATGGCTATAAGAAGATTGCAAAGATGTTAAACATACCAAGAGACACCTTAGGAAGCATCATTCGCAAATTCAAGGCAAAGGGCACTGTTGAAACGCTACCTGGTCGTGGCAGAAAGAAGATGCTGACTTCGACTGCTGTGCGCTACCTGAAGCGTAGAGTGGAGAGAAGTCCCCGTGTGACTGCTGAGGAACTGAGAAAAGATTTGTCAGATGTGGGTACAGAAGTTTCAGCCCAGACAATAAGACGCACACTGCGTAATGAAGGCCTCCGTGCCAGAACTCCCAGGCGTACCCCCTTGCTGTCTCCAAAGAATAAGAAGAGTCGACTGCAGTATGCCAAAAGCCATGTGGACAAACCACAAAAGTTGTGGGATAGTGTTCTGTGGACTGATGAAACAAAATTAGAACTGTTTGGGCCCATGGATCAACGCTATGTTTGGAGGAGGAAGAACAAGGCCTATGATGAAAAGAACACCTTGCCTACTGTGAAGCATGGTGGAGGGTCAATCATGCTTTGGGGCTGTTTTGCTTCTGCAGGTACAGGGAAGCTTCAGCGTGTGCAAGGTACCATGAATTCTCTTCAGTACCAGGAGATATTGGATGGAAACGTGATGCAGTCCGTCACACACCTGAGGCTTGGGAGACGTTGGACCTTTCAACAGGACAATGATCCCAAGCATACCTCCAAGTCCACTAGAGCATGGTTGCAGAGGAAAGGCTGGAACATTTTGGAGTGGCCATCGCAGTCACCAGACTTAAATCCGATTGAGAACCTCTGGTGGGACTTAAAGAAAGCAGTTGCAGTGCGCAAGCCTAAGAATGTGACTGAACTGGAGGCCTTTGCCCATGAAGAATGGGCGAAGATACCCGTAGATCGCTGCAAGACACTTGTGTCAAGCTATGCTTCACGTTTAAAAGCTGTTATAACTGTAAAAGGATGCTGTACTAAGTACTAAGATTGAATGTCACTTGGGGGTTGAATAAAACTGATAATGCTGTGAGCACAGAAAAGACATTTGTGGTTATTTCATTATAACTGTTATGTTATATTTGTCTGACCTACAAGTGCCTCTTTAATGTAAATGTAAGCAAGATGACTGAATGATCAAAAGCAATGTCAAACTGGCCAAAACACTCAATTTCAGTGGGGGTTGAATAATTTTGGTCACAACTGTATGTCTCCCTGGTGCCCTTAAAGATTTCCCCCTGAAAATAGAGGAAAAGTCAAGGAACAAAGTCAATCACCCACACCATGGTTCCTGGGGCAACATCTCCCACTTTGAGATGGACATCAATGGGACGGGAGCTACAGCAGTTCTACTGTCCTTACCATGTCCCCATAGAAGGCCCACAATTGAAATATGTGCTGCTATGGAAGGAGCCCAGACAAGATTACAGCTGACTCAGGAGTAGGGAGCAGCCGCAGTAAAGACACTAGGTGACCTGTGCAGTGATGTCATTATCCACTACTTTATTCTTATGCAGGGCCTTTCTGCTTATTAAAAGTTCATCTACAGAGTTTGGGGAGCTGAATGGTGGTATTAAGGAGGACATCCCAGATGTGGACTATGGTGGTGTACAGAATATATAGCACATAAATGGAGCAGCAGATGATCACGAAGAAGCCTGGTAAGAGCAAGTCTTTCTTCTATTACTTGTTGGTTAAAGGTAATTATCTATGGGGATCAGGTTATTGGCATGGAGGGTGGCTTGTTCTGTGAATGTTACTCAATCCATATCAGTCGCTCTGGCTTTCTTGAGGAAGATCAGGTAGGCACACTGGTTTTGAAATGTTGGAGTTCCCAGCATATGTCTGGCAATTGCTAATGCATTGCAAATTGGGGAACTGGGTTCCATTATTGATGTTATTACCAGGGGCGGACTGACAACTCATGGGGCCCCTGTGTCCTTGCCCAAACTCAAAAAAGCCTATGAAAAAGGTACCAGGAGCATCTCATAGGGCCCCCTACCGACCCCTGGCCCTCGGGCAGTGCCCGAGTTTCCAAATGGTCAGTCTGCCCCTGGTTATTACCTGTGTAGACCTTTGAACCACAAAGTACATTATCAACAAAGAGGCAGGATTCCAGTTAGATTATTTGTTACGTAGGCAATGGTAGAGTATGCAGGTGCATACAAGGCTAAGACTTCATCTGCTTTGAGGAACCACTGGGGGCTCGCTTTGGTTAATGAAATGAAAAAGTTGCTTAAATTAGGCATGTGGTAATATTTTCTTCTCCGCTATTTATAAATATTAATACTGGAAAGAAAAAGATTTTCCATGTATACAATAAGCATGCAGACAGAAGTGAGGTGACTTATCATTCTGCTCCTGCTCCTTCACTATCCAATTACAGGGTGGGGGTGGAAAGGTGACCAAGCTATATCTAATAACCGAAGGTGATAATCTTAAAGTCACAAACCTAGCTGTGCTGCCCACCAGGGCTTTATAAATCTTGTGAAGTGAAAAGACTCAACACATTTTAAATAGGTATCTATCTATCTATCTATCTATCTATCTATCTATCTATCTATCTATCAATCTACCAGGTTTCAGCTCACAAACAGCTTCGAAAATCTCACTTGAAGACTGTCACAAACCCCTTTGCAGTTTAAGAGTTGAGTAAATCTTGTGATGCAATGCTGGCTATTTATAGGGCTAATAGGCAAAATATAGTCAAACAATAGGCATGGGAAGCCAGGCATTGTTATATGGGGTATGTTTCAATGCCAACATTTAAAAAAGCAAACAAACAAACAAAAACCTCTTCCTTCACAAAATTATCAGGTCTCCAATGAGGTCCAACACACAATGACAATATGGCAGCTTTGAACCCAGCAAATCATTGGCTCTTGTCACCAGGGGCAAAGCCTATGCACTGCATTATAGGTTGTTTTTCATTTTTGGTGGCGAACCTACAAAGTCCTTAGAGGTAAAATGTTTGGACAAAAGTCAATTCACAAACTTTGTGCATCCTGGGCTTCTGAACCCATGGTAGAAGCAAACGTGAACTTCATGCTTAATGTTAAACAATGCACATCAGTGTGTGTGTCTGTGATATCATCAAAGCATCTGTCTATCTCTGTATGTGGGTGGAGCCAATGGGTTGGTACCAAATCCAGCGTGGATCCTGTCCTTACTCTATCCACTTTGCAACTGCGCGCCAACTGCAGCGGGACACTGCTATGTGTAAGCATTGTCTGCACTAAAGATGGCCACTGAGGTCATCCAATGTTGTGGGGTCCAATTACGCCACTGTTCTCCTGGTGACACCTACGGAGGCTTCAGAGGCCCAATACTTTTGGCTATATAGTTTATCTAAGTAATTGACTGTGTAAAGTAGAAAACTCCACAATGGGAACACAGAAAGCGACAAAAAATGGATGTAGGTTATGACTTTCTACTCTATGCAATACTAAAAAAAATTTTTTGGGTTCAAATTTCACTTTAAAGGTATAGTCTGCCTTTTATAACATGTTTCCTGTTACACCCGTATTCAGGGTGTAAAATGAAACATGGTTGCATTCCCCAAAACCCACTATCAAACCGCTCCCTTCCACACCACTTACCTTAATCACATTGATTTTCTCCTTGCAGTCATCTATTCCACACAAGCTCCACCTGCACAATCGCATCATCCATTCAAAGGGATATGTAAATGTGAAGACTACATGTCCCATCAGTCACCAAGGCAGAGAGACTCACAATTCATGCCAGCAGAAGGGAAGTCAAATTTTAAATTTACCAATATGTAAGCCTGGAGCCTATGGAGGACCTGTAGTGAGGATGCTGGAAGAGTTGGGTGCCCATCCAATATTAATGTTGAATCTATACTGTAGTGAATTTCTAAATTGGACCTAAAATAATGGAGATGAAGGTCATGTTGCATGGAACTTTTACTGCATTTTTGCCACAGTAAAAAAATCATTAAAAGCCTGAACGTGTGGACACTCTTTATTTATGGAGGTGGGCCTCAGGCCAGGAGAATCTGAGTCACCTAAGATGGCGGAATTTCTCCCTATTACAGGAGTGTGCGTACCCTAACTGGTTCCTGAGCATGGAGAAGGTGGGAGGAGTCCTTGGCCAGCTTGATGGGAGTTGACGACAAATCAGGGGCCTACTAACACACCGTTAATAGTTGCAATGCTCTGCAGGCCTGAAAGCAAGGATTTAATAAATGCAAATTATTTATTTTATTAATGGGAGTGCATTTATGATATTTTTTGCAGAGTGGACTGTGCCTTTAAACACAAAATCACCTTGTTTGGCCAGCGTGTCTAGCTGACCTTTTCTATGATTTCAGTGAGTCAGACATCACTTCAAAGGGTGGTAAGAAAATGTATAAATAAATGACCCCTGATATGTTAAGTTGATGCCAACTGCCCATTTGGTTCTGTTCAAGCTCTGGAAAAAGCCGTCCCTCCCAGACAGAGAGTGGGAGAACTGTTATGTATTTATACATGCTATTTCTACTGGCTATATGTTTCATTTGAGTAATATGCCGATGTTCTAAGCCTTTAAATGAGAAACATACCAGTTGGTGATTGCTCTTATAGATTCCATGTGTTCAATATGGGCTCAATATGGATATTTCTGTATAAATATTTTGCCGGCCTGAAATGTTGAAATCTTAATGCGTGCTGGGCCAAGCAACTGGCATGTCTTACACCACTGGGTGAACTACAATTCCCAGCATGTCCCACAGCTGGCAACTATTCCTGATATCCAAAGCCAATCTCAGGGTTTGAAGAGACGTTGTAAGGAAGGTCAGGTTTGTTTTAGTAGAAGACCAGGGCAGGCACATATTACAGCATCTGGCACTGTTCTCAGGGTGACTGGTGGACATGCATTATTGTACATGTGTGTGCACCCTGTGGTGTGTGCGCAAGTGTGTATGCACATTCAATACCTTGCTGAGCGGTCTTCAGCTAGTTTCTGTCAATCTGCAACCTGAACTGCTGTTCTACATTGCCTTGTGACCTGCTGTTGGACCTTTGCTTACCCAAAGTGACCTTAACCTGCTTGCTTGACTGTTTCCTGCCTTGTACCATCACTGCCCTGCTTTTACTGACCCCAGCTTGGATCCTCAGATCCCATCCTACCTCATGAATTGGTCCATCAGTGCTCGACTTTTACCAACCTCGATACTTTCAAATAATGAAGGTACTCCTAAGACTATTTCAATCCTGAAGCCTACTTGCAGGTGCTCACTCCTCCAGAGTCTGTTTTTCGCATACATCATTCAGCAAAGTTCTAGATCCGCATAACCCTTCCAGGATAAAATACATTTTATTGTCCAGCACATGCACAAATACAGGTGGAATGGAGTATCCGTGTTTGTGCATGGGCTAAATGATAAGGTTGGTGTGCAGCTCCAGGACTTTGCTAAATGTTACCGACGTTGGCTTGAATCCTCAATTTGAATCCAGTCTTTTGAACTGGTACTCCAGCTGCTCAGCTCTTACTGATCTCAGCTAGTATCCAGTCAACACTCAAGGTACCTGTACTGGTACCGCAGTGGCGCTGCATCATGTTCCTTTCTAAGGGTCTACAGTTGCCTGTTCTACAGACCTGTCATTCTTAACAGGTGTAGTAAAGCCTGTAACACTGGCACTCTCGCTACTCTGTGTCCTTGCATTCCCTTGTCAACTTGGTCTCCACCAGGTGGAATGGCTGACATGTTTCGTCTATAGACTTCGTCATAGACATGCCTCTGAAGAGGCCAATGAAAGAAACATGTTAGGAACGCTGATGCTGGCATTTATTATTATTATTATACAGTATTTATAAAGCACCAATAGTTCGCTCAGCGCTGTACATTACAAAGGGGGACAGAACATGTGACAGAACAATACCAATACAATGCAAAACATGAGGGGATCGAGGGCCCTGCTCTTTCGAGCTTACAATCTAGGAGGGAGGGGATGGTGGCACAGTAGGAGATAGCTGTGGGGGATGGAGTGGTAGGAAGAGTGGAGGAGGTCGGTCATGTTAGCAGGGGGTAGGGTAGGCTTCCCTGAAGAGATGGGTTTTCAGGGTGCGCCTAAAGGAGAGGAGAGTAGGTGATAATCTGATGGGTTGGGGCAGGGAGTTCCAGAGGATGGGTGACACCCTGGAGAAGTCCTGGAGGCGGGCATTTACAACTGTTTTTACTTTAACTCCAACTAAGTGCAGCACTATATTTTCTCCTACTTTACAATATAGGTCAGAAGTGCAAATACTTAAAAAAAAACAGGCATATATTATTCAATAGATAATGTCAATAAAGCACTTGAACTTATTCTTCATGCATTAATCATTCCTAACACAATAACAAAGTACTAGTGCCTTATACCCACGGATACTTCATCCTCAAATTACGCTAGCCCGTCATTTAAAAAATATTTTGTGTTTTAATAAGAAAGATGCGAGATGTGTCTAAAATATAATGAGAACGAACGTCCTATGCTCGAGAAAGACTCTGTGAAGGGAGAAGCTGGCCAAGGTCACTTGCGGTGGGGTGCCAGGTATATGTTTGAACGCTGATCAGTTGCATTCCAACCCTGTTAGAGTTGAGACATTCTTTTCTGTGACACCCTGTGCAAGTGCCTCATTTTAAGAAAAATGCAAGCGAGTTTTGAACAGAAGTATGTGATAACATTTTGTGTGAAATCGGGTAAAAGTGCATCAGGAACTTAGGAAATGGTGAGGAAAGCTAATGGAGAAGATGTGCTATCATCTGCATAGGTTTACCAATGGCAAAAGGCCTTCAAGCAAGGATAAGAAGGTGTTGAAGATGAACAATGATCAGAACGCCCCTCTTCATCAAAAATGGCACAGAATATGGATGTAGTGAGGTCTGGTCTCAATTGTACCGTATCAGAATGATTGCAGAGGAAACGGTGTTCCTTCTGATCAAGGAACAAGTTCTTTGTACACACTTTTCTCTTGTTCAAATCCTGAGTCATGATTTCATGAACAATTGACTTGTTCCAAAGAACGTGTCACCTGATCAGAAGGAACACTGTCAGCTCATTTGCCAAGACCTGTTGGCTCATTTGAAAAGAGATGCCTGATTTTTTGCGTCGAGTGATCACGGGATATGAATCCTGGTTGTTTGTGTATGATCCCAAGAGGAAGAAACAAAGTTTAGAATGGCACACATCCACGTCACCTTGCTCCAAGAGAGCTCGAATGAGCAAATCAAAACACAAATCAATGGTCTTTTTTTTTTTTTTTACGTGGAATTGTCCATAAGGAATTTGTACCTACTGGTCAAACTGTGAATCAAAGATTTTACCTGGAAGTTCTTTCAGCTTTTTGCGTGCGTCCTGAGATTGGATCAACTTGGATCCTTCCTCACAACAAAGCACCAAGTCACAGCGCTTTAGCTCTCAGAGAGTTTTTGGCTGAGAAACACATCACGCTGCTTCCCCATCCATCCTACAGCCCGGAATCGGCTCCTTCGACTTTTTCATATTCCCAAAGATGAAGAAGGGTTTGAAAGGAAACCATTTTGCTAGTGTGGATAATGTCCAAACAGCCACTACAGGCGTTGAATGCCATCCCACTTGAAGACTTCCAGGGATGCTATGAAGAATGGAACAATTGCTGGGAGTGTTGTGTACACTCACAAGGTGCATACACACAATGTTCAATTGTAAAATTTTTCAATAAAATAATTTTTACAATATCATTTTCATTACTTTCTGGATACACCTCCTAGTCCTTTCTTATTATTAGGTCCTACTGAGAAAACGAGAGCTTAAGCACAAGAGTGGTGAGCTAGGTGGTGGTATTGGATATACTGAACACAGAAGATTTATAAATGACGGACTAAATTGATTGAAAGTAAAATATTATTTGTGTCACATATTTGGTTGGATGCCAAATGACAAGAAGGCTTCCCTTGCAGCTAAGCTCCAAGCACCCATAGAGGTTAGAACAGGGAGTGCAGGTCTCAGTGAAGCATGGGTTGCCTGCTGGAGACTGCTCCTGGTGATGTCTAGCTAGAGAGTTGCTGGGCGGGGTATCCAGGAAGTCAGCCATGGTACTGGAATCCCCAGTAGAGAGGCTGGCCTGGAACAACATCAGGAGGTAGGTAGTACCTGTGTAAGATAGCAGGTCCCATTGGTAGAACAGAACTGAGTGTATTCAAGACAGAGCCAAGTTTGTGTACAGGAGCTAGATGTGAGGACAAGAGAATAGTTGGGAAGAAAGACCAGGGTCATACATGGGTGATCAGAAGAAGAAAAGTCCATTAGAGCAAGCCAGGGTTAGAACCAAGGACCAAGCAAAAGATGGGTCCAGAAGCAAGCCAAATCGGTAATGGGAAATCCAAGAAGCCCAGGAAACACAGGAACAAGAGCACTGGGGAGCCAAAGATCAATCAGCAATCCCTGGAGGCTTCTGTTTTACCTTTCTGCATGATGGCGTGCACATTGGCGCATTCCTAAAGTGTCCTTGCACATCCCCTTTACGTCTGCACCCATTAATGCACAGATGAGTGCAGCCATGCAAAGTATTGGCAGTTTAGTCCTTCTGATGTTCAGGTCTAGGAGGTTCTTAGATATCCCACCTAGTGCACCTGGCTTCCCATAGTTCTTCCAGGGACCACCTTTTCAGTTTACTCTGTTATGAAAACTATTGTATTTAATGAACTTTTGGTGGAATTCTGAGAATAGCATGGACATCAAGAAAAACAAATGAATGGATCCTTCAACGAAAAAAGGTCAAGTTTTCACTAGAAGCTGAGATGACTAGGATAAAGCTGTCTTCATTCAGACACCTAATTTGAACTCACTATAAAAAGACAATAATTCTTGGAAAATATGAAAGAAAGAGAAAAGGAAAAAAAAATCCAGCATTTCATTGGATGGATACAATCATAGAAATAATGAACGGGGACAAAAAAAATCGGGAGGGGTGGAATTGCATTGTTACAAATTTTTAATTGTTTCACTGGCTACTTTTTCAATTAGTACTTTGGCTGTTTGGGCAACAGTGTTGCTGAAACAATTTCCATGCTTTGTATGAATTTAGACTTTCCATTTAGCTCTTTGACTGGACTTCCACCTTACAAGCATTCATGCAACGATGAACCTTTTGCATGTATTCGGGGATTTGAACATCTGCATGTGTTTGGATTTTCACTCCTTCTGCAAAGTCGGTGCGGGAAAGAAGATTCATGATTTGGGAAAAAAGTTACCTGTTCTTAGTTGCGTTCCCAGGTGACCAGGCCAGGCCACCAGGGCCGTACAGCTTGGCCAGCATGCTTGCGCATAGCCAAAAGACATGGCTGGTTTACACTGGAGACATAGCTGCATAGTACAGAGAGTGCATTACCTCTGAACCTTTCACACTGTAAACTACAGGACCCCTGGAATTCGCTACAGTTTATAAGTTGGCAGGAGAATAGTGTGTTTGTGTGATGAAAATGATTTAACAATTATCTCCACTCCACGCCATCTGCCCTTAAACTCTCCTTGAACTCCCCCCCCCCACCCCCACCAACACGGCGCACACACAAAAAAAAGTAAACAAAATAAAAAACAGAAATTCTTGGAGCGCCGTCTCTTTGTGTGACCGTCTCAGATGGGAGAAAATCACATACATTGTAAATTTTTTCCCCCGATGTTTAAATGCTCCGGTCACTTCACCCCGTCGCACTCCATCTGCGCCAGGAAAGCGAGTCTTTAAACTGTCAATCTAGAAGGAAAATCTGCACGAGAACAGCTGTGGTGTTATCTAAAGGGCAACTCCAGCAAAACAGCTAAATACACATTTGCAGCACAAACTACGAAGAAGCCTGTAAAAAATAAATAAATAAAGATTTAAAAACTAAAGCGCATATTCTCTTGCTGTATACAATATTACTGCCATGTGATCCCAGCTTACTTTGGCCTGTAAATTCAAACAGAATATTTAAATTTTAGCTTAATAATTTTGCCAATAACCTTGTCAATAACTTCTCATCATTTAGCATCATTTTGGCTAGAGATACTTATAACACCCACCTAGATGCAGTGGATAGAAAAAGTCTACACACCCCTGTTAAAATGTCTGGTTTCTGTGATGTAAAAAAAGTAGACAAAAATAAATCATTTCAGAACTTTTTCCACCTTTAATGTGAGCTATAAACTGTACAACTCAATTGAAAAACAAACTGAAATCTTTTAGGGGGGGGAGTGAACATAAAAAAACTAAAATAATGCGGTTGCATAAGTGTGCACACCCTCTTATAACTGGGGATGTAGCTGTGTTCAGAATTAAGCAATCACATATGTTAAGCAATCATGTTAAATAGGAGTCAGTACACACCTGCCATCATTTAAAGTGCCTCTGATTAACCCCAAATAAAGTTCAGCTGTTCTAGTAGGTCTTTCCTGACATTTTCTTAGTCACATCCTACAGCAAAAGCCATGGTCTGGAGAGAGCTAGCAAAGCATCAGACGGATCTCATTGTTAAAAGGTATCAGTCAGAAGAAGGGTACAAAAGAAATTCCAAGGCATTAGATACCATGGAAGACAGTCATCATCAAATGGATAAAATA
Organism: Staurois parvus; assembly: GCF_062004578.1. Taxonomy (NCBI): domain Eukaryota; kingdom Metazoa; phylum Chordata; class Amphibia; order Anura; family Ranidae; genus Staurois; species Staurois parvus. Next base: position 1,255,129 of record NW_028318303.1, read on the forward strand.
TGGCTCAATTGACATTACCAAGAACTGGACGTCCCTCCAAAATTGATGAAAAGATGAGAAGAAAACCGGTCTGGGAGGCTGCCAAGAGGTCTACAGCAACATTAAAGGAGCTGCAGGAATATCTGGCAAGTACTGGCTGTGTGATCCATGTGACAACAATCTCCCATATTCCTCATATGTCTGGACTATGGGGTAGAGTGGCAAGACGGAAGCCTTTTCTTGTGAAGAAAAACATCCAAGTCCGGCTAAATTTAGCAAAAACACATCTGAAGTCTCCCAAAAGCATGTGGGAAAATGTGTTCTGGTCTGATGAAACCAAGGTTGAACTTTTTGGCCATAATTCCAAAAGATATGTTTGGCACAAAAACAACACTGCACATCACCAAAAGAACACCATACCCACCGTGAAGCATGGTGGTGGCAGCATCATGCTTTGGGGCTTTTTTTCTTCAGCTGGAACTGGGGCCTTAGTCAAGGTAAAGGGAATTATGAACATTTCCAAATACCAGTCAATACAGGCACAAAGCCTTCAGGATTCTGCTAGAAAGCTGAACATGAAGAGGAACTTCATTTTTCAGTATGACAACGACCCAAAGCATACATCCATATCAACAAAGGAATGGCTTCACCAGAAGATTAAAGTTTTGGAATGGCCCAGCCAGAGCCCAGACTCAAATCTGATGGAAAATCTGTGGGGTGATCTGAAGAGGGTAGGTAAGTATAATTTGGAGGGGAAAAAAGCCAACTTCTCTTTTAAAGCTGAAGTCTACTGTTTGCCACAAGCATGGACTTTAATATAATTTGTTCTGAAGAATACCTAAATCCTCAAGTTTCACATAGTTCTTGTTTTTGGAGTATCCCACCTAATTCCCTCAACCCTCAAAAAAACGTGTGAATGAGCCTGTGTGCCTGGCTGCGGAGCAAAACTTGTGGGGAAGACTTGGACAGTTTTCCTGAGGTTCCTATGGGAGCAGCACTACATACTGTTATTGTTCACGCTGCTCTTGCACACTAAGGATTTCACATAAACCCCCAAAGTGAACCTATACTCAGATGTTAACATGATACTTTGCTAAGGTTTGCTGAAATACCTTTCCTGAAGAAAGTGCTACTCCAGGTTCCTTCATGGCTGGTCACATCACCAAAACCCTAGGCTTATTGCTGCATGGACATGATGTCCCATTAGTGCTACCCAGGGCTTTTGTTTCTCAGAGAATAGGTGCAGGACCTCCTCCTTCTGAGTTCCTCCGAGTACCGTCCCTTGGTTCCACCCCTTACCCACCTCCCAGGACCACCCCTTTTAGAGAATACAGAACCAAGGATCATGTTGTGGTGCTAAGTAGTTTGTATGGAATTTATTAATGATACCAAGAAAAGCAATAAAGTAGATTCCCCCACAGCCAGCAGCAATATAGCCCCCCCCCCCCAACAACAATAGACCCCTGCAACAAAATACCCCCCAACAAATATAGACCCCCCCCAGTAGCAACAACAGATTTTCCAGCAACCAGAAACATTAGACCCTCCCTCAACAGCAGATGCCTTCCAGCAACAATTGACCCTTCCAGCAACAATAGATCCTTCCACAACTGTAGATCCCTTCCAGCAACAGTGGACCCTCCAGCAACAATAGATCCCCCACCAGCAACCATAGACAATAGATCCCATCCAGAGAAAATTGATCCCCCAGCAGCCAGCATGAATAGGCCTTACAGCACATCCAAACACCATTTGCCATTACATACAATCAATGCTGGAGGCGCTGGAACTGCGTTACCCTGCATTCCCCCTAAAAAAAGCCCTGGTGCTACCTTTGCTTCATTGTGTGCAGGTTGGAGCAGAAACCTGCCCATATAGTTCCCAAGAGTAAAGATGGAGTAAGAAGTGACAAGAGGAACTAGGCGTTCATAAATGTTAGCCTGTTTTCTTCTAATGCCCAATACATTATTCTACCTCCTTATCACTCCCTTTATATTTAAAGCACAAATATAAAAGGGGGTGCAGAGCTATACAATCTAACCAACAATGATGAAGCTCAGAATCACAATCAGAAAAATAAACAGTGACTGTGTGCTAATAACCAAAGCCACTGAATGGTGGCTATAAAGTGAAGGAAGTACAAATAAATGAAAGAGTCCAATGAAGGGGTGCTCTTAAGATCCAAGATGATCCTCAGACGTTCAATATTTGGAACCGTAAAGGTGATAAATAATGTAAAGATTGCGCACTCACCAGATACGCAATCTTTATGCACATTTGTGTATAATATCACTGGACCTCCGGTGTCATCCAAGTGGTCTGGTCAGATCTGGTCAGCATGACTTTCACTGCCTGGTACTTGGATAGATGCGGCTGCTCTGTAGATCTGGCTGGTTCTCACCAGAACTCAAATAAACAGAGAGGGCCACATAGTGTGATATCCTTAAAGTATTTATTAAGTATACAGGCACAGGATAGCAGAGAAAATCAATAGATTAAAAATTACTGACCCAGGTGAAAAACAAAGATGGCCGCTGGGGCCCCTCATGGCGCCGGCGGCGTGGCATCTGACCTGCTGTAGCTATCCTTGACGCGTTTCGAGCGAATGCTCGTAGTCATAGGGATGCATATTTAAAGCACAGTCTGCTGCCCTCTCTCCAGTCCCAGTCTACCTCTGCTGCCTCCATTCATCCCCTCACAGTCTGATTCCTTGGTCTCTTCTCATCCTCTCATATCTACTAGAGTATGCACTCTGATCTACTCTGATCTACTGTGTCCTTTCACTTCCCTCACAGGCACAATCCATAGTCTGCTTTTGCTGCCTCCTCTCAACTACTTATATATTTATCTTCCAAAGTCTGCTCCTGCTGCCTCCTCTTACCCTCTCACAGCCACCATCCACAGTCTGCTTCCATTGTCTGTTCTCACCTTCTCATGCCTGTGGGTTGGTGCAATGTGCTGCAGAGGCAGAAAACACTAAGAGTCCAAGTATAAAATAACAGGAATATATTGCAATTGAATGTTTGCAATACACAACAAGATGTAACAGCGATGTAACAGGGCAGAAGGTCTCAGGTGTGCCTTCAGCATATGTCTCAAGGAGTGAAATTCAGCCTGGTTGGTCTGTACCCAAGTAGGGAGGTTTCCAGGATGAATGGCATGTTCCTGCACTCTTCCTACTCCTCTGGAAACATTCCCAGCATTGCAACACAGTGAAGAACAACAGGAAAAAGTTCAAACAACATAGTTTGCAGGATGATTTTGCAGAGAGCTGACAGCAAGTAGATATCGTGTGACGGCGGACCTCTGCGTCCCACTGGAGTCATTTCTCAAGTACTTATCTTCATCCTAAGGTTCCAGAGCCTCGGGTGGATGGGGGTCAACAGGGTCAACCAAACTCCCTTTACTTGGGCTCAAGGTTGACTCTTCGGAAGAGTTGAGACAGTAAACTGGACTCGTGGGGGCTTCTGCACTGTCTGTAGACACTGTACTGGGGCTTTCTTCTTCTGAATCTGTAGGGGTCAGAGGCTCTAGCACAAGAGGAGGCAGGTACCATTCATCAGGAAGCTCTTATACTGGTGGGACACCCATAGAGTCATGTGTCTCTCTATCTACGGCAGGTTTGGCAGAGCAATGACCACTTAGTACACAGAGTCTCAGCAGGTTACGGTGGGGTCGTCTCTTGATGGGGTTGAGACACTCTGAGATCACAACTAGAGTTGTAGGAGAGGGGTGTTTTTCAACCCGATAAGGGGTGGGACACCCATAGAGTCATGTGTCTCTCTATCTACGGCAGGTTTGGCAGAGCAATGACCACTTAGTACACAGAGTCTCAGCAGGTTACGGTGGGGTCGTCTCTTGATGGGGTTGAGACACTCCGAGATCACAACTAGAGTTGTAGGAGAGGGGTGTTTCTCAACCCGATAAGAGGTGTGCTCCCACTTAGGATCCAATGTATTGCCACTTTCACTTTTGGTGCTCTTCACCAACACTCAGTCCAGGTGTTTGACTTGGTTTTTGAAGGTTTTGGAGAAAATTATGATATTGCTCAGGTAGACTAACACAGTCTTGAAGTTGAAATCACCCAGGCATCTCTCCATCAAGCTCTGAACCTACTTGGGGGAACTACTCTGGCTAATTAGCATGTGGTTGATCTTAAACAGTTCCAGGAGTGTGATAAAGGCAGTCTTTTCATGGTCTTGGTCTCTCCGTGGGACCTGCCAGTAGCTGCCAGCCAATTCAAGGGTGGAGAATTACTTGGCTTGGCCCAGAGCCATAAGTGACTCCTCCACCCTGGGTAATGGGTGGGCATCCAGGTGGGTACATACATTTTACTTGCAGTAGCCCACACAGAATCACAGACTATCGTCCTTCTTTCACACCAGGACCAAGGGGGCAAGCCATGGACTATGGCTATCCCGAATTATCCCGCTCTGTAGCATGTTCCAGATCAAGACCTTGACCTCCCAGCACAGGGCTGGGCAAATATAGCAGTACCGCTCCTGGAGGTTCTCCCATGCTACCAGCCTCCGGGATGGTGGCAAATTCCACTAGGTTATTCTCCAGCAGTTGGTGAAGTAGCCGCTGTTAAAGTAGAGGATAGTCCCAAAAAGGAATGACCAGCTGTTTCAGCAATAGCTTGTATTGTGATTCGTTCAATGAGGTCATGGCTGCCAGTAGTGGGGCATGGACAGCTTTCACCCCCAGTCGGACCTTCCAGATACAGTGGACCTTGGATAAGAAGTGGGCAAACAGCCACTACTGTAGAGTCACTTGTGGACTTGTGTGTAGATCCACAAGTCCTTGTGCAGTTCCACCATTACTATGGCCCCTCTTTCTTGTGGTCCCTGACAGGCAGAGACCAGACAACCTTTTGGAGGGGTGCCAGGAGTAGCTTTTGCTTGGGAGGTATACAGACAACCCCCACTTTCTTAAGCTGTTTCCTCACTGCCATTTGGTAGGCCTCATAGGCCAGGATCATGTTGTGCCATACAGCTTGCAGATCACAGCCCCACGTGGGCTAGCCTGAATGTTCAAATTTGGCCAGTAAACAGGTTAAGTCAAAATCCTTCAGTGCGTTCATGCTCAGAACGATAGGTAACGCTGGGCCACGGGTCACCACGACCCCTACATACTCCTTGAGCTGATTATCTCTCTAAATCTTCACCAAGGTAACACCTTCCACCAGGATGGGTAGGTTAATGGCTGCCTTGAGGGATAGCTAAGAGGGGTGTATCTGGTCCCACGTCCAGAACCAGTGAGAAGTTATATTCCATGACGGTGACCTCAGATCCAGTGTCGATCACGCATGCCTACTAGACTTGCCACGATCATGGTCTTTGATTTGAAGTAACCTTGTGCTGATGGTCCTGGGGGTCCTCCCTTTGCTCCGGGAGCCACTAGTTTAATGGCAGCCTGTGGGTAGTTTGGGTTTCAGACCAGTCACAGTTCCTGGGTACATGTACAAAGCAGCCACTGCCAGCATTCTAATCACATGCAAAAGGCGTGCAAAGTCCAGGAGCCAAAGTCATAGTAGACTCTTCCTGACTCAATATGGCTGCCAAAGTCACATGGGGTGCCAGCATCCAGTCGGATAGCTGTCCACTGTGACCCAGGAAACCATAGAGAAACTAGGCTCCTCTTGACTTCCTCTCCCTCTGTAATGCCCCTGTGGTTGAGTGTCACTGGTTGAGTGCCACCTGCAGTGGTGAAAACATATTGCACCTGACTACATACTCACCATCCACAGTCTGCTTTCACTGCCTCCTCTCAACTCCTCATACTTACCAACCACAGGCTGCTTCCACTGCCTTTCCCATCCTCTCACATTCGCCATCCACAGTCAGCTTCTGATGCCTCCTATTATCCCCATACTGTCAGGACCTGGATCACCTGCTGGTGGGCCTGTGGTTCCCTGGGCAGAGGGTTGCAGTTCCAATGTCCATGAGGACTCTCCCAGCAGCCAGGAGATCCTAGTAATCAGTCTCCAATAAATCTTACTTAAGCATACCCAGTCTAGTCTCAGTTTCCTAAGTGTAGCCACGCAGATCTGGCCATCCCTGCTGCTGATCCCTGATACCTACATCCACCATTCACACGCTACTTCAGTCGCTGATCCCCTCACATCCGCCATCCACAGTCTGCTTCCACTGCCTCTTCTTACTCCTTTACATTCATCATTTAAAGTCCACTTCTGATGCCTTCTCTTACCTTCTCATTTTTCATCCAGTTTACTTTTGCTGTCTGATTTCACACCCTAAAAATTCACAGTCTGCCCCCTCTGCTTTCTCCCTTCCCACTATATACACTGTCTGCAATCTTTTTTCATACCTCCTCTCATCCCGTCATAGTCACCACCCACAGTCTTTCCTTACTCCTTGAAATCCACAGTCTGCTTCCACTGTCTTCTTTCAATCCACACACTTACATGACACAGTCTATTTCCATTGCCTCCAGTATTCCCCCTTGTGTTCTCAGTCCACAGTCTGCTTCCATTGTCTCTTCTCACCCCTTCTTAGTCGGAGTACACACTTTGTATCTGCTGCCTCCTTTCACCACCCTCACATCTACGGTCTGCTTTCATTGTCTCCTCTCAGCCTCTCATATCCACAGTACAAAGTTTAATTTCTGCTGCCTCTTTTCACAACCCTTTCATTTACTTCCCATAATTTTCTCCACTGACTCCAGTCCTCCCCATCCCCTCATAGACACCTCCTTCTCTCCTTCGCCTTTTTCCCTTCTCCCAGCCATAATACCTTCTTCCGCCTTACTTCTCTCAGTCATGATATGCTGCCCATGCTTCCCTTTTTCCTTCCTATTAATGTCCACCTTCAACTCATCTCCTTCCACCTTAGTTACATACTGTATATTCCTGCTTTCCTGCATACCCTAAGATGGTGTCTCAGTGTGCTCTACACCGCAGCCAAGAGCCCTGTTCCTAGGAATCCATGGGATTGGTAAGCAGGCGGGTGCCCAACCTCTTTCTGTCACCACTCTAGAGACACTGCATGCAGACACCTTTATTTCTCAGTACCAGGAGAGCTTTCCTTTGAGCAGTACCACAGTCTATCTGTATAACTCCATTGAATTGTCAATATTCAATAATGTTTATGGGCCCCACCATTGCTAGCAGAAGACAGCGGATAACACCATATCAGGAAATTTAAACATCACAAGAAGTTTCAATCTCTACTTAAAGGGACCTCTTCTCTTCTCCGGCCATAGTTATTCAAATTAGGATACTTATAGCTATTTATGTCAAAGTATCCATGTACATAATTCTCTGCATTCACCAGAGGCCGGTGGCCTAGAGGGAGCTGATTAGTCAACAAGCCTTTTCTTCCCCCTCTTGCTACTGGTGTTACAGTTAAATAGTTGAAACTTACTACTCGTGACTGTATAATTTGTTAAACGTTACTAATTGATTATTTCTATTTTACCAGTGTTCTATTTTATGCGTTAACTGGGGTTGTATATCTTAAACCCATTATTCCTGTGGTCTACTCTTTTCAACAAATCTAATATAAAGGTGCTACTAAAGAATTATGTCTCTTGTATTAACTATGTCTGAACCCAGAGTGTCAGAGGTGTCGGGAGGCTTGCAAGGTCAGGGAAACCACTGGGGACAAGTATTATCAAGCGGCCCCTGCAGGGGTAGTGCTACACTTGCAAGATACCCACCAGCTGTGCTTCAGTCAACTCCCCTTGTGACCCCTGACAAGTGACTATAGCATTTGTAAACTAGTGCACAGGTGTCAAACTGGTGGTCCTCCAGCTGTTGCCAAACTACAAGTCCCATGAAGCATTCTGAGATAGACAGTTACAAGCATGACTCCCAAAGGCAGAGGCATGATGGGACTGCAACAGCTGGAGGGCTACCAGTTTGACACCCCTGCTGTAGTGGCAACCACATACTGATAGACATGCTCAGCTTAAGAGAATGGGGTCTGCTATAGGAGAACCACTCGCCATCTATAGCTTCTGACCTCCATGAGATTAGGGTGAGACTCGCCTTAACTATTTCCCACTCCAATCCAATACAGGTCTCCACTTTAAAGCAGACCTGTTTGCTTTATTGAAATGACCCAAGCATGTAGGATCTTGTCACTTCATCTGGCTTCCCGTGTGCAGACACAATCCAAAGTAAAGGCATATTAGTGCAAACCTATGAAAATAAACAATGGCACAGAGTGTGTTTGTGAGGCAATGGCGGGGGCACATTTCTTTGACATTCTTTCACCACAGGTGATGAAGTTTGTTTGTGCTTAACAGCCAGTAATTTACCCCCCGAAGCACAAACTCCCGCTAGCTGCCACATTCTCAGTTTCGTGTCTTGTATCACGTTGTGAGATTGTTTGTGTCTGCCCTGATGTGTTTGTCATGGATCCTGTGCCCGTCTGGGATGTTTTATAATAATAATTTGCTTTGGAATTGTTTTCTTACTCTCTGTATGTGGAACGTACTCAACCTGTGCCTCAGCCAGATACCCTGTGACATTCCCATGCAATACCACTTTTCTGAATACCCTTTGTGCTGGCCATTGACATGGAGAGAAATAAAGAGGTTACCATTGCTAATATCAATATTCTGAACTAGTGCAAAACATACAAACCTCGGAAGTACCTCTTATGTGTGTTTCTGATATGCTTGTTGCAAGTTATCAACCGATAGTCTGAATAATGGACAGGCAACTGGTATTTTCAGCAACGGTCAGCAATGGCAACCCTCTATCCCACAGGTGTCAAACTGGCGGCCCTCCAGCTGTTGCCAAACTACAAGTCCCATGAGGCATTGGAAGATTGACGGCTACAAGCATGACTCCCAAAGGCAGAGGCATGATGGACTTGTATTTTGGCAACAGCTGGAGGACTGCCAGTTTGACACCCCTGCTCTATACCTTTTATGAAAGGTTTACGTTTATGGAAGAAATAGTCAGATTGAGGCCAAATAAGTCCCCCCCCCCCTTAGCTGGTATTTTCAGCAACGATCAGCAATGGCAACCCTCTATCCCACAGGTGTCAAACTGGCGGCCCTCCAGCTGTTGCCAAACTACAAGTCCCATGAGGCATTGGAAGATTGACGGCTACAAGCATGACTCCCAAAGGCAGAGGCATGATGGACTTGTATTTTGGCAACAGCTGGAGGACTGCCAGTTTGACACCCCTGCTCTATACCTTTTATGAAAGGTTTACGTTTATGGAAGAAATAGCCAGATTGAGGCCAATTAAGTCCCCCCCCCCCCTTAGCTTAGCAACCAGCAGCTCTGACCCAAAAACACAATCAGGCAGAAGAACACTAATAGACAGTGGTAGACTGATTTATTCATCATTGACTGTAAGCAGCTTATCTCCTTTTTCCCTCTCTCTTTCATTTGTTTGGAAAGAGTGGTGCACGTTAGTTGCAGTCATGTGCACTGTTCCATGCACACTACAAATCCCATAGTCCATCTTGGGGAGAGCAAGAGAGGGTGACTATGTTCCTACAAACAGTAGGACCATGGAGAACGAATGTAGTGAACCTCTTACAGCAGCAAAAAAAAAAAAAAGGAATTTGAAGATTTGGAAGAGGCTGACAGCAATAGAAGGTACTTTTTTGAGTTAAGAATACATTCTTGAATAGATTATTTTTTTAACCAGAGTTTAGTGTCACTATAAGTCCCCTGCTTAGCCTAGGCACTGGTCATTTAAACAAAGCAATGCACTGCTGAAAAATGATGTTCTACCTGAACCTTATGTAGTATCCTCTTAGTTAGTTTGCTAAGGTGCATTTAGTTTAGCCTGTGGTCAGAGGAGCAGGTCTGATTGCCTTTGACAGTTCTTGGGCTTGCTGGCCTCATGCTCAACTACTTCCCTCTACATTGCGGTAGGTTCTGGAATATAATGGGACGGGAGAGGTGGACCCTGAGCTGAATATTCATGTAGCCTCAGCCAATCCCAGATCAAGATGGTGACCAGCAGGAGGCTAATATGCGCATAAACAGTCTGCAGCTTAGAACAGCAGGGTCCTGTTTTATTTTTTCTTTTTATGTCTGCGGAGGTGAGAAAAAACTAAGCCCATAAGTGAACAAAAAACATGCAAGTGCAAAACACAAAAAAGTACACTTAGGGGTGCATTTTGTAAACCCCTGAAGGGATAGGACCTCCACCCTGATCCCCCGGGGCGCAAGGCTCCTGACAGGGACAAAGGGTTTCCAACATGGTTCACCTAGCAAAAAGACCTGGCACACCCCTTTCCTTGTGGCTAGCCGAAGCTGACCATCAAGTACTAGGTCATGGAGCTCTCCCGAAGCAGACCCCCCAGGAACAGGAGAGGAAGGAACCTAATGGCCAGGGGCGCACTGACCATTTGGAAACTCAGGCACTGCCCAAGGGCCCGGGGTCAGTAGAGATGCCCTTGGTACCTTTTTCATAGGCTTTTTTGAGTTTGGGCAAGGACACAGGGGCCCCATTATCCCCTATTGATCGGGGGCCCCATGAGTTGTCAGTCCGCCCCTGCTAATGGCCATACATTCTCTCACTAGACTTCTGGGCAGGCCCAAGGACCCACACCCTCCAACCAAGTGAGAAAAAAAAACACACACAAAAGTGAAAGGTGACAAAAAAGTGAGGAAAAAAACTAATAAAATAAATAAATAAGCGGCCACGCAATTGTGCACTGGCTAGGCCCTGAGGCCCGTAGCAAAAAATTGCCCTGGGCTTAACCAAAAGGCCTAGCTCTAAAAGGCTCAGAACAGAAAAATTGTCTAGAACAGTGATCATGGTCACTTTTCACATGTTGTATCCCACCCCATGTATTACTAAGAGCACCCCTAAGGCAACCACTCCCAGGGGGCACTGCTCTGCAGACTCTCTGCCTCCCTGGCCCCTTGCCAGACAAGGTAGACCTATTCAAATCAGGAGGAACTGGGCCCTCCTGTTTTCCCTAGGGAATTACTCCGGGCCCCAACAGCCTGTGGGCACCTCGGTTTCTCTTCCAGCCGGTACTAACCTTCAGAGCCCCCATCATACCTGCAGATGTACTATACAGCCAGCCATCCTTGCCATGAATGGTGGCAGACCATCCCTACTGGACACTGATAAGAACATATACTACACTTGATCTTAGCCAAAAGGCAGAGTCCCTGCCCTGGTTGAAAGAGAGACCCAGCCTGAAGGGGCTGTCTGCCCTCCTGGGCTATCTAGTTGGAGCCTGCAGTAGGTTCATTTGCAGTTGCAACTCAGGGAGAGCTGGGGAGCCAATTGCTGAAGCTGAAGGAACAGTCTGGCATAAAGTCTGCTGAGGATCATGGTGGGAGGCTCACTGAACAGGGTCTGGCTTATACTGGAAGAAGGCATCCATGTATTCAGGGACACAGTGTTTAAAGGCCTGAGGGATGTCCTGGAGAGGCTGTTGCTGTTTTGTCCTCTTTTATGAGAGACAGCTCCAGATCCACTGATACAGGGCTGTTTCCAGAGTGGCATTCCCCTGAACCTGTACATCCATATCCTATTATGCTAAAGGTCTACCCTGAAGAGGTTAAATTCTGTTAGGGAGTGTTGCACTAGTTCTGGAGTAATGCAAGGCTCACCCTATTCCCCATCTGTTTGGTTATTGTGTGGAGAGACTGAAACTACTGTGTGCCTGGCTGCTGTGCACCCTTTAGGGAATATAACCTGGGACAAACAACGACACTGGCATAGGGTCTGTGCTACACTTATGGCACTGTAAAGCATCTGTGTTCTAACAAAAAGAGTCAACTGCTACACTATATGGCCAAAGGTTTGTGGTCAGCCCAACAAATTATGAGTTCAGGTGTTTCCAGTGAAGAGTATTGCTAATGCTATAGCATACAAAGACCTTGTTAACAGTTTGGTGAAGGCTATTTCCTGCTCCAGTATGACCAGGGGTGGACTGACCATTTGGAAACTCGGGAACTTCCCGAGGGCCCAGGGTCAGTAGGGGGCCCCATGAGATGCCCCTGGTACCTTTTCATAGGCTTTTTTGAGTTTGGGCAAGGACACAGGGGCCCCATGATCCCCTATTGCCGGGGGCCCCATGAGTTGTCAGTCCATCCCTGAGTATGACTCTGTACACAAAGCCAGCTCCATAAAGACATAGTTTGACGTGGAGAGACTTGATTAGCCTGGCTCTGACCTTAACCTCACTAACTCTGTTGGGATGAACTGTAATGCAGATTGAGAGTTTTGCAGAAAGTCTTCTCAGAAGAGTGGAGGCTGTTATAGCCTCGAAGGGTAAGCCAACTTCATATTGATGTCCATGGTTTTGCAATTGGATGTCCAACAAGCTCCTAAGGTTTTATGGTGATGGGTCCACAATTGTTTGGCTATGCAGTATAGGTGACAGTATCTCAGAGTCACTGTGTAGTTTCTAAGTGAACTCAGCTTTTAATAATAATGTTATTGGTTGCAGGATATTGCCCCGTATATTTTTGAGGGAACTAAAGTAAACTAGACTGATTGTGCAGTACGATGCTTAAATGTAGATGGTGAAGTACCAGGGGCGGACTGACAACTCATGGGGCCCCCGGGCAATAGGGGATCATGGGGCCCCTGCGTCCTTGCCCAAACTCAAAAAAGCCTATGAAAAAGGTACCAGGGGCATCTCATGGGGCCCCCTACTGACCCCGGGCCCTCGGGTAGTGCCCGAGTTTCCAAATGGTCAGTCCGCCCCTGTGTAGTACAATGTCTGAGTTTAGGAAAGATCTTCACATGCACTTCCATAAAAGTCTTGTCTTCATTTAACATCCAAGTTATTAATGTCCCCAACCAAGCACATTTTAACGTCAACCAGTTGGTGATATTATGTGCTCTGGTGTCCAAATAAAGACTTCTAAGGTGTGCTGGTGAAGATATCTTTCATGGGGTAGATGTTGAACACTGCTTTGTTTACATTTCTGCACTGCCAGAGATCAATCACTTAGTGATGGGAGTGCTCCTGATGAACATCCTCAGAGAACAGCCATGACTGACGAAGATTACATTGCTGGACATCACGATTGACATGGATTAAGTCACTGGATGATGTGATTGAGATTGGATTACCTTGGGGGACATTGATTACATTATGTTTATTTGTATTTTTTATTGTGATAATATTTCAGGGACGTCCTAAATTGTGTGTGTGTTTATTTCCATTTAACTCTTTTTTGAATTAGTAAAGAAGGGGTACTAATGTACCCCTGTATCCATCTTCCTGGGAGGAGGCAGTTACAGTATCTAGGGGCCCCTCTATCATGAATGGGGCTTCCAGGTTTCACTATAAGTCCCCCAAAACGATCTCCATATCTTAAATCAGATGTGGACAGAGGCCCTTGTGTCTAACACTGGGACAGGTGTCTAGCAAGGGGGTCTTTGCTAAAAGGCATGTAGCTTGGTCTAGTGCAGGACAGGGGCCAACTCTTACTGCTGTCACTTTCCAGGCCACCCAGGCTTTATGACTGAATAAGGGACTAGGGAAAATCATAAGGGGAAAAAAATTTAAGTTTTTCACTTTTTTAAACTATGTATTGTCACTTTTAAAGGACCATATTGTACTGCTCCATAACACCGCATGCATCTTTAAGGCGTCACCCAATCATGTTATTTAAAGGGCTTGTACATTTTCAGTGGTGCCCTTTAAGCTACATAAAAAGACCCTCAACCATCTACCATGGCATTGTCCATCTCCCCGTGTTCTATTTCAACTATAGCTTGCCTATTAGGCTTGAAAATGTGCAGGATGAAATAGCAACGTTTTGCTCCCATAAACTTCATTTGGGCTTGGTGCTAAGTTCGAGGTATGCAGACTCCACACTATGTTTGCCAAACCCGGCTCGAACCAAACCCAGATGATTGTGTTCTCACTTCAGACACTTCTTCTACTGTCAAATTGCCAAGTATTTGTAGCTCTACCCCCACAGGGGCCAGTTGATAATGCTTGTCCCCAATGGTTGCCTTGGCCTCGCAAGCCTCCAGACAACTTTGACACTCTGGGGTCAGACATATTTCAACAGTATGAAATAATAATGCAGGAGACACAATTCTTTAATAACACTTCTATAATAGGCTTGTTCATAAGAATAGACCACAGAATGAAGGTTTGGGGGCAGGGGCGGACTGACCATTTGTAAACTGGGGCACTGCCTGAGGGCCCGGGGTCATTAGGGGGCCCAATGAGATGCCCCCGGTACCTTTTTCATAGGCTTTTTTGAGTTTGGGCAAGGACACAGGGGCCCCATGATCCCCTATTGCCCGGGGGCCCCATGATTTGTCAGTCCGCCCCTGTTTGGGGGTTATATCCCCAGTTAACGCATAAAAGCAAAACGCTGATAAATGGAAATGACCACATAGCAATGGTTAACAGATTATATGGTCACAAAAGATACATTGTCACTATACAACTGCAACACCAGCAGCAGGAGGGGGAGGAAAAGGCTTGTTGACATAGGGAATGCAAATAATTATTAAATATGTATATATATATATATATATATATACTGTTCAAAAAAATGAAAGGAACACTTTGAAAACACATCAGATCTCAATGGGGAAAATTATCATGCTGGATATCTATACTGATCTGGACTGGAATTGATGGAAATGAAAATTATCAATCTACAGAGGACTGAATTCAAAGACACCCCGAAAATCAAAGAGAAAAAATGATGCAGCAGGCGAGTCCATTTTGCTGAAATTTAATTTCAGCAGCTCACAATGGTCCTCAGTAGTTTGTATGGCCCCCACGTGCTTGTATGGATGCCTGACAATGTCGGGGGAGGCTCCTAATGAGACGATGGATGGTGTCCTGGGGGATTTCCTCCCAGATCTGGACCAGGGCATCACTGAGCTCCTGGACAGTCTGAGGGGCAACCTGGTGGCGTCGGATGGACCGAAACATGACATCCCAGAGGTGTTCTATTGGATTTAGATCAGGCAAGCGTGGGGGCCATTCATTGGTATCAATTCTTTCATCCTCCAGGAACTGCCTGCATACTCTCACCACATGAGGCCGGGCATTGGCGTGCACCAGGAGGAACCCAGGACCCACTGCACCAGCGTAGGGTCTGACAATGGGTCCAAGGATTTCATCCCCATACCTAATGGCGGTCAGGGTGCCATAGTCTACCCTGTAGAGGTCTGTGCGTCCCTCCATGGATATGCCTCCCCAGACCATCACTGACCCACCACCAAAATGGTCATGCTGAATGATGTTAAAGGCAGCAGAATGTTCTCCACGGCTTCTCCAGGCCCTTTCCCGTCTGTCACATGTGCTCAGGGTGAACCTGCTCTCATCTGTGAAAAGCACAGGGTGCCAGTGGTGGACCTGCCAATTCTGGTGTTCAATGGCAAATACCAATGGAGCTCTATGGTGCCGGGCAGTGAGCACAGGGCCCACTAGAGTACGTCGGGCCCTCTGGCCACCCTCATGAAGTCTGTTTCTGATGGTTTGGTCAGAGACATTCACACCAGTGGCCTGCTGGAGGTCATTTTGTAGGGCTCTGGCAGGGCTCATCCTGTTCCTCCTTGCACCAAGGATCAGATACCGGTCCTGTTGATGGGTTAAGGACCTTCTATGGCCCTGTCCAGCTCTCCTAGAGTAACTGTCTATCTCCTGGAATCTCCTCCATGCTCTTGAGACTGTGCTGGGAGACACAGCAAACCTTCTGGCAATGGCATGTATTGATGTGCCATCCTGGAGGAGTTGGACTGCCTGTGCAACCTCTGTAGGGTCCAGGTATGGCCTCATGCTACCAGTAGTGACACTGACCCTGGCCAAATGCAAAACTAGTGAAAAACAGTCAGAAAAGATGAGTAGGGAAAAAAGTTAGTGGCTTCCACCTGTAAAACCATTCCTGTTTTGGGAGTCATCTCATTGTTGCCCATCTAGTGTACCTGTTGTTAATTTCATTAACACCAAAGCAGCTGAAACTGAATAACAACCCCCTCTGCTACTTACCTGACCAGATCAATATACTAGGAGCTTAATTGACTTATACTTTGATTAAAAAGTCTTCCTTTAATTTTGAGCACTATATATATATATATATATATATATATATATATTAAGGTAAAAAACCTTCTCTGTGCAGCAGCCCCCCCATCCCCTCCTAATGCTCATCTAAACCCCCTCTCGATCCAGTGAGGTGCACTGGAATCTCGGCTATCTTGGGACTCCCTGTTCTCACTGCCTGAGACAGAAGTGGGAGCCATTGGCTCCCACCGCTGTCAATCACAGCCAGTGAGCCAATGAGAAGAGAGAGCAGGCGGGGTGAGCCACAGCTCCGTGTGTAAATGAACACATGAAGCAGCGGGTGCCCCCATAGCAAGCTGCTTGCTCTGGGGCACCAACAGGAGGGAAAGGCCAGGAATGCCAATGGGGGACCCAAAAAAAGGAGGATCAGGGATGCTCTGTGCAAAACCACCGCACACAGCAGGTAAGTATAACATGTATGTAATTTTTTTTTAATAAAAAAAGCCTTAAGAGTCACTTTAAGGAATTTCTGGACTTGAATCTTACCAATCATATTACAATAGCCTCATTCCACCTATCTTCACATTGGACAAGCTGGATGTACGGTTCAAACTACAAATGATACTTTGATAGAATTATTAATGGAGACTGGAACAAGAAACTGGCAATCTTTCTCTTGCAACAGCATGTAATTCTACGCTCCAGCACTGGCTGTCGTTCTGTAGAGTTACTCACGAACAGGAGACTTGTTTGGACCAACCCTGATCTGAACTCTGCGTTACAGGGGAAGCAAAAATATCAGTTCTACAAACATGTGAGTTCATTAAAATGGAGAATGTTTGAACCAGGATCAGATATATATGCCAGATACTATGGTGCTGGACCAAGATGGATACCGGCCACTGTTGTTGAGGGAACTCGGCCAATCTCGAACAAAGTATAGACTGTGATGACCGGATTATTAGGCCGTATATTGATCACCTAAGATGTAAAAATAAGGCTCCATGTATCCAAATACTGACATTTATTTTGGCCCAGTAGACCTTTCAAGGGATTTGGTTTGCTCAATTGCTCAACAAGAAGATGTTTTCTTGTCAATGGAATTGCCTCACAAGCACGGAAGGGAACGGTCCAGCTTTTCGCTTGAGACTAATCAAAAATATTAAAGGAGTGGCAATCCAGCAAATTTTCCAAACAGAGGGTCAGTTTACTGTCCTTTAGGCTTTAGCGGGGCCAGACTGTGGCCATTGGGAGTAAAAAATATGTCGGCATCAGTGGGAGTAAACTTTGCCTCAACTTTTGTGTCAGTGGGAGGAATAGCGCCCCATTGTTGGTGTCAGATGGAGGAATTGCTGTCATTATGCCCCCACTGTTGTCATTGGGAAGAATTGTGCCCCGTCATTGGTGTTATTGTGGCCCATTGTTGGTATCAGTGGGAGGAATTGTGCCCCGTCATTGGTGTTATTATGGCCCATTGTTGGTGTCAGTGGGAGGAATTGTGCCCCGTCATTGGTGTTATTGTGGCCCATTGTTGGTATCAGTCGGAGGAATTGTACCCCGTCATTGGTGTTATTGTGGCCCATTGTTGGCGTCAGAAGGAGGAATTACTGTCATTGTGCCCCATCACTGCTGTCATTGGGAGAAATTGTGCCCCGTCATTGGTGTCATTGTGCCCCATTGTCGGTGTCAGTGGGAGGAATTGTGCCCCGTCATTGGTGTTATTGTGCCCCATCACTGCTGTCATTGGGAGGAATTGTGCCCCATCATTGGTGTTATTATGGCCCATTGTTGGTGTCAGTGGGAGGAATTGTGCCCCATCATTGGAGTTATTATGGCCCATTGTTGGTGTCAGTGGGAGGAATTGTGCCCCATCACTGCTGTCATTGGGAAGAATTGTGGTCCATCATTGGTGTCATTGGGAGGAATTATGCCCCATCATTGGTGTCATTGGGAGGAATTATGCCCCATCATTGGTGTCATTGTGCCCCATTGTTGGTGTTAATGGGAGGAATTGTGCCCCATCATTGGTGTCACTGTGCTCCATCATTGTGTATCCAAATACTGAAATTTTATTTTGGCCCAGTAGACCTTTCAAGGGATTTGATTAGCACAATTATTCAAGGAGATGTTTTCTTGTCCATGGAATTGCCTCACAAGTACAGAAGGGATTTGGCTTGAGACTAATCAAAAATATTACCAAAGTGGCAGCCAGCAGGGGTCTCCAAACTTTCCAAACAAAGGGTCAGTTTACTGTCCTTTAGGCTTTAGCGGGGCCACTGGGAGTAGAAAATATGTCAGCATCAGTGGGAGTAAACTTTGCCTCAACTTTTGTGTCAGAGGGAGGAATAGCTGTCATTGTGCCCCATCACTGCTGTCATTGGGAGGACTTGTGCCTCATCATTGGTGTCATTGTGTCCCATTGTTGGTGTCAGTGGGAGGAATTGTGCCCCGTCATTGGTGTTATTGTGCCCCATTGTTGGTGTCAGTGGGAAGAATTGTGCCCCATCATTGGTGTTATTGTGGCCCATTGTTGGTGTCAGTGGGAGGAATTGTGCCCCCTCACTGCTGTCATTGGGAGGAATTATGCCCCATCATTGGTGTCATTGTGCCCTATTGTTGGTGTCAGTGGGAGGAATTGCGCCCCGTCATTGGTGTCACTGTGCTCCATCATTGTGTATCCAAATACTGAAATTTATTTTGGCCCAGTAAACCTTTCAAGGGATTTAATTAGCACAATTGTTCAATGAGGAGATGTTTTCTTGTCCATGGAATTGCCTCACAAGCACGGAAGGGAACGGTCCAGATTTTGGCTTGAGACTAATCATACATATTACCGGAGTGGAAATCCAGCAGGGGTCTCCAAACTTTCCAAACAAAGGGTCAGTTTACTGTCCTTTAGGCTTTAGCGAGCCCACTGGGAGTAGAAAATATGTCGGCATCAGTGGGAGTAAACTTTGCCTCATCTTTTGTGTCAGTGGGAGGAATAGCGCCCCATTGTTGGTGTCAGTGGGAGGAATTGCTGTCATTGTGCCCCACCACTGCTATCATTGGGAGGACTTGTGCCTCATCATTGTGTCATTGTGCCCCATCATTGGTGTTATTGGGAGGAATTGTGCCCCATCATTGGTGTCATTGTGCCCCATCATTGGTGTTATTGTGCCCCATCATTGGTGTCATTGTGCCCCATCAGTGTTATTTGGAGGAATTGTGCTCCATCATTGGTAAAAAAGTGTACTGTGCGAGTTTAGCTCAGTGCGGTGTGAATTTAATCTCCATAGACGTCAATGGGGACTGGATTGATATTGCAATTCTATGCTCACATTAGGGCGAATCCAACTGTTTGAAGTGAATGGGAGGTGATTTTTGCATTGAAGTCAATGGGCGGAGATTTTGCATTGAAGTCAATGGGCGGAGATTTTGCATTGAGGTCAATGGGTGGAGATTTTGCATTGAGGTCAATGGGTGGAGATTTTGCATTGAAGTCAATGGGAGGCGATTTTGCATGGAAGTCAGTGGAGTCCAGTTTGCATTGAAGTCAATTGGACGCGATTTTGCATTGACATCAATAGAAGGCAGTTTTGCATTGAAGACAATGAGACACAATTGTGTATTGAAGTCAGTGGGTCATGATTTTTGCATTGAAGTCAATGGGAGGCGATTTTTCAATGAAGTGAATGGGAGGCGACTTTGCATTGAAGTCAATGGGAGGTGATTTTGCATTGAAGTCAATGGAGTTGATTTTGCATTGAAGGCAATGGGACGCGATTTTGCATTGACATCATTAAAAGGCAGTTTTGTATTGAAGTCAATGAGACACTATTTTACATTGAAGTCAATGGGATGCAATTTTGCATTGACATCAATGGGACGTGATTTCGCATTGAAGTCAATGGGAGGCTTATCATAATCGTATTTGAATCAAACCTGAACCGTTGAACAATTTGCATCAGAATCGCACCTGACAGACAGAAATTCCACTGTGAATTTGCACCAAATTCGCAGTCAAAAACAGATGGAATTTGGACTGCATCAGTGTGAACCGGGCCAGAAGCTAAGCTCCAGGTAAACAGCTAAAAGCACAGATGAAAACCATATATGCAAGTTCTTTTCCTGCCAAAGGATTTGTATTTCTGTCCATCCATTCCTGAGATTTACACACCTCTGCCGCATAGTACATCCCTGTCTGGTGGGGCAGGGGATCTAATTTTCTGTGCAGCAGGGGAGTAACCTTTACAGGTCTTGTCCCTTCCCAGCCTGTGAGTGGATAGTGAAAGGAGAAGCAGCAGACTATTAAGCTCATCCCTCTGTCACTCTGCTCTCTCCTCCCATCAGCATACTCCATGTTAGCAAATGAGCACAACTTATCGGTTCCTTGTCCTGCTTCTCTCTCTTTCAGTCTGAGATTGGTTGTACATGGATTACCATGCCAAATTCGGATACCTACACTTCTTGCATTAAAAAAAGAACAATGAAAGTGGGTCTAAAGCCTTACGCTTTTTCACTTTAATTCATGCTATCCATCAGGGGTGGACTGACAGCTCATGGGGCCCCAGGGCAATAGGGGATCATGGGGCCCCTGTGTCCTTGCCCACACTCAAAGCACACCCAAAAAGGCCTACAAAAAGGTACCAGGGGTCTTTCATGGGGCCCCCTACTGACCTCGGGCCCTCCGGCAGTGCTCGAATGGTCAGTCCGCCCCTGCTATCCATTAAGGTGAAAAACCTTCTGTGCTGCATGATCTCCCCCCCCCCCCGGACCCCCCTAATACTTACCTGAGCCCGATCCAATCAAGCGTTGATAGCAGCAGGAGGCGTTGGCTCCAATGACACCAATGATGGGGCACAAATCCTTCCAATGACACCAATGATGGAGCACAATTCCTCCCAATGACACCAATGATGGGGCACAATTCCTCCTAATGACACCAATGATGGGGCACAGTTCCTCCCACTGATACCAATGATGGGGCACTATTCCTCCCACTGATACCAATGATGGGGCACCATTCCTCCCACTGACACCAATGATGGGGCACTATTCCTCCACTGAAACCAATGATGGGGCACTATTCCTCCCACTGACACCAATGATGGGGCACTATTCCTCCCACTGACACCAATGATGGGGCACTATTCCTCCACTGATACCAATGATGGGGCACTATTCCTCCCACTAATACCAATGATGGGGCACTATTCCTCCCACTGACACCAATGATGGGGTGCTATTCCTCCCACTAACACCAATGATGGGGCACTATTCCTCCCACTGACACCAATGATGGGGCATTACTCCTCCCACTGATACCAATGATGGGGCACAAATCCTTCCAATGGCACCAATGATGGAGCACAATTCCTCCTAATGACACCAATGATGGGGCACAATTCCTCCTAATGACACCAATGATGGGGCACAGTTCCTCCCACTGATACCAATGATGGGTCACAGTTCCTCCTAATGACACCAATGATGGGGCACAGTTCCTCCCACTGATACCAATAATGGGGCACAATTCCTCCCAATGACACCAATGATGGGTCACAGTTCCTCCCAATGACACCAATGATGGGGCACAGTTCCTCCCACTGATACCAATAATGGGGCACAATTCCTCCCAATGACACCAATGATGGGGCACAATTCCTCCCAATGACACCAATGATGGGGCACAATTCCTCCCAATGACACCAGTGATGGGGCACAATTCCTCCCAATGACACCAGTGATGGGGCACAATTCCTCCCAATGACACCAATGATGGGGCACAAATCCTCCCAATGACACCAATGATGGGGCACAATTCCTATCAATGACACCAATGATGGGGTAAAATCCTTCCAATGACACCAATGATGGGGCACAATTCCTCCCAATGACACCAATGATGGGGCACAATGACAGCAATTCCTCCCTCTGACACCAACAATGGGCCACAATAACACCAATAATGGGGCACAATTCCTCCCACTAACATAAAAGATGAAGCAAAGTTTACTCCCACTGAGGGGAAAATAAATTTCAATAATTGGATACACAATGATGGAGCACAGTGACAACAATGACGGAGCAAAATTCCTCCCAATGACACCAACAATGGGGCACAATGACACCAATGACGGGGCACAATTCCTCCCAATGATACCAATGATGGAGCACAATTCCTCCCAATGACAGCAGTGATGGGGCACAATTCCTCCCACTGACACCAAGAATGGGGCACGGTGACACCAATGATGAGGCACAATTCCTCCCAATGACAGCAGTGATGGGGCACAATGACACCAATGATGAGGCACAAATCCTCCCACTGACACCAACAATGGGGCACAACGACACCAATGATGAGTTACAATTCCTCTCAACGACAGCAGTGATGGGGCACAATGACAGCAATTCCTCCTTCTGACACCATCAATGGGCCACAATAACACCAATGATGGGGCACAATTCCTCCCACTGACACCAACAATGGGGACAACGACACCAATGATGAGGCACAATTCCTCTCAACGACAGTAGTGATGGGGCACAATGACAGCTATTCCTCCCACTGACACCATTGGCTCCTGCTGCTGTCAATCAAATGCTGTGCCGAGCCAGCAGGGGGGAGGGGGGTGAGCCACATGCTCTGTGCCATTGTTGGCAGACAGGGTAGCTCAGGAGCGAGCTTGCACGGGTGCCCCCATGGAACACGGAGGAGCCTGGAGCCTGGCTGAGGACCCCAAAAGAGGAGGATCTGGGCTGCTCTGTGTAATACCAGTGCACAGAGCAGGTACGTATAGACATGTTTTTTTATTTTAGTAGAAAAAAAATATTGATGTTGCTCTAATGATGTGATCATGAATACAGACCGTCTTTTCTATCTGCCTGGAGTTCGTCTTTAAATCCCCTTGTTCCTGCATCCCCCCTCCATGTTGATCCTATCCCAGTATTGTTTAGAATGTGCTTGCAAACACATATTTATCCTCCGCCGTCCAGAACAAATACTTTCCAGCCAACCCTGAGCTCAGTGAACTTCTGCCCCAGCCTTGACCATATGGGCCGTCGCCAGCGTCCTTTTCGTGAAACTAAATTCCCAGCATTTGTTTGCTCGGGTACATTTCTTTACTTGAAAACAGAAGGAAGGAAAAAAAAAGTGGAATTTGTGTCTTGGATGCAACCTTCAGCACAGCGAGCCGTGTTGTTCTAGCACATGGACGACAACTACAGGAATGTTCCAATCTGGAGCTTCAAGTCTTACACCCCATGAATGCTGAATGACTGCAAGCCCGGGTGCACACCTATGCAGTTTGCGTTTGATCCGTTTCTGCAGTGCGTTCTGCGTTTTTGTACGTGCGTTTTTGATGCTTTTTTGGCCACTTTTTTGATGCGTTTTTTCTTTTTCTTGTTGCTAGGCAGATTAAAAAAGCATCAAAAATGCGGCAAAAACGCACTACATGCTTTTCTGCAGCATCTTCGGTCTAAAGAACCAGAAACGCAACTTTTTGCATTAAAAAAAAAGTCCCTGACCCTTTCCAAAAATCGCACCGGGTGAAAATGCAGAGATGTGAACCTGTCCCATAGGAAATCATGTTAACCCCCCTGGCGGTATTCCCGAGTGTAGCTCGGGGTAAAGTTTCAGCACCACAAGCGGTAATCCCGAGCTACACTCGGGAATACCCTGCAGCGTTGCTCCGGGATCCCTCGAGCACTTACCTTGTCCTGCGCTCCCACGACGTCCCCCCTGCAGTGTCCCCGGCAATGTCCTCTGGCCGATGTCGGCATCTGTCATCTGGGTTCCGTTCCCTGCGACGTCGGGACATACGGGGGACGGAACTGGCGGGGAGTTTAAAAACGTGAAAAACGAACATTCACTGAATACACTAAAATCACATAGTATAACATTCCTGTATCAACCCATTTCACATACATTTTGTCTCGAGTGCTTTGTCCGGCGCCCTGCCTGCATTTTTACTGTTCTTTCTGCCTGGAAACTGAGAAACGTCCATGGCGTCCAAAAAGCGTCCCTTTAGGTCAAAAGCGGTTTTAGATCAGCTAGAGAACAGCGATAGTAAATCAGAACCACTTGCAGAATTGAGTGATAATGATTCGTGGGGGAAATTCCTCATCAGACACTGAAAACGATTCTGCGACTTTGCTCAGTGATGTGCGAACTTGGCGCTATATTTCACATTTCAGTGTTTTTGGTTTGATTATATTATTGAATTAAATTTTTTATCATATTATTATTTTTTAGGATAATTTATTAAATTATAAATTATGATTTCGTGTTTCAAGTTTTATCATACCCGGTATGTTTACTAGACTCTTGTTCGGACAGATTTCAGTGAGTTATTCCTAAGAATTACAGGATTACAATAAAAAACCGACATATTTCCATGCAAAAAAATGTACCGCTTTGAGCACAGAAATACTGACATATTATACAGCTAGGGAGGTTACGGGGAACCTCACGCTAAAATTAAAAAACAAAATTGATATGTGCCCCCTCTCAAAATCCATAACAGACCCTTATCTGAGCATGCAGGAAAGGGGGCTCCCCCCAAAGCACCTTGTTTCCATGTGGATGGGGCTCTTCCCCACAACCCTGGAACCTCCAGATCCCTCCATGTGAATGAGTAGGAGTACATTGTACCCCTAGTCATTCACCAAAAAAGTGTCATCAAGCTGACTGCTAAGTGGCAGAGT
The DNA here is from genome assembly GCF_062004578.1 of Staurois parvus. NCBI lineage: Eukaryota > Metazoa > Chordata > Amphibia > Anura > Ranidae > Staurois > Staurois parvus. Next base: position 1,279,747 of record NW_028318303.1, read on the forward strand.
TGTTCGGACAGATTTCAGTGAGTTATTCCTAAGAATTACAGGCCTACAATAAAAAAAACAACATATTTTCATGCAAAAAAAAGTACCACTTTGAGCACAGAAATACTGACATCATCAAACCGTTAGGGAGGTTAAATGTAAATGTAAAACACAAAATGCTGCAGAGAACGCTTAAGTGTGAACCGAGGGTAAGAGAGCTTTTGCATTTTTGCATAGTAGTAAGGTGCAAGCATTGGGGGGGTGGAGTTATTTACTAAAACTGGAGGGTGAAAAATATGGTGCAGCTCTGCATACAAACCAATCAGCTTCCAGGTTTTATTGTCAAAACTTAATTGAACAAGCTGAAGTTTGAAGCTGATTGGCTTCCATGCCACCAACGTCTGAGTGCTCCAGTTTTAGTAAATCTACCTTTATGTGTCTTATGCTGCCTTGGCAATCAGTTTGAATGCCACCTCAACACACATATACGAGTTCAAAAAAAAAAAAAAAGAAAAAGCAATTGTGCTATAGGGCACTGCTGTGCTTAGATATGAATATTATGGGGTCTAGCTATAAAAAATGTGGTCAGTCATCATGAATAATCCCTGTAATGTGTCTAAAAGGATTGTTTCCTGAAACACCGCAATTTGGAAAATACTGCATTATGGCCACTAGATGGAGCTGACATTTGTTTCATATACTGTATTCTGATTTGTTTTGTATATTCGGATTTGTTTTGTATATTTGAATTTGTTTGGGTATTCAGATTTGTTTATTTTGTATATTTAGATTTTTTTTTGTAAATTTGGATTTGTTTCATATATTCAGATTTGTTTGGTACATTTGGATTTGTTTTGCATATTCAGATTTGTTTGGTATATTTGGATTTGCTTTGTACATCCCGGATTCGTTTTGCATATTTGTATTTGTTTCGTATATTTGGATTTGTTTATTTCTATTTGTTTCATATATTTGGATTTGTTTCGTATATTCAGATTTGTATTGTATATTCGGATTTGTTTTCTGTATTTGGATTCGTTTCATGTATTCAGCTTTGTTTCGTATATTCGGATTTGTTTTGTATATTGAGATTTGTTTGTTTATTCATTGTTCTGAATTGATTAGTCATTTCAGAAGTTATTCCAGAAGATTACCTATTTCTTATTTTTTAACGTGTTAATTTAATATTTCAGGCGATTACTTCCGCCCTCTGAATCATCCCTGCTAGTCCAACCCACAAAGAAAAATGGAATGAGCTGATTGGACGATATCAACTGGAATTGTGTGCAACCAAAAGTAACGAATGGAACAAAATTCGGATTATTTCGTCATGTTATGATTCAGAGATTCTGATGGATCCACCTCCATCCAACCCAAACATAATATGTAGGAATCGTCTAATTCCACTTTTATACTTTACTGCATTTATTGCAATGTGTTTCTATTTCATGGGTAGTGCATTTTTTTATAATAATGGAAAATGTTGATGCAAAATAGAAACAAAATGGATCTGAATCAATTTAGATCATTGGTTATGTCGTTACGTCATTTCAGATGCTTAAAACCTTAACAAAATTATTATAATTATTATTATTATACAGGATTTATATTATTATTATTATTATTATTATTATACAGAATTTATATTATTATTATTATTATTATTATACAGAATTTACATTATTATTATTATTATTATACAGGATTTATATTATTATTATTATTATTATTATTATACAGAATTTACATTATTATTATTATTATTATTATTATACAGGATTTATATTATTATTATTATTATTATTATACAGAATTTACATTATTATTATTATTATTATTATTATACAGGATTTATATTATTATTATTATTATTATTATTATTATTATTATTATTATACAGAATTTAAATTATTATTATTATTATTATACAGGATTTATATTATTATTATTATTATTATACAGGATTTATATAGCACCAACAGTTTGCTCAGCACTTTACAATATAACGGGAGACAATACAGCAACAATACAGTTCAATACAAGAGGGATAGGAGGGCCTGGTCCTGGGAGCTTACAATCTAAGAGGCCCAAACTATCGCATCCCATCATCCGAATGAAGAGAATGAATACGAATGAATTAATTGTGTCATTACAATTTATTTTGGATTGAAATTCCTTACTTTTGTGAATTTCGATTCATAACGAAACTAATTGCACATGTCCAGAAGCCAGGACTGTTGTGGAGGGCCAAACTAATTGGGTCGACTTTTACATTATTCCTCCACTGTTATACACCACCAAACTCCCCCCCCCCCTCCCTGGCTTGTGGTGTTACTTCGGCAGCAAGGTATAGGCCCCGCCCCAGGGACCTGGTAACACCTCCCCACATGCCCACTTGCAATAGACCCTTGTTGCCCAAATCCCATGGTCCACCCTAGTCACTCGAGGGGCAGCACCCCTCTCCTACATGGCTGAAGCCCCTCAGAAATGGTGGAAGCGTGACCAGAAGACCAACGAGGGTGGAAGCACAGCTGAAACCATCTTGTTGACTGGCCAACCCAGACCACCGTTCATAAAAAATATGGCCATGGGATGGCCTCTGTGAGCATGGCTATGGTCACAATCTCTGACTATCTCTTGTATCATGTCCGTACAGTTTCTAACCATCTCTGTGTCATGTCTGCAGTCTCCAACCATCTCTTGTATCATGTCCGCAGTCTCTAACCATCTCTTGTATCATGTCCGCAGTCTCTAACCATCTCTGTGTCATGTCTGCAGTCTCCAACCATCTCTTGTATCATGTCCGCAGTCTCTAACCATCTCTTGTATCATGTCCGCAGTCTCTAACCATCTCTTGTGTCATGTCTGCAGTCTCTAACCATCTCTTGTGTCATGTCTGCAGTCTCCAACCATCTCTTGTATCATGTCCGCAGTCTCTAACCATCTCTTGTATCATGTCCGCAGTCTCTAACCATCTCTTGTGTCATGTCCGCAGTCTCTAACCATCTCTTGTGTCATGTCTGCAGTCTCCAACCATCTCTTGTATCATGTCTGCAGTCTCTAACTATCTCTTGTATCATGTCTGCAGTCTCTAAGCATCTCTTGTATCATGTCCACAGTCTCCAACCATCTCTTGTGTCATGTCTACAGCTTTTAACCATCTTTTTATTGTGTCTGCAGTCTCCAACCATCTCTTGTATCATGTCTGCAGTCTCTATTCATCTCTTGTATCATGTCATGTCTGCAGTCTCTAACCATCTCTTGTATCATGTCTGCAGTCTCTAACCATCTCTTGTATCATGTCTGCAGTCTCTAAGCATCTCTTGTATCATGTCCACAGTCTCCAACCATCTGTTGTATTATGTCTGCAGTCTCTAACCATCTCTGGTATCATGTCGGCAGTCTCCAACCATTTCATGTATCATGTTCGCAGTCTCTAATCATCTCTTGTATCATGTCCACAGTCTTTAACCATCTTTTGTATTGTGTCTGCAGTCTCTAACCATCTCTTGTATCATGTCTGCAGTCTCTCACCATCTCTTGTGTCATGTCCGCAGTCTCTAATCATCTCTTGTATCATGTCTGCAGTCTCTAACCATCTCTTGTATCATGTCTGCAGTCTCTCACCATCTCTTGTATAATGTCTGCAGTCTCTAATCATCTCTTGTATCATCTGCAGTCTCTCACCATCTCTATCAATAACACTACCATCAGCCCCACCCCGCATGCCAGGGTACTAGGTGTAATCCCAGACTCCCATCTGTCCTTTCAGTCCCAGGTCCAATCACTGACAAACTGATGTAGACTTCACCTCCACAACATCTCCAAGATACGGCCGTTCCTAACCCCGGAAACCACTAAGCAACTCCTTCACTCCCTTATCATATCACGCCTCGACTATTGTAACTCCCTCCTCATTGGCCGACCTCATCGCAGGCTATCCCCTCTTCAGTCTATCATGAATGCTGCTGCCAGACTCATCCACCTTACTAACCATTCTGTATCTGCCACCCCTCTCTGCCAATCCCTCCACTGGCTTCCAACGGATAAAATTCAAAACACCAATACTGACGTATAAAGCCGTTCATAACACTGCCCCAAATTACATCACCAATCTTTATTATTATTATTATTATACAGGATTTATATAGCACCAACAGTTTGCTAAATACCACCCAAACCGTACTCTTCGCTCCGCTCCTCGCAAGACCTCCTACTCTCTAGCTCCCTTGTCTCCTCCTCCCATGCTCGTCTCCAGGATTTCCCAAGGGCTTCACCCATCCTCTGGAACTCCCTACCCCAAGCTATCAGGCTATCGCCCACTCTGCTCACCTTTAGGCGCACTCTGAAAACCCATCTCTCCAGGGAAGCCTACCCTACCCCCAGCTAATGCTGGAATCCACTACTCCTCCTACCACTCCATCCCCCACAGCTAATTACCTCTTGTACCACTATCCCCTCCAGGGGGGGACTGACCATTTGGAAACTCGGGCAGTGCCCGAGGGCCCAGGGTCAGTAGGGGGCCCCATGAGATGCCCCTGGTACCTTTTTCATAGGCTTTTTTGAGTTTGGGCAAGGGCACGGGACCTCATTATCCCCTATTGCCTGGGGGCCCCATGAGTTGTCAGTCCGCCCATGATCCCCTCCCCCCTAGATTGTAAACTCCAAGGAGCAGGGCCCTCTAATCCCTCTTGTATTGAACTGTATTGTTACTTTTCTGTCTCCCTCCATAATGTAAAGTGTTGAGCAAACTGTTGGCGCTATATAAATCCTGTATAATAATAATAATAATCTCTGGTATCATGTCCGCAGTCACTAACCATCTCTGGTATCATGTCCGCATGACCTGTCATGCCTTATTTCTATCAAAATTTTGACAATTTCTTGTGTTAGGAATAAAAGTGATAAAAATAATAAAGGCACAGTGTAAAAAATAAGTAATAAAATAAATAATAATAATACAAATTTTAAAGTGCATCCCCCCCATGCTCGTGCACAGTGGTGACACATACGTAGGTGATGATGGTGATATGTATTGCCACGAACATTATAGCGAGAGCAATATTTGTAGCTCTAGACCTCCTCTGTAATTTTACACTGGTAACCATAAACATATTTAAAGACTCACCTATGGAGATATCTAAGTACCATAGTTTGGCCCCATTCCACAAGCATGGGCAATTTTAAAGAGTGACATGTTAGGTATCTATTTACTTGGTATAATATCATCTTTTACATCTTACAAAACAATTGGGTTATATATTTTGTTATTTTGTATTAAAATGTATTAAAGTGTATTTATTTTTAAAATGCGTTTGAAAAATCACTGCGCAAATTCCATGTGACATAAAAATTTCAACACCCGCCATTTTATTTTCTAGGGCCTCTGCCTAAAAAATATATATATAATATATGGGGGTTCTGATTAATTTTCTAGCAAAAAAATGATGATTGGCTCTGTAGGGAAGTTGTTACTTTGACTTTGAGTTTGTGCTTTGGCATTCATACAGCAATTGTTTTGTAAAATAGACCCCTATGTGTGCTGTGGCACAATGCCAAAGAAAGTACCGTGTAGATTTTACTATCTGTGAGTAGATTTAATGACATGATTGCTGCTCCCCCACTGCCCAATCACAGGCTGGGGGCAAGCAAGTGACCAAGTTGGGTTGCTGTACATGCAGTAGAGAAAAGTCAGGTTTGATGAGGATCCCTGATGTAAGGGGGGACACTGATAGGGACACTTGATATAAAAGGGATCTGATGAGGACAGTTCATGTAAGAGGGGCTCTATGAGAAAAGTTGATGTAAGTGGGACTCTGATGGGGACAACTGATGTAAGGAGCACTCTTAAGAGGACAACTGGTGTGAGGAGCACTCTTAAGAGGACAACTGATGTGAGGAGCACTCTTAAGAGGACAACTGATGTGAGGAGCACTCTTAAGAGGACAACTGGTGTGAGGAGCACTCTTAAGAGGACAACTGATGTGAGGAGCACTCTTAAGAGGACAACTGATGTGAGGAGCACTCTTAAGAGGACAACTGGTGTGAGGAGCACTCTTAAGAGGACAACTGATGTGAGGAGCACTCTTAAGAGGAAAACTGATGTGAGGAGCACTCTTAAGAGGACAACTGATGTGAGGAGCACTCTTAAGAGGACAACTGATGTGAGGAGCACTCTTAAGAGGAAAACTGATGTGAGGAGCACTCTTACGAGGACAACTGATGTGAGGAGCAGTCTTAAGAGGACAACTGGTGTGAGGAGCACTCTTAAGAGGACAGCTGATGTGAGGAGCACTCTTACGAGGACAACTGGTGTGAGGAGCAGTCTTAAGAGGACAACTGGTGTGAGGAGCAGTCTTAAGAGGACAACTGGTGTGAGGAGCACTCTTAAGAGGACAGCTGATGTAAGGGGCTAATCTGATTTGTGGAGAGTTGATGTAAGAAGGTACTCTTACTGATTCACGGGGCACTCTGATGGGAACACCTGATCTGGGGGGCACTCTGATGGGAACACCTGATGTAAGCGGGCACTCTGATGGGGACACCTGATGTAAGGGGGCACTCTGATGGGGACACCGACCTGATATAGGGGGGCACTCTGATAGGGACACCTGATATGGGGGCACTTTGATGGGGACACCTGTTGTAGGGGTCACTCTGATGGGGACACCTGATGTAAGGGGGCACTCTTATGGGGACACCTGATGTAAGGGGGCACTTTGATGGGGACATCTGCTGTAGGGGGGCACTCTGATGGGGACATTGATGTAGGGGGGCACTCTGATGTGGATACTTGATGTAAGGGGGCACTCTGATGAAAACCCCTAATGTAAGAGGGGACTCTGATAGGGACACTTAATATAAGGAGGAACAGGTTCTGTTTAATCATCCTAATTTAATTCCAGCCCAATATATACTAGTGTTCCCTGTGCCCTCCTGCACCTCCTCAGTCATTGTCTCCAGGTGGTGACTTGTGGTACAGAAGGAGGCTGAGTGAATGGGAATAGTAATTCCCTGCATCTCCAGATCAGAGAGGCTAGATCCAGCCCTGAGGTGGATATTACGGGTAGGACTAGCACATTGGCAGGTATAGTTCCTACTTCAGGGATGGAGTGGAGTCTACAGGGAATTATGTTTCTCTGCAGCCTTTGTAGGTGTTGCAAGGGAGAGCAGCCTGCAGCTCCTCAGTGACCTTCCGCTGATATCTTGGTTGGGGCAATGCTAATTAATTGCAGTGCCCCGCAGTATTTGATGCACATTTGTGAGTGAATAGTGTAAGGAGAGGGACCCTGTCTGGTCACCTGTTACTTTGAGTTACTACGCCTGTTAATGAGTATTACTGAACCTGTTACTGAGAGTTACTTCACCTGTGCAGTATCGGGACAGGGTTGTCCAACTCCAAGGGCAAGTATCCAGAACTGTGTCCCTCTCTTCCACTGTTAATACTTGTCGTAGAATGGGTGTACCACACTGCGTCCATCCTTTGCCCCCTTGCTTTACTGCATCTGGGCCAGCTACCCCTCTTGCCCAACCCTTGTCCCAGTCCTGCACCTGTAACCTTTAAGACAAAGTTGTGTTTTGGCAAAGAACTGTACATTCTGTTCCTGTTACAGTAAATGTTACAAAGCCTGAACACGTGGACATTCCTTAATTTCTGGCGGTGGGCCTGGGACTTGGAGAATGTGAGTAGAAAAAATGGCAGAGATCCTTCATGTTACAAATGTGTGATACCCTATCTCATTTCTATTGCAGGAGGATGGTGGGAAGTGCTCTTGGCTAGCATGACCTTTGGAATCAGGACCATACCTTTATTGTTACCAGCAATTATGAAATATTCATATAATTAAAAAGGGAAAATCACAAACACACTAAATAAATAAATATACAAAATACTATGAATTAAAAAAGAGGCTACAATCCAACCTGGAGCCCCATGTGAAGGTACGAGTGGCCAAGTAGAAGACTATAAGCCTGCTATTCTCTCTGATTGCAATGTATGGAAACGATCCCCTAGCTTACGGCGCACGTGGTCCACGGTTTCAGAAAATAACGCTGTATGTCAACGTACTTTGTGTAACATGTGTAATAAAGCCTGAAACGGCCCACTTAAACCATTTTTATTTAAATTTCTTTCAGGTCAAAGTGACGGGAAATCCGCAGGATAATATTTTACGTCGTAACAAAACATATACCACATGGTAGAGCCTTTTGTGTCGCCAGTGCTGTTTCCACTTTAATATGATGTGTGCATTAAAACTTTAATACAATTCCAGTGGAAAATATGAAGATTTCTTTAAAGAAATCCTGTAAAGTAAAGGCGATCAAAATCAAGGTTTTTCTTTTTAATGTCAAAATACAGATAAACTGTTTCAAAACTTGTAATGTTACATAGTTAGTCTGGCTGAAAAAAGGCAAAAGTCCATCCAATTCAACCATAAAAAAAAAAAAAGTTATAATCCTACACCCACAGTTGATCCAGAGGAAGGACAAAAAAACCCAGCAAAGCATGATCCAATTTGCTCCTGCAGGGAAAAAAATTCCTTCCTGATCCCCGAGAGGCAATCGGATATTCCCTGGATCAACTTTACCTATAAATGTTATATCCAGTTATATTCTGTGTATCCAAGAAATAATCCAGGACTTTTTTGAAGCAATCCACTGAGCTGACCAGAACCAAATCTTGAGGGAGTCTATTCTACATTTTCACAACTCTTACTGTGAAGAAACCTTTCCGTGTTTGGAGATTACATTTCTTTTCCTCCAGACGTAAAGAGTTCCCCCTTGTCCTCTGTGATGACCTCAGGGTGAATAACTCTACACCGAGTTCACTATATGAAGCACTGATGTATTTATACATGGAGATCATATCCCCCTTATGTATTATACATGGAGATCATATCCCCCCTTATGTATTATACATGGAGATCATATCCCCCCTTATGTATTATATATGGAGATCATATCCCCCCTTATGTATTATACATGGAGATCATATCCCCCCTTATGTATTATACATGGAGATCATATCCCCCCTTATGTATTATATATGGAGATCATATCCCCCCTTATGTATTATACATGGAGATCATATCCCCCTTATGTATTATACATGGAGATCATATCCCCCCTTATGTATTATACATGGAGATCATATCCCCCCCTTATGTATTATACATGGAGATCATATCCCCCCTTATGTATTATACATGGAGATCATACCCCCCCTTATGTATTATACATGGAGATCATATCCCCCCTTATGTATTATACATGGAGATCATATCCCCCTTATGTATTATACATGGAGATCATATCCCCCCTTAAGTATTATACATGGAGATCATATCCCCCCTTATGTATTATACATGGAGATCATATCCCCCCTTATGTATTATACATGGAGATCATATCCCCCTTATGTATTATACATGGTGATCATACCCCCCTTATGTATTATACATGGTGATCATATCCCCCCTTATGTATTATACATGGAGATCATATCCCCCCTTATGTATTATACATGGAGATCATATCCCCCCTCATGTATTATACATGGAGATCATATCCCCCCTTATGTATTATACATGGTGATCATATCCCCCCTTATATATTATACATGGAGATCATATTCCCCCCTTATGTATTATACATGGAGATCATATCCCCCTTATGTATTATACATGGAGATCATATCCCCCTTATGTATTATACATGGAGATCATATCCCCCTTATGTATTATACATGGAGATCATATCCCCCCTTATGTATTATACATGGAGATCATATCCCCCTTATGTATTATACATGGACATCATATCCCCCTTATGTATTATACATGGAGATCATATCCCCCCTTATGTATTATACATGGAGATCATATCCCCCCTTATGTATTATACATGGAGATCATATCCCCCCTTATGTATTATACATGGAGATCATATCCCCCCTTATGTATTATACATGGAGATCATATCACCCCTTATGTATTATACATGGAGATCATATCACCCCTTATGTATTATACATGGAGATTAGTGGCATCAGTGGGAAGGTGAAATGCTCTGCATTGGTGGTGCTACTGGAAAGAAAAAGAATGCTGCTGCATCGGTGTTAATGGGAGGACAAAATGTTGCTGTGTTGGAGTTGGGATGAAGGAGATCAGGGGAGCTGGTAGGCTGAGGTAGGGTATTCTATTGCAACTATTCTAAACTACAGTTCCTCCTATGGTTGGTAGGGTTCCTTGACCTGTGGCTAAATGACCTCACATTTGATGGTGTCTGCAAAATTTTGGGGCCAATGTCACTTAGCAGAACCTGTTGCAAGGGGCCAATGATCTTTTTAGCTATCTGTAAACGGAACATCACTGGCCAGCAATGTAAGACGCATTTTTCCGACTGACCTCCAATAAATTGGAGAGGATTCCCCCGAGACCTGGAAATTATTTCAAGGGTTCCTCTGGGGTAACAAAGGCTGCTCTATAGGGTGCACTAAACTAAGGGGCCCTGTTTGGCTCTAGGGGAGGGAGGAAGGGCTGAAGGACTCTGAAGAAGGTTGGGTGGCTTTACATAGGAGTGGGGAACAGTTCCATTCAGGTTGCCACAGGAGATGGAATTTGGCTAGAAGCAATTCTACCTATAAGAGGCACATGTTATGACAGGCTGCTCCCTGACTCTGCCTTCCATTGCTCATGGCAACCACAAATATAAAAATGTGTCAGTGACCCAAGCTGTAGACTAAGTGTACGATAGCGCTGCTTACTTACATTACACCCCATTTAAGTATATTTAGACCAGGCAAAAGGGCAATGTTTAAGTGCTTTACTGCATAAAATGCTTTACTGCATAAAAACAGTACAAAAGGTCCAAACAAAGACAGAACAGTCCCAAGAACACAGTTCTTCCTAATTTCCTAATCCCCATTCCTAACGAGGCTATGTGCTGTCCTGGCATACCTGTAAAGGTAGAGTCCAAGTAATTACAGCGTCCATCAGAAGCATTCTTCAGCAGCTGGTATCTTTGGGGGGAAACCCAAAGTTCTGACAACTTTACATCTTGGTGGTAGGCTGTAAAATTTTTGTACTCTTTGGGGAACCAGGAAAATGGGCAAGCCATGGAAACAACAAGGCTAGGCCTTGTTGACCCTCGGACTTGGCCCACTGTCCCTTTTGTATGCACAGGTGCTGCGGGTCAGCTCCAAGGATCCCACCAAAAAAGCCAAAGAGCTGGGAAGATGTACACACCTACCCTCCCATTCAGGGCAGCATCTGCCTAACTGATTTCAACCTGCTCGCAAGTTCCCCTTAACATTCAATCCCATATCAGTCCCTCTTAACATTTAACTCCATATCAGTTTCCCTTATTATTCAGACCTCAGATCAGCACACAAACTTAGCAGTGAAGCTGATAAACATGCACCTCATTGTGTTTGCACACAGCTACAAGGATAGATCTTCTGGCCATGCTGGTACTTGTAGTTTCACACAAAGTATAAGAGCTACCAGAGGTCACAGCTGCATTTCCTGTTTATCCCAAACACCCAGGGGTGTGCTCCCCAATACAACAACCCACACAGATCGCTGCCCAGAGCCATGAGGGTAGCTGTTAGTAACCTACAGTGTCATAGTAAGCGGGTTACACCCCAAAGCATGGATCACCCAGAAGGATAACTTTTTAATGGGCAGAGAGGACAATCCTGAGCTATGGGCCAATGGTGGCTCACAGAGTATAGTGGTGGGGTGTCCAGCACAGAGGTGTTCCAGCTGCTTAATTGCCTCACTTCTGGTGCTGGAATGAGCATTCCATTTGGTTCAAATTCCAGAACAGTCACACATAATTTGGGGTGGTTTGGAGGTATGGATTTAGGTGTCACAGACTTGGAGTTGCAGGAGAACCATTGCCTGGAGAACTCTGTGTTATATTGTGTTTTCACGTTATCCAGAACAAGCTATTCACTAGTTGACTTTTATGCCCATTCGGACTTCCATCTAGCCTGGGCACTCTACCAGGACAGGGTCCTAGCCACATTCACATGGAACTGTATAGTGGCTAGAGCCAGTAGGAATACCCGCTAACTGTACAAGGAATTGCTTTGAAGGCCCGTTGTCTTGCCGCATCGCTCTATTGGGACTATGTCCTCCTTTTAGCAGGACATGGGTGGTTATTGAGAGGAAGCTTGCTTGGGAACCTCGGAATTTCAGCATTACATCTTACAGGGATTTGGTAACCATGGCTATGGAACTGTTGCCAGTTACTCTACGAACAGCACCTGGGCACCCTTAACCAGCTGTCACTTCGGCCCCATCCACGGAACATGTTACTTTTTGGATCATATCAAGCAAAGGCTACCAAATGGTATCCTGAGATTGCCGCTGCTCCCACGGAATCACCCCAAAAAAACTATCATTGTAACATATGGCTTCCTATGTATAATGTATTCCTATGTGGGCGCAGGACTGTCTGAGGTAGGCATTATCTGTGATAAGCTCATATCTGATGGTTTTCTGTATAAATTCTATGTGTTTCTCTAATAAAGCAGTTCTTCTTGTTTACTGCAAAAACTGGTGTTGTCTAGTTCTTTGGGGTAGCTACAGCTATAGCTAGTTGTCTCATGTTCCGGAGCTTGGGAAACTGCTTCTGGGTGGACATACCCAGTCGGGGTGTCCGGAGTCCGTCATATTGGGTACTAATGAAGAAATGCATTGCCGCATTTAAAGTGATACTGAAGGTTTTTTAAATCCAAGAAGCACAGAAAACGTCTCTTGCTGACCACATACTACATACTGCAGTGTGGCACTGCAGGATCTGAGTCCCTGGCGAAGTAGTGTGTTACTGATGGTAGCCTTTGTTACGTTGGTCCCAGTTCTCTGCAGGTCATTCACTAGGTCCCCCGTGTGGTCCTGGGATTTTTTCTCACCGTTCTTGTGATCATTTTGACCCCACGGGGTGAGATCTTGTGTGGAGCCCCAGATCGAGGGAGATTATCAGTGGTCTTGTATGTCTTCCTATTTCTAATTATTGCTCCCACAGTTGATTTGTTCACACCAAGCTGCTTGCCTATTGCAGATTCAGTCTTCCCAGCCTGGTGCAGGTCTACAGTTTTGTTTTTGGTGACCTTCAACAGGTCTTTGGTCTTCACCATAGTGGAGTTTGGAGTGTGACTGTTTGAGGTTGTGGACAGGTGTCTTTTATACTGATAACAAGTTCAAACAGGTGCCATTGATACAGGTAATGAGTGCAGGACAGAGGAGCCTCTTAAAGAAGAAGGTACAGGTCTGTGAGAGCCAGAAATCTTGCTTGTTTGTAGGTGACCAAATACTTATTTTCCACCATAATTTGCAAATAAATTCTTTCCAAATCAGCCAATGTGATTGTCTGGATTTTTTTTCTCATTTTGTCTCTCATAGTTGAGGTCTACCTATGATGCCAATTACAGGCCTCTCTCATCTTTTTAAGTGGAAGAACTTGCACAATTGGTGGCTGACTAAATACTTTTTTGCCCCACTGTATATGCATCAACAAGGAGGGTGGGCCTTGACGCTCATACATCATACTTATACGTTCATGGTGGCTGTGGTTTCTGTAATGAGAGCACGCTCCTTGAACAGTAATTGAGCTATCACAGACAACTCTCTGGCTATGATTGTGGGCTCCTGATCATGTGGCCACTGCGACAGCTAATCGCAGGAAGTTTGTCATACCCGTCAGTCAAAGGGCCACTGGGAAGGGGTTTGAAGGGGTTAACATGCTTGGTATGTGGGCACATACGCTTACCTAGTCCTCTTTACTGCCTTTAGCTACAAGACCCTTAGCTTCATTTTGGGTGAAAGTGCACACGCACAGGTGCCAGCAGCCAGTCAGCCTTGAGGAGGTAGGAGGAGGATGGGTTGCACAAGTTGTACAAGTACCCCCCCCCCCCCATTCATGGTATGCAAGCTTAGGGGATCCTAAGCCCAGCAGTCACTCGCTTGTCAAAATCACTGCCACTATCACTACTCCAGTCAGCCTTGTACAAATAGGAAGGCGCCCCCATCCCTACAGTAAACCATTGTGCCCAGGGCATCTTCCCCTTCTGCCCACCCTTTGTCCTGGCCCTGGTATGAATGGATGCACATCCATTCAGCACTAGTCCAGGACAGGAGTGTCCACTCAATGGTGTCCCCATAAAACGCTTTAGAGGGAAAGGAGACATCCTACAATGAAGGGACAGGCTGAAGCTGCAGGAAAAATGAACTTCTGAGCAACAGGCCAAGTAAATCTTCACCCAAAGAGGTGGAATGTATCTTAAACCGCTAATGCTGGTTGCATGTGCATGCACATGCAGAATATGTCTATGGACTCCCTTTAAAGTGACAGGCAGGTGTATCACATTGACTGAAGGGTTTTGCCTTCCACCTTCTGGTGTTTGCCCTTTTCAACTCTTCCCTGTAATTTGCCATCCTCCTTCTTCTCCTCTTTGAGGAAGCGTGAGAAAAGCTCTGCTCATCGGCCACATGTGACGGGGCTGGTATGCTCCGCTCAGCGCCTGGGAATCCGAAACAGCAGGGGGATATTCTGCAGCAAAATCATTTCCTCAATTAGGGGCACTGTGACACATGGAAGGGAATGATTAAGGCGGCGAGAGCCAGGACGAGGAATTATACGAGTCGGAATTTTTCATGCCTGTTCCCTGGAACATGGCTGAGACATCTCTGTGGCCTCTCTGCATACCGCGATGAGTCACCCCCCCCAAAACCTCTTCCCAAACAACAAATACTTCTGCCATTAAAGACTTCTTAATAAAATAATTCTGTTTGCATGTCATGACCCCTTTTTCTGCTGCTGTTTTCTCATTGCCATTTCCAGGATCATTCTATTCTTATTTCATGTCACGTGTGCTCCTTTAATTGGTAACATTTATGGTGAAACGCTCAGATATTTCAAAAGAAGAACTATAAATGAACAATGATGCAGGTCGTTACCTCCTCGAACTTCGGGGGAAATTTTGTATCATTTGGTAAACCTCTTTAACGTCAGAAGATACTTTGTTAATCCTTGCTTTTATATAAATATCTTTACCCTGGAAATTGATTCAACTCAATGGGAACCATCTGTATTTTAATGAGCAGTTAGGTAGGCTAAGTTCCTACTCTATTGGCCGTGTGCTGGTTCTAGATTAGTTAATCAGTCCCCAGCCATTTTTCTTGAGTTGGGTTTCTAGTAGATACTGTGAACTAAAAGGGTCAGCTTGGCAAGGAAATACCTTTACCAAGTCTAGTAAAAAGGAACTCTGGAAATTAGACAAAATCTAAAATCTTAAATTCCTTTTCAGCCCCGGTTCACACTAGAATGCGGTGCAGGAAACCCACAATCCATGTGCTTTTACCATACCGCATTCAAATTACACTGCCCTTGCGGTCTGCAGCAGGTGTCGGTGCAATGTTAACAACACCCCAAAGTGGCATTTGGGGTCCAATTCTTGAGGGAGTTACATAGTTACATAGTAAGTCTGGCTGAAAAAAGACAAATGTCCATCCAGTTCAACCATAGAAAAAAAAAAAGTTATAATCCTGTACCCACAATTGACCCAGAGGAAGGCAAAAAAACCCCAGCAAAGCACAATCCAATTTGCTCCTGCTGGAAATTGATTCAACTCAATGGGAACCATCTGTATTTTAATGAGCAGTTAGGTAGGCTAAGTTCCTACTCTATTGGCCGTGTGCTGGTTCTAGATTAGTTAATCAGTCCCCAGCCATTTTTCTTGAGTTGGGTTTCTACTAGATACTATGAACTAAAAGGGTCAGCTTGGCAAGGAAATACCTTTACCAAGTCTAGTAAAAAGGAACTCTGGAAATTAGACAAAATCTACCCTTGCAGTGGGTCCAACACTGCAAGGGCTAAATTCCTTTTCAGCCCCGGTTCACACTAGAATGCGGTGCAGGAAACCCACAATCCGTGTGCTTTTACCATACCGCATTCAAATTGCACTGCCCTTGCGGTCTGCAGCAGGTGTTGGTGCAATGTTAACCCTTTGAGGACCGTAAGATTTTGGAACGCCAAAAGAATCAATTTTTTTTGTTTTTAAAGTTCGTACACTTCAGTTGCTGTAACTAAGCCATTTCATGAAATAATTGGCAAAAAGCTAGATCCATTTGTTGTTTGTTGATAAGAACTAAAATTTTGACTCAAACCCAAAAAAAAAAGAGTTTTAAGTTCTTAATCAGATGATACACGCAATTAAAAACATGGGACAAATACGTCCCTTGGTCGTCAAAGGGTTAACAACACCCCAAAGTGGCATTTGGGGTCCAATTCTTGAGGGAGTTACATAGTTAGTCTGGCTGAAAAAAGACAAAAGTACATCCAGTTCAACCATAGAAAAAAAAAAGTTATAATCCTGTACCCACAATTGATCCAGAGGAAGGCAAAAAAACCCCAGCAAAGCACAATCCAATTTGCTCCTGCTGGAAATTGATTCAACTCAATGGGAACCATCTGTATTTTAATGAGCAGTTAGGTAGACTAAGTTCCTACTCTATTGGCCGTGTGCTGGTTCTAGATTAGTTAATCAGTCCCCAGCCATTTTTCTTGAGTTGGGTTTCTGCTAGATACTATGAACTAAAAGGGTCAGCTTGGCAAGGAAATACCTTTACCAAGTCTAGTAAAAAGGAACTCTGGAAATTAGACACAATCTACCCTTGCAGTGGGTCCAACACTGCAAGGGCTAAATCCCTTTTCAGCCCCAGTTCACACTAGAATGCGGTGCAGGAAACCCACAATCCGTGTGCTTTTACCATACCGCATTCAAATTACACTGCCCTTGCGGTCTGCAACAGGTGTCGGTGCAATGTTAACAACACCCCAAAGTGGCATTTGGGGTCCAATTCTTGAGGGAGTTACATAGTTACATAGTTAGTCTGGCTGAAAAAAGACAAAAGTACATCCAGTTCAACCATAGAAAAAAAAAAGTTATAATCCTATACCCACAATTGATCCGGAGGAAGGCAAAAAAAAACCCAGCAAAGCATTATCCAATTTGCTCCTGCTGGGAAAAAAATTCCTTCCTAATCCCCCGAGAGGCAATCAGATATTCCCTGGATCAACTGTACCTATAAATGTTATATCCAGTTATATTCTGTGTATCCAAGAAATAATCCAGGACTTTCCTACAGCAATCCACTGAGCTGGCCAGAACCATCTCTTGAGGGAGTCTATTCCAATTTCCTTCCTGATCCCCCGAGAGGCAATCGGGTATTCCCTGGATCAACTTTACCTGTAAATGTTCCACATTTTCACAGCTCTTACTGTGAAGAAACCTTTCCATAATTGGAGATTACATTTCTTTTCCTCCAGATGAATAGAGTGCCCCCTTGTCCTCTGTGATGACCTCATCACTGCACTGCTTGTTAAGTATAGAGTATGTTAATATTTTTATGCCTATAGTCTGACTGCAGAGCTACTTCAAACTGCAGAAGGGCATCACTCGACTGGGGTAATTAAAGAAGAACTCCAGGACAGGCAAAAAAATCACCCATTAGTACACCCCCTACTCAAAACACTAAACAGTTAATAACATTTTGAAAATGCTTACCGTTTAGGAGAAAAGTCTAATTTAATTTTTATGACCTCATCTCTCTAATTCAAAAGGTAACAGCATCTGCTAAGGAGGAGGTGTAACAGCAAGGATTACATCATATCCTCTCCTCTCTCTCTGTAGTAAAAGGAAACTACAGTTCCCATAAACCACAGGGAATTGTAGTGAATGTGGGTGGGTACACTCAGGGGTGGACTGACAACGCATGGGGCCCCCGGGCAATAGGAGATCATGGGGCCCCTGCGTCCTTGCCCACACTCAAAGGACACCCAAAAAAGCCTATAAAAGGTACCAGGTGCATTTCATGGAGCCCCCTACTGACCCTGGGCCCTTGAGCAGTGCCCGAGTGTTCAAATGGTCAGTCCGCCCCTGGGTACACTAGACCTGTACATGTTGAATGTGTCAGAGAGTCTTGGTTCACCCACCACTGCAAGTGGGGCTGAGTTACATCACTGCTTCCTGGAGAAAGAACTACAGAAGGGATGTGCCAAGACCAGTGGCTGGGGAAATAGGAGGCATAGCAGCCACTGATCTTACAAACAGGAAACAAAAGAGAATTAACGGTTTGATTTGAAAATAAATAGGCTATTTCAGTGCAACTGCTGAGTGAACTAGAAGATGGATGTCATATTCAGTGAAGGTAGAAAATCAGCAAAAAAGGATATTTAAAGACATTTTTGCCCGGAGTTCCGTTTTAAAGAACATGAAAACCCTAACTCATGAATATGTTGTTTGTTAAAGAACTGTTTATCAAAAACAAATTATTATTTTTTTTTTAATAAAATACTTGATTTTTACTTTTTATGTAATGTTACATCTCAGTGCTGCTGATTTCTTGCAGCCTCTTGGAAGCCAATTCCTGCCTACATAAACTCTAGTGATGGCTGCATGGCCTTTCTCAGGGAAGATTTCCTGATGGTGACGACAGTGGACCATGCCTGTGTAATGTGTGTTGAAACCAACACAAGTCTCAATCAGAAGTCCATGTGACAGGGTGACCATGCAGGAGCACAATTTGCAAACAGTGATAGAACGTTGTCACTCTGTAACAGGAAATGCCTGAACAAGGACCTTCATGTCCTGATGACCGGAGATCAGGGGCATACTGACAACCCATAGGGGATCATGGGGCCCCTGTGTCCTTGCCCAAACTCAAAAAAGCCTATGAAAAAGGTACCAGGGGCATCTCATGGGGCCCCTACTGACCCCGGGCCCTCGGGCAGTGCCCGAGTTTCCAAATGATCAGTCCACCCCTGCCGGGGATTATTTTAGTGAAAGCTGAAGATGTAAAAATATTGAGAATGACTTTCGAAATGCCACTAACAAAGCATTTATTAAATTTTAGCAATTAGGTTTATAGATATTGTAATTCTGCTAAACACAAATGATAGCCAAATGTTTGCAGAAGTAAATCCAAAACGACAGTTTATTGAACACCTTCAGTTTGCCAAGGCTTAAGGAAATTACATTTTAATTATCTGGCAGGTTAATAAACCATAGTTGGATGTCTAGTGCGATGGAATCGTGGCCTTTAACCACTTGACCTCCAGAGGATTTACCCCCCTTAATGACCACGCCTCTTTTTGCTACTCGGCGCTGCACTAATTCAACTGATAATTGCGCGGTCATGCAATGCGGCACCCAAACGAAATTTACGTCCTTTTTTTCACACAAATAGAGCTTTCTTTCGGTGGTATTTGATCACCTGTGCGCTTTTTATTTTTCACACTATAAACAAAAAAAGGCCAAAAATTTTGAAGAAAAACAATATTTTTTACTTTCAGCTATAAAAAATATATAGTAAACTCAAAGTTGGTTATAAATTTAGGCCAAAATGTATTCTGCTCCATGTTTTTGGTAAATAAATTCCAATAAGTGTATATTGATTGCTTTGTGTGGAAGTTATAGCGTCTACAAACTATGGTATAGATACTGCAATTAATGCAATTTTTCTGCTATACAGCGCTGCGCTAGTTTAACGGACAATTGCGCGGTCATGCAATACGGTACATAAATGAAATTTACATCCTTTTTTCCCCACAAATTGAGCTTTCTTTTTGTGGTATTTGATCGCCTGTGCGGTTTTTATTTTTTGCGCTATAAAAAAAATGGTCTGACAATTTTGAGGAAAAAAAAACAATATTTTGGACTTTTTGCTATAAAACATGTCCAGTAAAAAAAAATGCAAAAATCAAATTTAGTCATAAATTTCTGCCAAAATGCATTCTGCGACATGTCTTTGCTAACAAAAAAAACCCCGATACGTGTAAATTAATTGGTTTACGTGAAAGTTATAGCGTTTACAAATGGCGGGAAAGATACTGGGGTTTTTGGGGGTTTTTTTATACTAATAATGGCGGCGATCAGGGACTTAAGGCAGGACTGCGGCAGACATTCTGACATTGGGGGGTACTGACTTGGGGTCACTGACATCCCCAAAAACACTAATACAGTGATCAGTGCAAAAAAAAAACACTGACACTGTACTAATGGCACTGGGGAGGAAGGGGTTAACTTTATTTTGCAGGGAAGGGTTATAGGAGTGAGGGGAGTGTTTTACTAGGGGGCGGGGGTGTGTGCTGGACGGGACAAGGCTGATCGAGAAAGAGAAACTGTTCTTTCTCGATCAGCTCATCTTCGAGCTGACAGGGAAGCGACAGACAGCACAGCTACTGCAGCTGTGCTGTCTGTCACTGTTTGCCGCCGATCGCCGGGAAACAGCCGCTAAGGAGTGGCTGTGACCCGGCGACTGACATCTGCGGCGGTGATCGGCGGGACAGATAGGGCGGCGGCGCGCCTCGCGCGCGCCCCCTATTTGTTTACAAAACACACGTTTTAAAATGTGGTTTTGCCTGCGAGTGCCGCCCTCCTGCCGTATATCTACAGTGGCTGGGCGGCATGCGGTTAATAACTTAAAAATCATTCCACAAATTCAAGCAGGGTAAGCCTAGATGGATCACTTTGAGGGCTATTGCAGCTGAACCACCTTCACAGTCTAAATATATAGTAAAACATCCAAGGCTGCCGCACTCCTGTACTTCCAATTTAGCTTTTTATTTCTTCAAAACTGTATCCATTGTATACAATGCCAAAGTGGAGTCCCTCCAACACAAGCTTTTGGACCATGCCCTTCCTCAAGCTGAGACCACCATATACTACCAGTATACCATATATATATATAGAGTCCTGACCAAAAATATTGGCACCCCTCCATTTCTGTCAGCTAATGCACCACTTCACCCAGAAAATTGTTGCAATTACAAATGTTTCGGCATTCTCGTGTTTATTTATTTTGTTTGTATTGGTATGACATAAAAAGTGGAGAAACAAAATGCCAAATCTGACACATTCCATGCAAAACCTCAAAAAATGGACTGGACAAATTTCTTGGCACCTTCAATTTAATATTTGGCAGCACACCCCTTGGAAAAAATAACTGAAATCAATGGCTTCCTGTAGCTATCAATGGGTTTCTTCCACTTCTGTACTGGAATTTTGGAGCGCTCTTCTTCCGCCAACTGCTCCAGGTTTCTCCGATTAGAAGGGTTCCTTTTCCAAACTGATGTTCTGAGATCTCTCCACAGGAGCTCTATGGGATTGAGATCTGGACTCATTGCTGGCCAGTTCACTCCTCTCCAGCGTTTTGTCTGAAACCATTTCTGGGGGCTTTCTGACATGTGCTTTGGGTCATTGTTCTGGAAGGCCTATGACCTCTGATGAAGACCCAACTATCTGACACTGGGCCCTACATTGCACTCCAGAATTTGTTGGTAGTCTTCAGATTTCATAATGCCATGCACACGGTCAAGACATTCAGTGCCTGAAGCAGCAAAACAACCTCAAGTGAACCTCCAAATGAACCTTCGCCATGTGTGACTGGAGGGACTGGATTCTTTTCATTAAAGGTCTCATTGCTTTTTCTGACAATAGTAGAATGATTGGCTTTACCAAAGTCTGTCCACAGCACATTCTCCCAAAAGGATTTTGGCTTCCTCAGGTAATTTTGGACAATCTGATTTTTTTTTATGTTTGTGTGTCAGCAGTGGGGTCCTCCTGGGTCTCCTACCATATTTCTGTGTCAGCAGTGGGGTCCTCCTGGGCCTCCTACCATATTTCTGTGTCAGCAGTGGGGTCCTCCTGGGCCTCCTACCATATTTCTGTGTCAGCAGTGGGGTCCTCCTGGGTCTTCTACCATATTTCTGTGTCAGCAGTGGGGTCCTCCTGGGTCTTCTACCATATTTCTGTGTCAGCAGTGGGGTCCTCCTGGGTCTTCTACCATATTTCTGTGTCAGCAGTGGGGTCCTCCTGGGTCTCCGACCATATTTCTGTGTCAGCAGTGGGGTCCTCCTGGGTCTCCTACCATATTTCTGTGTCAGTAGTGGGGTCCTCCTGGGCCTCCTACCATATTTCTGTGTCAGCAGTGGGGTCCTCCTGGGCCTCCTACCATATTTCTGTGTCAGCAGTGGGGTCCTCCTGGGCCTCCTACCATATTTCTGTGTCAGCAGTGGGGTCCTCCTGGGTCTCCTACCATATTTCTGTGTCAGAAGTGGGGTCCTCCTGGGTCTCCTACCATATTTCTGTGTCAGCAGTGGGGTCCCCCTGGGCCTCTTACCATATTTCTGTGTCAGCAGTGGGGTCCTCCTGGGCCTCCTACCATATTTCTGTGTCAGCAGTGGGGTCCTCCTGGGTCTCCTACCATAGCATTCCCTTTCTTTCAGATGGCGACGTATAGTGCGAGCTGACACAGGTGTACCCTGTGCCTGAAGGTCAGTCTGAATTTGTCTGGAAGTTGATCGAGGTTCTTTATCCACCATTCCAACAATCCTTCATTGCAATTTTTGATACATTTTTCTCTTTTTCCACATAAAGGTAGACTAGTTACAGTGCCATGGGCTGTAAACATCTTGACAATGTTGTGCACAGTGGACACAGGAACATTAAGATCTCTGGAGGTGGACTTGTAACCTTGAGATTGTCCGTGCTTTTCCACAATTTTTGTTCTCAAATCCTCAGACAATTCTTTGCTGTTCTTTCTCTTCTCCATGCTCCATGCGGCACACAGAGACACACAACAGGAAGGCTGGAAGAATTGTCAGCACCTGATAATTGATAAAGGTGAGATTAATTACAAACTCCAGGAGAATCAAGAACTTTTTTTGAGAAGGTGCCAATAATTTAGCTCGGTCCCTTTTTGGGATTTTGCATGGAATGTGTCTGATTTGGCTTTTTTGTTCTCCACTTCTTTGTGTCACCAATACAGACAACAGAAATAAACATGAGAATGGCGAAACATTTGTAATTGCAACAATTTTCTGGGCGAAGTGGTGCGTTATCTGACAGAAATGTAGGGGCGCCAATATTTTTGGACACAGCTGATCGCATGGTGAGGTAAAAGGCCAATCACAGCGGGCTTTTACCATGTGATCGGCTGTGTCCAATGGCACAGCATATCACGGAGTAAATACAGTTGCCGGTTATCAGCAGCACTTTCATCATGCTGTCACAGAACAGATCGGCACTGATCATCAGGGCACTGATGATCCATGCCCTGTAGTGCCATCCACCAGTGCCCATCAGTGCTCTTCAGTGCCTGCCAGCAGTGCCCATCAGTGCCACCCATCAGTGCCCAGCAGTGCCACCCATCAGTGTTGCCCAGCAGTTGTGCCCATCAGTGCTGCCAGTCAGTGCTGTCAGTCAGTGCTGTCAGTCAGTGCAGCCTATCAGTGCCCATCAGTGCCACCCAGGGGCGGACTGACCATTCGGAAACTCGGGCACTGCCCGAGGGCCCGGGGTCAGTAAGGGGCCCCATGAGATGCCCCTGGTACCTTTTATAGGCTTTTTTGGGTGTGGTTTGAGTTTGGGTGAGCACACAGGGGCCCCATGATCCCCTATTGCCCGGGGGCCCCATGAGTTGCCAGTCCGCCCCTGGTGCCACCTATCAGGGGCCATCATTGCTGCATATCAGTGCAGCATCATATGCCTCCCCATCATATGCCCACCAGTGCTGCCTCATCACTGCCACCTCATCAGTGCAGCCTATCAGTGCCCATCAGTGCTGCCTATCAGTGACCATCATTGCTGCATATCAGTGCAGCATCATCAATGCCTCCTCATCAATTCCCACCAGTGCCGCCTCATCAGCACCACCTCATTAGTGCATCCTTTCAGTGCCCATCAGTGCTGGCTATCAGTGACCATCAGGGGCGAACTGACCATTTGGAAACTCGGGCACTGCCCGAGGGCCCGGGGTCAGTAGGGGGCCCCATGAGATGCCCCTGGTACCTTTTTCATAGGCTTTTTTGAGTTTGGGCAAGGACACAGGGGCCCCATGATCCCGTATTGCCCGTGGGGCCCATGAGTTGTCAGTCCGCCCCTGGTGACCATCATTGCTGCATATCAGTGTAGCAGCATCAATTGCTCCTTATCAATGCCCACCAGACCCACCTCATCAGTGCATCCTATCAGTGCCCATGAGTGCAGTCTCATCAACGCACATCACTGAAGGAGAAAAATTACCTGTTTGCAAAATTCTATTAAAAAAAATCTTTCTTTAAAAAAATAAAACCCCCAGTGGTGATTAAACACCCCCAAAAGAAAGCTCTATTTGTGTGAAAAAAATAATAAAAATGTCATATGGGTACAATGTTGCATGACCGCGCAATTGTCATTCAAAGTGCGAGAGTGCTGAAAGCTGAAAACTGGCCTGGGCAAGAAGGGGGTGAATGTGCCTGGTAGGCAAGTGGGTAGAGAAAGTTTTTCAGGGATCGTCTAAAGGTGGATAGATTAGGAGACAGCCAGACAGATTGGGGTAGGGAGTTCCATAGGATGGGAGAAGCTCGGCAGAAGTCCTGGGCGGATCAAAGAGAGTGGTTTGGTTGATATTTTGGTGATGTAGCTGGGGGCACCACGTGGGATAAAACAGGCATCTAGGAGGCGACATATTGCCTCCTAGCCACCTCTCAACTGCTCAATGAAAAGTGATCCACTGTGGATTAATTTTCAGAGGGTTGAATGTGAATAAGTTCTAACAACATCTTGTCAGCAAACCTGCCAATGGCAGAACCAATGATCTTTCAGTAAAAATTAATCTGGTGCAAACGACCCTTGTCTTTCCCGATCAGCAGTGGATAGTGGTCAGCGCACTGATTTCAGACGCACGTAGTCCTGCCACGATCGTTCGCACACGTGAGACCCCCCCCCCCTGCGTCCATTACAGATGAGCTGGCCCTATAAAGACTTATTGCATCATGGCAGGTGGACGACTCCGACCTCACATCTGGGGTGAGAAAGGAGCGCACGTCGAGAGGAAAGCATACGCCGCCGCTGACCCCTGACGACACTTGGCTAACGAGGCCTGAGCAACAGCCATGGCATTTTGATGTATCCAAATAAAAATGGAACTGGCGGACTGATTCCCGAGATGTTATGCAAACGCACAGTTCAGCTTCCTCCTTACCTCACGGTGGCTGTAAATAGTTGTCAGCATATTGCAAACAGATGCAGCGCGCTTCTGACATTGTTTAAAAACAGCCCGTGATGTGTTTGCATGTCAGGAAGTGGCAATACAGTGCGCTGTCTGCAGCCGCGATTGCTACAATTGGGGTCATGTCCGAGTCACTCGTAGGCCTTAAAGCATTTCGGATCACTCATCGTTAAGCCGGCAGCTCGAAAAAAAATGTGGCACGGCTGGAAAAAAAGACCATCAATTTTTTTTTTCTTTTTTAAGTTCAGATTTTTTTTTTTGGTTTTTTTTTTTTAAGTTCAGATTTTATTTGTTTTTTTTAAGTTCAGATTTTTTTTTGTTTTTTTTAAGTTCAGATTTTTATTGTTTTTTTTTTAAGTTCAGATTTTTTTTGTTTTTTTTTAAGTTCAGATTTTTTTTGTTTTTTTTTAAGTTCAGATTTTTTTGTTTTTTTTTAAGTTCAGATTTTTTTTGTTTTTTTTTAAGTTCAGATTTTATTTGTTTTTTTTAAGTTCAGATTTTTTTTTGTTTTTTTTAAGTTCAGATTTTTATTGGTTTTTTTTTAAGTTCAGATTTTTTTTGTTTTTTTTTAAGTTCAGATTTTTTTTGTTTTTTTTTAAGTTCAGATTTTTTTGTTTTTTTTTAAGTTCAGATTTTTTTTGTTTTTTTTTAAGTTCAGATTTTATTTGTTTTTTTTAAGTTCAGATTTTTTTTTGTTTTTTTTAAGTTCAGATTTTTATTGTTTTTTTTTTAAGTTCAGATTTTTTTTGTTTTTTTTTAAGTTCAGATTTTTTTTGTTTTTTTTTAAGTTCAGATTTTTTTGTTTTTTTTTAAGTTCAGATTTTTTTTGTTTTTTTTTAAGTTCAGATTTTTTTTTTTTTTTTTAAGTTCAGGTTTTTTTTTGTTTTTTGTTTTAATTTCCTCAAAGAAATTTTAGCTTTGGCTCATTTTATTTGTACACTTTTGCTGTTTCATATTTTGCTCATTTTGTAATTTTTTTTTTTTTTAGCTTTGGCTCATATTTTTACATTTTGCTGTTTCATATCTTGTTATGACAAAGGGGTGGGGTGCTCAGGATTAGGATGACTGAACTGCCCTGGGTTCAGTTTACACACCTATGCAGTTTGCTTTTTGTCCGTTTTGCAGTGCTTTTCGCAGTTCATTTTGCGCTTTTCTACATGCGTTTTTACCGCATTTTGTTCAGCTTATTTTTTTTTTAAGTGCAAGGTTTTTTTTTTTGGTTTTTTTTAAGTTCAGATTTTTTTTGTTTTCTTTTAAGTTCAGATTTTGCTTTTTTTTTTAAATTCAGATTTTTTTTCTTTTTTTCTATTTCCTCAAAGAAATTTTAGCTTTGGCTCATTTTATTTGTACACGTTTGCTGTTTCATATTTTGCTCATTTTGTAATTTTTTTTTTTTTAGCTTTGGCTCATATTTTTACATTTTGCTGTTTCATATTTTGTTATGACAACGGGATGGGGTGCTCAGGATCAGGATGAGCGAACTGCCCTGGGTTCAGTTTACACACCTGTGCAGTTTGCTTTTTGTCCATTTTGCAGTATTTTTCGTAGGTCATTTTGTGTTTTTCTACACATGTTTTTACAGCGTTTTGTTCAGCTTATTTTTTTTTTTCAGTTCAGGTTATTTTTTTATTTTTTTTAGTTTTGGCTCATATTTGTACATTTTGCTGTTTCATATTTTGTCATAACAACAGGGTGGGGTGCTCAGGATTAGGATAAGCGAATTGCCCTGGGTTCGGTTTATACACCTATGCAGTTTGATTTTTGTCCATTTTGCAGTGTTTTTCACAGTTCATTTTGCGTTTTTCTCCACACGTTTTGTTCTGCTTTTTTATTTTTTTGGGGTTCAGGTTTTTTTTTTATTTTCGCAAAGAAAATTTAGCTTTGGCTCATTTTATTTGTACACTTTTGCTGTTTCATATTTTGCTCATTTTGTCATTTTTTTTTTGGCTCATATTTTTACATTTTGCTGTTTCATATTTTGTTATGACAACGGGGTGGGGTGCTCAGGATCAGGATGAGCGAACTGCCCTGGGTTCAGTTTACACACCTATGCAGTTTGCTTTTTGTCTGTTTTGCAGTGTTTTTCGCAGTTCATTTTGCGCTTTTCTACATGTGTTTTTACCGCGTTTTGTTCAGCTTTTTTTTTTTAAGTTCAGGTTATTTTTAAAATTTTTTTTTTTAGCTTTGGCTTACGGAGCCTCAAACAGGTTTCAAAAAACTTCAAAGAAATATGCATGCTGAACCCGATGCACACTGAAATCAATGGAGCAGAATCTTGAAATAAAAAATGTCAATGTTCTTGGCTAAAAGGCAAAGCGTTATTAAAAAAATAAAAATGGAGAGGGCCTGGATTGTGGGGCACTAACCTGGAGAATAAGTACCAGTACAAAATAAATGTTGGCTGGGAGCAGTGTTTTTTTTAAAGCACTGACATTTACAAAAGAAAAATTGTTTTAAATTGCCAGCAAATAATATTTTTTTTTCGCAACAAAATGTAATTTTTCTAGCAATTAAAGCTCTATAAACATGAGCATTTTTTTCTAAGCTACAAAAAAGCTGAAAAAACCCCTGGATAAAAAACGCTGGTAATAGTGTTTTTAGTAGCGTTTAAGTAGCATTTAGGAAGTTTTGGGAGCTCTAGTGTTTTATTAGCATTTTTACAGTACATGTAGGGAAACAAAAGCTAGAAAAAAAGCTGTTAGGAGCCTTTTAGCAGCTTTTAGGAGCATTAAGGCTCCATGCACACTAACATTTTTTTGGAGCTCTTATGGGTGCCATAGACGGGTCGAAAAAATCGGCTGATTTTCACACCGTTAGTGGGTTAATTGTTCGACCATTTTTAGGGCTTTTTGCACTTTTTTTTATCGAGCCTGTTGGAAAATTTGCGGCAGATTTTGACGATCAGACAATTTTCCCGGCAATGATGGGCAAATTGGCCGATTGTTTTACCAATAAAAAATCTGCGCATGAGCCGTGACCTGCAAGAAGAAGAAAAAGAAGAAGAAGAAAAAGAAGAAGAGGAGGAAGAAAAAGAAAAAGAAGAAGAAAAAGAAGAAGAGGAAGAAGTAAAAGAAAAAGAAGAAGACGTAACAGAGGAAGAAAAGAAGGAGAAGAAAAAAAGAAGAAGAAGAAAAAGAAGTAGAAAAAAAAGAAGAAGAGGAATAAGAAGAAGAAGAAAAAGAAGAATAAGAGGAAAAATAAGAAGAAAAAGAAGAAGAAAAGAAGAAGAGAAAAGAAGAAGAAGAGGAATAAGAAGAAGAAAAAGAAGAATAAGAGGAAAAATAAGAAGAAAAATAAGAAGAAAAGAAGAAGAAAAAAGAAGAAAAGAAGAAGAAAAAGGAAAATAAGAAGAGGAAGCAAAAGAAGAAGAAGAAGTAGAGGAAGAAAAGAAGAAGAAGCAGAAGAGGAAGAAAAGAAGAGGAAGAAAAGAAGAGGAAGAAAAAGAAGAAGAAGAAGAAGAAGAAGAGGAAGAAAAAGAAGAAGCAGAGGAATAAAAAGAAGAAGAAGGAGAAGAGGAAGAGGAAGAAAAAGAAGAAGAAGAAGAAGAAGAAGAGGAAGAAAAAGAAGAAGAAGAGGAAGAAAAGAAGAAGAATAAGAGGAAGAAAAAGAAGAAGAAGAATTCCAGCCCGCTATTATATTTTATATGAAAAGTCTTGCAGTTGCAACAATGTATCTATTTGTATCTGAATAAAAACATCTGTATCCGAAATGGATACAAATAGATACATTGTTGCAACCGCAAGACTTTCATGTAAAATATAATAGCGGAGCTCTCTGCAGGGACAGAAGTAATTAAATGCCGGCCGCAGACGGGATGGAAATTGGACGATTTTTTTACCGTTGGTGGTAACATCGGCCGATCGAACGACCGATTTTTCATTTTTTTCTTTTTAAAAAAGGCCGGTTTTCGACCCGTCTATGGCCTACATTAGAAGCTGTTATTCGCTTTTTTTTTTTCTGTTCCAAGAATAGTGTTCTCCTATGTGTCCAAGCACACTGCTTTAGGCTAGTAGTGTTTTTTTTAACCTCAGCGTCTAGGAGCAGAAAATAAATGTTTTTTGTAGTATTTTGAAGTGTTTTTCCAGCAGAAATAATGCTAAGGGCTGGTGCACACTACAGAAACGCAGTCCAGATGCATGTTTTTGACGTGTTCCAGTGCGGAGTGTTGATGAGCATTTAGGGCCGGTTCACACTACTTTATTTAATGCGTTTTTGACGCGTTCCAGTGCGGTTTTTTATACATTCCAGTTATTTTTTTCCCCTCTCTATTTTTCTTCAATTTAAATAGGGACATGCGCGTTCCAGTGCGTTTTTGTTGCGTTTTGGTGCATTTCGGTATGTTTTGATGCGTTTTACTGCGTTTCAGTGCAGCTTTGTTTTTTATGCATTCCAGTTCATTTTTTTCCCCTCTCTATTTTTCTTCAATTTAAATAGGGACATGTGCGTTCTAGTGCGTTTTTGGGTGCGTTTTGGTGCGTTCCGGTGTGTTTTGATGCGTTTTACCGCATTTCAGTGCAGCTCTGTGCAGAAAAAATGCAGCCTGTTCTAATTTTTTTTTCTGCACCCGGAACGCACTGCAACTGCAAGCGCTAATGTGAACTGTGACATTGACAACCATATCACCTACTTTCTGTGCATTTTGGATGCAGAAAAAATGCAACTGAAACGCATGTAGTGTGAACCGGCCCTAAATGCTCATCAATGCTCCTAAAACTCTACTAACAACTTTTTTCTAGCTTTTTTTTTTTTTTTTCCCACTATATGTAATGTAAAATTGCTAATAAACACTACTAACAGCTTTATTCTGGCTTTTTAAATTTTTTCCCCAAATATGTACTGTAAAAACACTAATAAAACACCACTTACAGCTTTTTTTATTTTTTTTCCCCTATATGTACTGTAAAAATGCTAATAAACACTACTAACAGCTTTTTTCTAGCTTTTTAAAATCCCCCCCCCCCCACCCCATATACTGTAAAAACACTAATACAACACTACTAGCAGCTTTTTTCTAGCTTTGTAATTTTTTTCCCCCTTATATGTACTGTAAAAATGCTAATAAAACACTACTAACAGCTTTTTTCTAGTTTTTTAAATTTTTTTCCCCCTATATGTACTGTAAAAATGCTAATAAAACGCCACTAACAGCTTTTTTTCTAGATTTTTTATTTTTTCCCCTTTATGTACTGTAAAAACGCTAATAAAATTCTATTAACAGCTTTTTTTCTAGGTTTTTTATTTTTTTCCCCTTTATGTACTGTAAAAACGCTAATAAAACACTACTAACAGCTTTTTTTCTAGTTTTTTTTATTTTTTTTCCCCTATATGTACTGTAAAAATGCTAATAAAACACTAATGCTCCTAAATGCTTCTGAATGCTACTAAAATATTACTAAAAACCACTATTACTAGCATTTTTTTTATCATAAAAAAACCGCTAGTGTGCCTCGATGTCAATTTTGCTGCAGCACATCCTACAGTCAAGAATGCAGAAAAAAAAAAAATAATAATTTGCATAGAAATCCCCTCTAATATGTATACCAGACCCTTTGGGGTTGATTTACTAAAACTGGAGGGTGCAAAATCCGGTGCAGCTCTCCATGCTGCCATGTACAACTGCACCAGATTTGGCACTCTCCAGTTCTAGTAAATCAACCCCTTTGAGTCTGTATTGATTTCAAGGGCAAGCAAAAGAAAAGTTTTAGGAGTGGATTTTAACCACTTCCCGTCTGGCCCATGTAGATAAACGTCTGGACGGGAGCGCGCGGCACCTCAATCGCAATACAGACCACTGTACGGGACCTCTGTGTGAGGTCCCGATCATGTGATCACTGATTGGCCAATCAGTGATCACATGAATAGTAGTAAGCAAGATGTCACTTCCTGACATCATTGCTTACTACTTGTGAAATCTGTGAATGATCACAGAGGTCACATGGTACAGGGCTATTCACATCAGCCTGGTACCATGTGACAAGCTGTGACCAATCACAGCTCTCACAGTATTTCTCAATGGCTGTAAGAATGCAGCCAGAGAGAAGGAGAAATTATTGCTTTTACAGACTTTATGGGTGTAAAAGCAATGTGTAAAAAAAAAAAAAAAAAACTTCACCCCCCACAAGTAGCACAGTGTCATTATGGTGACACTGTACTGCTAGGGTGACGGCATGTTAAAAAATAAATAAATAAATAATAATATAAAAAAAAAAATTTAAAATTTAAAAAAAAAATTATAATTTTTGGTTATAAACTAATTTGGGTTATTTATTTTTTTACTAAAAAGATAGCTTAATACATTTTGGCCAAGATTTATGAAGAAAGATTATGTATTTGCAAAATTTTATAAGAAAAACACTTTTTTGTTTCACAATGTTTGCACTTTTTCATTTATGTAGCAAAAAAATAAAAAGTGGAGAATAAATACCACCAAAATAAAGTTTTATGTGTCTCAAAAAGATGCTAAAAAATTCATATGGGTACAGTGTTGCATGACCGTGCAATTGTCATTCAAAGTGTGATAGCGCTGAAAGCTGAAAATTGGCCTGGACTGGAAGGGGGGAAAGTGTCCGGACTGGAAGGGGTTAAAGGGGATCCTCACACAAAAAAAAAATTCTTGAGGCCCCCCCTAAAAATTCATCTGGCCAGTGAACATATTGGGCAGTGGTGTTATTGCTATCCCACCCCTTTGCTTAAATGGCTGAGGACTGTTGGCCATGTAAACCAATGTGAAGGTGACAGTGGTAGTTGCAAGGGACGGAAGTGAGATTGGTCTGACCAGGGCATATTTAATTTTTTTCTCAGGGGGTAAGGAAGAAAATGGCACGCAGTTATGGGCATGGTCAAGGGGGTGTTGCTTCTTGGTATATGACTTGTACTGTACAACATTTCACTTTTGATTTGCTATGGTTTCGATAAAATAGGGCCTAAGGATACACTAACGAGATTGTGGGAGTGAAAAAAGCCCCATTGTTGGGGTCAGTGGCAGGGAAAATAACCCCCAGCATTGGTATCAGTGCTGATAATGACAACCCCCAGCAATAACCCCCAGCATTGGTGCCAGTGCTGATAATGACAACCCCCAGCAATAACCCCCAGTATTGGTATCAGTGCTGATAATGACAACCCCCAGCAATAACCCCCAGCATTGGTGCCAGTGATGATAATGACAACCCCCAGCAATAACCCCCAGTATTGGTATCAGTGCTGATAATGACAACTCCCAGCAATAACCCCCAGCATTGGTGCCAGTGCTGATAATGACAACCCCCAGCAATAACCCCCAGCATTGGTATCAGTGCTGATAATGACAACCCCAGCAATAACCCCCAGCATTGGTGCCAGTGCTGATAATGACAACCCCCAGCAATAACCCCCAGCATTGGTATCAGTGCTGATAATGACAACCCCCAGCAATAACCCCCCAGCATTGGTATCAGTGCTGAAAATGACAACCCCCAGCAAAAACCCCCAGCATTGATGTCAGTGCTGATAATGACAACCCCCAGCAATAACCCCCAGCTATCACCCCCAGAAAGTGTCAGGGTCAACAATAACACCCAGCAAGTTTCAGGGCCACTTCTCAAGAACACATCCCAATGGCACAACCCTCCAACCCTTCCTACTCCCTAAGCAAACCTCTAATCTCCCACCAGCACAATCCCCCCCCCCAGATCTACTGCTCCTCTGGTTGGCACAATTCCGATCACCCCATAAAAAGGCACAAATCTCACTCCAGCACAACACAGAAGCATAGCTTGAAACTTGTGGGCCCCGGTGCAAAAGTTGACCTTGGGCCCCCCCACTACCACCAATTGCTTCCACGGAATGCCAGGATATGGTAGCTGTATGGTGGCTTTCTTTCTCTTCTCTCTCTCCTGCTGCGGGCTGCATGTGCACACAAGGTGGGGGAGGGCAGGCCACATTCTGAGCTGCGGGTGAAAGTGGTGGGATTGCATGTAAGAGAGGAAACTCAGAGGGTATGTCCTGGGCTGGATGGGCCCTCTAACTTCCAGATTTACATATAAGCCCACCACTGTCACCCGGAAGCTCAGAGTGTGGCCTGTCTACCCCCACGTTGTGTGCACGTGCAGGGCTGAGCAATGTGGGAGGGGTTACTGTACTGGGCTAGACAGAGGCTGACCAGAGAGTGTGTCACTGGGAGTATCACACCTTTCCTTTCTTTTATACATTATTATACAGCACCCAGGTACCTTCCTCATGGCCAGGCTACAGTGATGTGGGGGTACTGGATATTGGGGAAAGGTGACACCCCCCTCCCTGGTGATGTCACATGCCCTCCTGCCTCCTCCTGGCAGATGATCCCCTTCTTCAGGAGCCCTCCACTTCAGATAATCAAAGATGACCCCCTGCTTCTGTAAAAACAGATTACTCCCCCTATTGATAATGGCAGATGACCCCCCTCACTCCTCCTACGAGGTAATAACAGAAGACCCCCTCCCCCTACCAGGCAATGACAGAAGAGACCCCATAAGGTAAGGACAGATGCCCCCCTCCTCCCTCCAGGTAATGACAGATGCCCCCCTCCTCCCTCCAGGTAATGACAGATGCCCCCCTCCTCCCTCCAGGTAATGACAGATGCCCCCCTCCTCCCTCCAGGTAATGACAGATGACCCCCCTCTCCCCCCACCACGAAATGACAGAAGACCCCCAGCTCCCCACCAGGAAATGACAGAAAACCCCCTGCCCCCCACCAGGTAAGGACAAAAGACCCCTTCTCCCCACCACGTAATGACAGATGACCCCCCTACCCCCTTCCCCACCGGGTAATGAGAGAAGACCCCCTTTCCCCCACCTGATAATGCAAATTGACCCCCTCCCTCCGCCAGGCAATGGCAGATGACCATCCTACCCCCACCTGGTATTGACAGATGTCCCCCCTCCCCCCACCAGGTAATGAAAGATGACCCCCCCTCCTCCTAGTAATGACACATGCTCCTCCCGCCCCCATCTCCACCTCCTCCTGGAATCACCTCCTGGACAACTATAAAATTTGAAAGGAGTTCTAAATGTTGTCCCACTCTATCCAAAAGTAAAATTAAAATGTTTAGCCTGAACCAGGGGCGGACTGACCATTGGAGCACTGCCTGAGGGCCTGGGGTCAGTAGGGGGCCCCATGAAATGCCCATGGTACCTTCTATAGGCTTTTTTGGGTGTACTTTGAGTGTGGGCAAGGACACAGGGACCCCATGATCTCCTATTGCCCGGGGGCCCCATGAGTTGTCAGTCCGCCCCTGGCCTGAACATACACTTTAATAATGTGTTTTAATTTACAGAACTACCACCCAATGGAATTTTCTTTCACCGTTCTCTGATAATTGGGGAAACCACAGTGGGTGGACATACCATTTGTACCAACTATGCAGTTTCCCCAGGGCCCATCTGGACTTAAGGGTGGGACAGGCAGGTGATGGAGCCTCCATCTTGCATAGACTTGGAAAACTGCTCAGTTCTAGAGTTCAGGAAAAGTAGCAGACATTTTTCGTGAAGCCGTCGTGATGTGTTCGCCGATGTGTTCGCCTTGTGATCTGTTTTGCCATAACAAGTTTCTAAGACGCTAACACACCCTCAATCCCTACATAACTGAGATATGCAGAATGGTTCTACCATTTCTTTGTGACATGATTTTGACTGGAAGTGAAGGTGATGTTCGCTTACAGATACCAGATAAAGTGTCCAAGGATTTTAAAGGCAACTCTTCACTCTTCACACTATATGGCCAACAGTTTGTAGATACCTGACCATAAGACCTATGTGGAATTTTTGGACACCCCATTCCAAAACTGTGGGCAGTAAGATGGAGTTACCCCCACCCACACACACTTACACACCACCACCATTATTTGTTCATAGCAGCCTCCACTTTTCTGGAAAAGCTCTCCACAACATTTTTGAGTGTCCCTTTTGGAATTTGTGTCCTTTCAGCCAAAAGAGAGTTTGTGAGATCTAAAACTCATGCTGGACAACAAGATCTGCAATTAGAGTTTAATCCATCCCAAAGGTGTTCAGAAGAGCTGAGGCCATGGCAGGCCCTTCTTGTTCCACCACACAATACTCAACAAACCATGTCTTTATGGGGTTGGCTTTATGTACAGGGGCACAACCATGCAGAATCAGAAAAAGGCCTTCGCCTTGGTATTGCCACGGTGTAAGAAGTGCACAGCTTTCTGAAATGATTTTGTACGCTGTAGCATTAACACAAAAAAGGTCAATTTAATGGGGTGACCACATATGTTAGAAGATATAAATGATTGTGATGGTCAAGTGTCCACCAACATTTGACTATATAGTTGAGTGTGATGGTGAAGTTTCCACCAACATTTGACTATATAGTTGAGTGTGATGGTCAAGTTTCCACCAACATTTGGCTATATAGTTGAGTGTGATGGTCAAGTTTCCACCAACATTTGACTATATAGTTGAGTGTGATGGTCAAGTTTCCACCAACATTTGGACATATAGTTGGGTGCGATCAAGTGTCCAGCAATGTTTGGCCATATAGTTGGGTGTGATGGTCAAGTGTCCACCGGCATTTGGCCATATAGTTGGGTGCGATGGTTAAGTGCCCACCAATGTTTAGCCATTTAGTTGAGAGTTATGGTCAAGTGCCCATTAACGTTTGGCTATATAGCTGAGTGTGATGGTGAAGTGTCCATCAACGTTTCGCCATATTGTTGGGTGGGATTGTCTAGTGTCCATATAGGGCATTTATCTAGTGTAGATCAATCAATCATCAATCGATCGATCAAACTACAGTATCTATCTATCTATCTATCTATCTATCTATCTATCTATCTATCTATCTATCTCTATATATAGTATCTTTCTAATTAGTATTTTCATTTGGCCATAGTTGAATGAGGTTCTCAAAAATTGTTATCACATTGGGATCCCTTGGTAGAAATGCTGTAGCCACCGATAGCATTAACAATGATATTTTACTGATATGCGGTCATTTTTATTTCAGATTTGACAACCTTCTGTACTCTATGCTTGTCCTGTTTTCAGCATCAAGGAAGCTAAAAGACATTCATGGTCCTTAAAAGAACGTTCATCTTTATCTTCCCTTTGAGTGCAACTTCAAATATGTTTTATTTTCAGGTCTCGGAACGTCTTCAAGATGTAACCACTAAGCTCTGTTTGTTGTTAGTGTCGTATCTGTTTCTTGGTAAGCTTTGCAATCCCCGGATCAACGTAAAAGATGAAGCCAAAACCACAAAGTCGCTGAATGGAATTTTGAAGAATCTGAAAATGTCTTAATGCCTACAACATAAACATCATGCATGTTTGGAAATAGAACATGGCTTTTTTATTTTTTCTCCTGTTAAGGAAAGGTTTGCATCTGCGGGGTATATTCCCCCCCTTCAGCACTTGAATTCTTTGTATTGCCAGATGAGATCACTTTGTCCAAGGTGACAGAAAGCTGGTTACTAAAATAAGATTCATTACAGATTTCCTGTAAATGGCAGTTTCTTCCCTTGATTGGTTGTTTTACAACACAAGTCAAGCGGCGCAATGAGCTTTGAGCTAACAAAAAAGTCACCAGCGGGGGATGAAATGTCTGATTGATAAAGTAGCCGAAGACGTTCACAAAACGTTTATTTTAATTAGATTTATAAACCAGTTTACAAATAATAAAGAAGCATGCGGGGCAAGTATAACTGCATTGGCATTGAAAGCTGAACTCCAGGTAAACAGTTAGAATACATATTGTATATGTGAACTGTCTTGCCTGCTTCTTCCAGTACAGCTTGAACCTTGAAGAAGGGGGCATACCCTGAAAGCTTGTCATTTGTGATCGAGGTGCCAAGCTAGACAATGTAGTTAAGATGCTGGTGTCAGAACCAACAGTTTTTTAATGCTATCAGAGAACACTCCGCTCCTCACAAGACCTCCTTCTCTCTAGTTCCCTGGTCTCCTCCTCCTACTCCCGCCTCCAGGACTTCTCCAGGGTGTCACCCATCCTCTGGAACTCACTGCCCCAACCCATCAGATTATCACCTACTCTCCTCTCCTTTAGGAGCACCCTGAAAACCCATCTCTTCAGGGAAGCCTACCCCACCCCCTGCTAACTTGCCGACCTCCTCCACTCTTCCTACCACTCCATCCCCCACAGCTTTCTCCTCCTGTGCCCCCATCCCCTCCCTCCTAGATTGTAAGCTCGAAAGAGCAGGGCCCTCGATCCCCTCATGTTTTGCATTGTATTGGTACTGTTCTGTCACATGTTCTGTCCCCCTTTGTAATGTACAGCGCTGAGCGAACTATTGGCGCTTTATAAATACCGTATAATAATAATAATAATAATAATAATAATACTTCTTTAAGGTTTTACATTTCAGTCCTCTCCTTTTTATCTGGTCCCCCCATCATTGGTCTTCATTTCAATTGTAAGGGTGCCTCCTTGGCATGCATGGTCCTACAGAACTTCAGTGGAGCCACCCTTTCGTGTTCACTCATGGAACCCCTATCTTTGCTGTCTGAATCTGCGCAGGCAGACCAAAGAAACAAAACGTTAGTTAGGTTTTTGCACTTGAGCATGCCCAATGGCGCTAGGAATGATGGGACAAATGCTCCCGAGCAGGGTAAACAAGAAACTTTTTTACATTCAAATTGTGCATTCTCTGACCAGAAATTCAGGGAAGCCACATGGAGGAAGCTGGAGACTACTCCAGTTAAATTTAGAAATGCTATTGTGAAGTAATTTTATGGTAAAAAAAAAATCAATTATTATCCAGTTATAACTGGTCAAAGGGTTGTAGAGTGTCTGTAATACAACAGCTGTGGCAGTGTACAGAGTACAGTGTAAGTGCAGACTTCTATTGAGGAAAGTAGCATGGTCTGCATCCCTTTAGACAGAATTTCCCTTGGGAGTATCTCACCAAAAAAATATATGGAGCGGCCGGTCTGGTATTTCTGCCGCCACCACCATGTCAAAATCCTGGGCCGGCCGCTCAGCTCTTCTCTCCTGCAGGACCATACCTGTTCCTCTGTCCAGCGCTGTAATCGTCCCGCGCCGGCTTCTTCCCGCGCCGGCTTCTTCCCGCGCCGGCTTCTGTGACAGCCGGGTGCTCACTGCGCGAGAAGCGCTGCGCTTTGTGAATGGTCCGGCGACTTCTGGGACACATGACAGGTCCATTCGCAAAGCGCAGCGCTTCTCGCGCATGCGCAGTGAGCACCCGGCTGTCACAGAAGCCAGCGCGGGAAGAAGCCAGTGTGCCCACACTAAAGAAAGGACAACTTCAGGTACCCACTCCCCCTCCCTCCCCAAAGGTCCGCAGTCTCTTGGTCATCTGCTGTACTGTCTTTAGTGTCTGGTCATCCCCTGTACTGTCTGCAGTCTCTGGTCATCTGTACTATGTCTGCAGTCCCTGGCATTTTCCCTGTACTATGTTCACAGTCTCTGGTCATCTCCTGTACTATGTTCACAGTCTCTGGTCATTCCCTGTACTATGTCCGTAGACTCTGGTCATCTCCTGTACTGTGTTCACAGTCTCTGGTCATCTCCTGTACTGTGTTCACAGTCTCTGGTCATTCCCTGTACTGTGTCTGCAGTCTCTGGTCATCTCCTGTACTGTGTCCGCAGTCCCTGGTCATCTCCTGTACTATGTCCGCAGTCTCTGGTCATCTCCTGTACTGTGTCCGCAGTCGCTGGTCATCTCCTGTACTGTGTCCGCAGTCCCTAGTCATCTCCTGTACTGTGTCCGCAGTCTCTGGTCATCTCCTGTACTATGTCCGCAGTCTCTGGTCATCTCCTGTACTGTGTCCGCAGTCTCTGGTCATCTCCTGTACTATGTCTGCAGTCTCTGGCCATCTCCTGTACTATGTCCGCAGTCTCTGGCCATCTCCTGTACTATGTCCGCAGTCTCTGGTCATCTCCTGTACTGTGTCTGCAGTCCATTGGTTCAGAATATTTTTTTTCTTGTTTTTCACCTCTAAAACCTAGGTGCGTCTTGTGGTCAGGTGTGTCTTATGGAGCGTGAAATACGGTAATTTTTGTTGCCAGGGATACCCAAAATCTGACTTGGATCTTAGTGTAGACTTCTGGAAAAATCAGAATCACACAAGCAGGAAATTAGGGGGAGGGTTGTTCTGCACAGTCAGGCACACAGCAACATTTCTGGCTCAAAAATCTGACTGTCTAGGGGATGTTTTTCAGGATTTATATTGCTGAAGAACTTGGGTTGGGATGTAGGGTGATATGGGACACTCCAGATTCCCTGATTGTTTGCAGAAGGACACTCCACCTTGCTAAGCCTCCCTGAACAGTGTCTGTGCAGGAACAAGTACTGACGCCAGGCAAGAATACTGCCGATTCCTCCTTCACCCTAAGAATACAACACACAGTCACAAGAACAGGGTTCTCCTCAGGTCAGGTCAGTACACACAATGTCACAGGATCACCAGACACCTCCTTCCAGTATCCACTAGGTCCAGGGAGAAGTTTGTACTCACAATCCCACAGGACAGCCAGACTCCTAACTTCCACCGGGCACGCTTCAAAGAGCTCTCCAGACCAGGTCCTTAGGTAAGGGTTCCCTTGACTAGCTTCAAAAAGGGATCTCAAGGAATAGGCTTCCCAAATATGCCACAGCTGGGACCTCAATGAATAATGGTTGGAATCAAGATAGCTGCTACAGACGGGGGTAGCCACCCTTACCCAGATGGGTGGATTCATTCCGACAAGGAGAAGCCCATTTGCTCTAAATCACCGAATATTTATGTGCTTCTCCAGCCAACTTCTCTCCTCCCCTCCCCAGGGATTAGCTGGAGCATACTAAATATTCAAGCTGCCCATTTGCCTTGCTAAACGGCTGCCAGACTCATTCACCTTTCCAACCGCTCCATCTCCGCCACCCCCCTCTGCCAATCCCTCCACTGGCTTCCGATTGCGCAACGGATTAAATTCAAAATCCTAACACTGACGTACAAAGCTGTCCACCATACTGCCCCGAACTACATCACTGACCTAATATCCAAGTACCACCCAGCATGCACACTCCGCTCCTCACAAGACCTCCTTCTCTCTAGTTCCCTGGTCTCCTCCTCCCATGCCCGCCTCCAGGACTTCTCCAGGGTGTCACCCATCCTCTGGAACTCCCTGCCCCAACCCATCAGATTATCACCTACTCTCCTCTCCTTTAGGTGCACCCTGAAAACCCACCTCTTCAGGGAAGCCTACCCTACCCCCTGCTAACTTGCCGACCTCCTCCACTCTTCCTACCACTAAATCCCCCACAGCTATCTCCTCCTGTGCCACCATCCCCTCCCTCCTAGATTGTAAGCTCCAAAGAGCAGGGCCCTCG
Organism: Staurois parvus; assembly: GCF_062004578.1. NCBI lineage: Eukaryota > Metazoa > Chordata > Amphibia > Anura > Ranidae > Staurois > Staurois parvus. The sequence goes on from NW_028318303.1 coordinate 1,320,104, forward strand.
TTCCCCTCATGTTTTGCATTGTATTGGTATTGTTCTGTCACATGTTCTGTCCCCCTTTGTAATGTACAGCGCTGAGCGAACTATTGGTGCTTTATAAATACTGTATACTAATAATAATAATAATAATAATAATAATAAACCCTCTATGTACCAGAAGCCTCTAGAAAACAGGGGAGAGCGATAAAACCTATGGCCTGTGAGATCCAGGACAGTCAAAATAAATCAGTTGCTCTATTGATTACAGAGGAGCCAAAAGGAACTAAATTTACCTACATCCTAGCACCCCACTAGGAGGGTATTACACGTGCTTCTTACCTCACCAAGTGCCTCGATTAAAGGACTTCTCAGTGTACCAGAATAGTGCCTAAGAAAATGTTCCCCTTAGCACTTATGACACTTTTTGTATCCTGACCCATTTGTGCCCATGCTATGTATCTGTACCACAGTGCTTCCGTAAGCGTGCTTTTTACACCACAAAGTGCCAAGTGTAAAAGATCCGAGGTGTAATGAAGCAGTGCCTAAGCAGATGCTCCTGTTGGTTCCTAGTAGACCTTTATATCCTGGCCCATGTATGCCCATGCTGTGTATCTATACCATGGTGCTAAAGTAAGCGTGCCTCTTACGTCACCAAGTGCAAAGATTAAAAGACTCCTCAGCGTATCAGGGCAGTACCTAAGTGGACCTTTTGTATACTGATCCATGTGTGTCCATGCTGTGTATCTGGACCTGTACATCCCGTCCAGTGGAATCCTGCTCACCATCTCTCTATGACCTCATCTCTAGTTTTCACTTATAAACTGTTTGCCATTTGCTTTAATCTGCACCCTGTGTGTCAAATCTCCCATTGGATGGTTCCCTTATGATTCAGTGCTCTCTTTTGGTGGTCAGTGGGTCAAACCCAAAGGGCTTAAGATGCTTCACACAGTGAACTGAACCTCATTTTGGTCTCAATAGTGAAAATGTGCATTCAACATCATACCACACCACAAATATATAAGTGCTCCTGTCAGGACCTGGGTTCTGAATCTGCAACCTCTGAAACGCTGGAAGGCACTCTCCCTCATCCATTGGACAATCCTGCCTTGTGCCTTGTTTCTGCTGAACCTTGAACTCTTTGCTCCTCCCATAAACTTCCTATTTAACTGCTTGCCAACCACACTATAACTGAAAGACAGCTACAGAGCAGTTGTCCAGTTCTGGGAGGGCGTCCATGAACATCCTTTCAGAACGCGCCCCCTGCACACCCCCTACAGACACAGCTGATCACATGACAAGGTAAAAGTCCTTTTACCACGTGATCAGCTGCGTTCCATACAATTGCTGGTTATCGGCAGTACTTTCCTGAGGAAAATACTGCGATAACCGGCAAATGTGACGGAGATCTGCACTGATCATTAGGGCAGGGACGTATTCACCACAAGGCAAACAAGACATTTTCCAAGGGTTGCATTTTTCAGGGGGGCAGTGGAAGAAGGGACAAAAGAAAAGACGAGTGCGGTATAAGGACCAGGTGGGATCCATAAGAGGCTGTGGGCTGCTTGACTGAGTATGCAGAGCCCCACTTTCTTTCCCAGGAATGTCCAGAGCTGTGAAGGTGTTTCTCTCTCTCTCGGCAGGTGGAGGGGTGGCAAGGTAGCAGGTGAACAGGGGCAGTGGAAGGCTCTCTCAGCCAGGAGGGTGGGGGTTGGTTGGTGTGGTTAATGTCAGACTCTCTGCATGGTGGATGGAGGGGGAAATGGGTGATTTTTGTGTTGTCTAGGGCAGCACAAAACTTAAATATAGCAATGCTGTCCATCGGTGCCCAGCAGTGTCACCCATCAGTGCCCAGCAGTGCAACCAAGCAGTGCCGTCTGTCAGGGCCTCCAGTCAGTGCTATCAGTAAGTTCCACCAGCCAGTGCTGCCCATCAGTGCCCAGCAGTGCTGCCTATCAGTGCCCTTCAGTGCTACCTATCAGTGCCCATCATTGCTGCATAGCACTGCATCATCAGTGCCTCCTCATCAATGCCCACCAGTGCCGCCTCATCAGCACTGCCTCATCAGTGCAGCCCATCAGTGCAGCCCATCAGTGCTACCTATCAGTGCCGCCACATCAGTGCCCATCAGTTCTACCTATCAGTGCCCATCAGTGCTGCCTATCAGTGCAGCCTCATCAACGTACATCAGTGAAGGAGAAAAATTACCTCTTTGCAAAATGTTATAATAGAAACAAAGAAAACCTTTTTTTTCAAACTTATTGCTCTTTTTTTGTTTATAGTGCAAAAAATAAAAACCCCAGTGGCGATTAAATATCACCAAATGAAAACTCTGTTTATGTGAAAAAAAATACAAAAAATTTCATATGGGTACAGTGTTGCATGACCGCGCAATTGTCATTCAAAGTGCGACAGCACTAAAAGCTGAAAATTGGTCTGGGCAGGAAGAGGGTGAAAGTACCCGGTAGGCAAGTGGTTAAGCTCTCTCTAGCCAATATCTTGCTCTTGTCACTCCTGATGCTGTCCGTGTCCATTAGTTACTGACTTTTTGGCTTGTTCCTCAACTATGCTTCTGCTTAATCCCAACCTTCAACCACTTGTTACCGATCTTTGGCTTGTTTACTGACTACAATTCGGCTTGATCCCTACCTGCTATATCTGCTACTGGACCCCAGCTTGCTCACCTCCTGGTGGGTCAATCCTGAGGACCACAACCTGGTACTAACACCCAGCAAAACCCATCTCCACCGTCAGGAGCTCCATACGCCAGGGTAACCTGCTGTTGCAATTATCCGAAACCGCCTTACTCAAACTCTCCAACGACCTTCTAACCGCCAAAGCTAATGGCCACTATTCAGTGCTCCTACTCCTTGACCTCTCTGCGGCCTTCGACACAGTTGACCACCCCCTCCTCCTCAAAATACTACACTCCCTCGGCCTCAGAGATTCTGCTCTCTCCTGGCTCTCATCCTACCTGTCACAACGCTCTTTCAGCGTTACCTATAATGCTACCACCTCCCCCTCACTCCCCCTCTCTGTTGGGGTCCCTCAAGGCTCTGTCCTTGGGCCCCTTCTCTTCTCCATCTACACCTCCTCCCTTGGCCAACTCATACACTCTCACGGCTTCAACTACCACCTCTATGCCGACGACACACAAATCTATCTCTCAACCCCCCACCTCACCCCTTCGGTCTCTGCCCAAATCACACACCTACTGAGCGACATATCAGATTGGATGTCGCTCCACTTCCTTAAACTGAATCTCTCCAAAACCGAGCTCCTTGTCTTCCCCCCAGCCCGAACCCCACCCCCCATTGACTTCTACATCACATCCAACAACGCCAATATCAAACCCGCTCTGCAGGCCAGAGTACTTGGTGTCATTCTGGACTCCAACCTATCCTTCCAGCCCCAAGTCCAATCTTTAACAAACTCGTGCAGACTCCACCTCCGCAACATCGCCAAAATCCGCACGTTCCTAACCCCAGAAACCACTAAACAGCTCATCCACTCCCTCATCATATCACGACTCGACTACTGCAACTCCCTCCTCACTGGCCTGCCTCGCCGCTGGCTATCCCCGCTTCAGTCGATCCTGAATACGGCTGCCAGACTCATTCACCTTTCCAACCGCTCCGTTTCCGCCACCCCCCTCTGCCAATCCCTCCACTGGCTTCCGATTGCGCAACGGATCAAATTTAAAATCCTAACACTGACGTACAAAGCTGTCCACCATACTGCCCCGAACTACATCACTGACCTAATATCCAAGTACTGCCCAACACGCACACTCCGCTCCTCACAAGACCTCCTTCTCTCTAGTTCCCTGGTCTCCTCCTCCCATGCCCGCCTCCAGGACTTCTCCAGGGTGTCACCCATCCTCTGGAACTCCCTGCCCCAACCCATCAGATTATCACCTACTTTCCTCTCCTTTAGGCGCACCCTGAAAACCCATCTCTTCAGGGAAGCCTACCTCACCCCCTGCTAACTTGCTGACCTCCTCCACTCTTCCTACCACTCCATCCCCCACAGCTATCTCCTCCTGTACCACTATCCCATCCCTTCTAGATTGTAAGCTCGAAAGAGCAGGGCCCTTGATCCCCTCATGTTTTGCATTGTTTTGGTATTGTTCTGTCACATGTTCTGTCCCCCTTTGTAATGTACAGCGCTGAGTGAACTATTGGCGCTTTATAAATACTGTATAATAATATAATAATAATAATCCATGTGGTTGGTGGGAGCCTCTCTACTGCCATAGCTACTGGTCTCTAAGACTGACCCCTAACATGACAGCTCCAGTGAAAACTGAGCCACTATATCAAAAACATGTTCTGAAAATTCTTCATACATACGCCAGGGTAACCTACTGTTGCAATTATCCATGTGGTTGGTGGGAGCCTCTCTACTGCCATAGCTACTGGTCTCCAAGACTGATCCCTAACATGACAGCTCCAGTGAAAACTGAGCCACTACTGTATATCCAAAACATGTTCTGAAAATGTTTCAGACATGGTAACGGTCTGGTTGTTTGGATCAGGGGCAGACTGACCATTTGGAAATTCGGGCACTGCCCGAGGGCCCGGGGTCAGTAGAGGGCCCCATGAGATGCCCATGGTACCTTTTTCATAGGCTTTTTTGAGTTTGGGCAAGGACACAGGGGCCCCATGATTCCCTATTGCCCAGGGGCCCCATGAGTTGTCAGTCCGCCCCTGGTTTGGATGTTAATTTGTAGACATACGATCACAAGGTTTGCTTAATAATGAACTACTCATGCCCCTGAAAAGTTGCTAGAAATCTTGTTTTAACTTAAATCTGACCATCTATCTATATTAAGCTACTGAAGAGACAACTCGAAAATTTTGTTGCGGGTCATCAACCTTTTTGTTTGAGCAAAATCTTATTTTTCATCTCTTGACTTTTCTCGGGGATAACAAAAAACTTTTTACTGGAATTGCAGGATGATCTCTGCTTAAGCTTCCAGTTGGCCGCTCGCCACTGCGTTACTAAGACGCCTGGCAAAAAAAAAAAAAAGTCAGGCAGCCTTATAAATACGCTGTGTTTTCTGAAAACCTGTTTTACTAGCCGACTATGTTTTTTAAATTACGAAAAGTTTGTCCTGCCAAGTTCATCCGAAAGCAAATGGCTCTTCGGATTTATTTGCGGGTGCGCTGATTGTATACGAATTTAATACTAATGGGTTTGGAGACTCAAGCGCGAGTCTAAACTTCTAGAGGCTTTTATGGATGTCTTGAGTTGTTGACCAAGCCATCGTGTGCCATCAGCTACGGTGAGAAAAACAATGGACCTGGCCTGAGATCTGTTCCACCGCGTTTGCCAGAACGTATCCTCATGGATTTTTAAGCAAGAGATGAAATGCTTTCTTTGGTCGGGATTTGTCTGGGAACGACGTGTGACAGAGGGGTTTGGAACAATGTTTATGGTGCATTTTAGCTTTGGGAGTACCCCGAGTCTTTATGACATGTGAGCTTTCGCCTGGATCCACAAGCCTGAAACATGCATAGGGTCATATAAGACTCTAGAAGCCTTGCTCTCGCACTTAATAAAAGTGGGTTTCCAACAGCCATCACTCTATTTAATAAACAGTAGCTTCCAGGTTTATTGGAGCCTCAGCCAAGATTTTATGCTCTTTGTGCAATGGGATTTTCCCAAATGAACCCTCCGTATTTTCAAGTAGCAAAACTTGGTAAGATTTCCCTTGTGCAGACTCACGACTACAGATCATACGGCTAAAGTGTTACTCGTAGTAGACACTCTGACTCCAGTCCTCAGCCTCTCTGACATAAGCCAATAGGAAAACTAACTCAAATACATTTGCCTGTTTTTTTTTTTTTTCTTTTTCTTTCTTTTTACAAATAGTAAATGGAAGGTACATAGCATTTTCCCATTTCCACTTAAGTCTATATTATGTTTCTGTCTACTGGGAGCTCATTAAATTCAATATTAATGTCTGCGTGTTGTAGATAGAATTTTAATCGGGAAAAAAGCTGGACGTTAAGAAGGAGCGCAAAGATGAATTTATAATGAAGGGTTTTCAAGATGCTTTAGTGTCCCGACAGAATGCTTTTACCTTTTGTAAACTTTTTTTTTTTTTTTTTGGGGAGGTGAATGGAATATGGTCTGTATACCAAAATCCTTCAAGGGTACATTGGTTCATTATTGAAGATGGCATCTGTATCTTAACCATTAGCCGCCCGGCCATTGGCCGTTTGGCGGCTTCAGATGTGTATCTGCATTCCGGGTGCACGCCATTTGGCGTGCTCCCGCACATGCGCGGTTTGCGCTAGTGCAGAGCGGCGCAGCAGTGCGATCTGTCATCGGCCGTGCACCTCGGACACGGCCGATGACAGATCCGAGTACCGGCTCCCGTTGCTGGTACCATGTGACCTGCTGTGACCAATCACAGCAGGTCACATGACAGTTGTATACAATGGATGGCTTCATTCATGATGCCATCCATTGTATACTAGTGCCTAGCTGTGAATGGTCATCACAGCTAAGCACAAAAAAAAAAAGAAAAAAAAAAAGCTGAATGAATCGATTTCATTCAGGTAAATGCTTGCTTATAGCAAAGTAATTCTTTGCTATAAGCAAATTGTGTAAAAAAAAAAAAAATACTGATCACTTCCCCAAAGTAGTACAATGTTACTATGGTAACATTGTACTATTTTGGTCATAGTAAAATATGAAAAAAAATCTTAAAAAAAATTAAAAAAATGTAATAAAAAATTAAATATAAAAAAATTAAAAAAAATTAAAAAAATATATATATATATATTTTTTTTTTCATACTGTCACCAGTCAGTGTCCCTGTTCACCGCCATGCCAGTTATATGATGATGCTGTACTGCACTGGTGACAGTATGTAAAAAAAAAAATAGTGAAAATAATTTTTTTCATTTTTTCATTTTCCGAAAAATTATGACAAAAAAATACAACTTCAAAAAACCCGCCATGCCTCTTATGAAGTACGTCGGACTGTCTACTCTGCAGAAAGGGGTCATTTGGGGATATCTTTACTGTTCTGACATTCTTGGACCTCAAGAAATTAGATTGGCCGTCAGTACTTCAGGATTGATCAACATTCAGATCTATACCATAGTTTGTGAACTCTATAACTTTCCTAAAAACTAAAAAATACATCCTAATTTGGGTTATTTTCACCAAAGACATGTAGCAGAATACATCTCGGCCTAAATTTATGAAGAAAAATTGTTTATTTGTAAACTTTTATAACAGAAACAAAAAAAATGTGTTTTTTTTTCAAAATTTTTGGTCTTTTTTTGTTAATTTAGCAAAAAATAAAAACCCCAGTGGTGATTAAATACCACCAAAAGAAAGCTCTAGTTGTGTGAAGAAAATGATAAAATTTTAGTTTGGGTGCAGTGTTGTATGACCGCGCAATTGTCATTCAAAGTGTGAGAGCGCTGAAACCTGAAAAATGGCCTGGGCAGGAAGGGGGTAAAATTGCCCGGTATGGAAACGGTTAATCTAGTTTGTGTTTAAAGTCATCCTGCCGGCCACTTTAACCCCTCGCCCTCCTGAGGATTTACCCTCTTTCCTGATTTTTTGCATTATGGTGCTGTGTTACTTTAACTGACAATTGCCACGGTCATGCAACGCTGCACCCCAATTAAATTTATGTCCTTTTTTCCCACAAATTGAGCTTTCTTTCGGTGGTATTTTATCGCCTGTGCATTTTTAATTTTTTTGCACTATAAAATAAAAAAGACCAACAATTTTGAGAAAGAAACAATATTTTTGACTTTTTGCTATTAAACATGTCCAGTAAAAAAAATTATTTATTTCAGGTACAGAGGCGGACTGACCATTTGGAAACTCGGGCACTGCCCGAGGGCCCGGGGTCAGTAGGGGGCCCCATGAGATGCCCCTGGTACCTTTTTCATAGGCTTTTTTGAGTTTAGGCAAGGACACAGGGGACCCTTGATCCCCTATTGCCCGGGGGCCCCATGAGTTGTCAGTCCGCCCCTGTTCAGGTACTTATATAGCGCTGTCAATTTACGCAGCACTTTACATATATATTGTACATTCACATCAGTCCCTAACCCTCAAGGGGTGTACAATCTAAAGTCCTTAACTCACATTCATATACAAGGGCCAATTTAGACAGGATCCAATTAACCTACCAGCATGTCTTTGGAGTGTGGAAGGAAACCGGAGTACCTGGAAGAAACCTACGCAGGCACAGGGAGAACATGCAAACTCCAGGCAGGTGGTGCCATGGCTGGGATTTGAACCAACGACCCTAGTACTGCCAGGCAGAAGTGCTAACCATTTAGCCACTGTGCTGCCCAATAAAAATCAAATTTCCTCATAAATTTATGCCAAAATGTATTCTGCTCCATGTCTTTGCTAAAAAAAAATCCCAATACGTGTAAATTAATTGGTTTACGTGAAAGTTATAACGTTTACAAACGGTGGTATAGATACTGGAATTTTTTTTATTTTTACTAGTGATGGCAGCGATCAGTGACTTATAGCGGGACAGCGGGACTGTGGCGGGCATTCTGACACTGGGGGGGAACTGACTTGGTGCCACTGACATCCCCAGTGACACCAATACAGGGATAAGTGCTAAAGAAAAGCACTGACACTGTACTAATGGCACTGGGCAGGAAGGGGTTAACATGAGGGGCGATCAAAGGGTTAACTGTGCGCTGTTTTACTTGTGTCTGTGTGTCACTGTAATCACACTGCTTTGGATGGCTGTGCTGTGCACAGCCATCCAAAGCAGTGTGCAGGAGCTGACAGGGAGGAGAACTGTATTGTTTACATACAGTTCTCCTCCCTGTTGGAGATGCTTGGTAATCACCGGGCGCCGGCAAGTAATCACCAGCCAGGACCGGGTGACTGACAGCCGAGAATGGCGGGGGATGTCAGTGACACCAAGTCAGTTCACCGCAGTGTCAGAATGTCTGCTGCAGTCCCGCTATAAGTCGCTGATCGCCGCCATTATTAGTAAAAAAGAAAAAATCATAGTATATATACTGCCATTTGTAGACGCTATAACTTTCACGTACACCAATTAATTTACACGTATTGAGATTTCTTTTTACAAAGACATGGAGCAGAATACATTTTGGACTAAATTTATGACGATATTTAATTTTTTAAATTTTTTTACTGGACATGTTTAATAGCAAAAAGTCCAAAATATTGTTTTTTCTCAAAATTGTCGGTCTTTTTTTTATAGCGCAAAAAAATAAAAAATGCATAGGCTATCAAATACCACCAAAAGAAAACTCAATTTGTGGGGAAAAAAGGACGTAAATTTCATGTGGGTGCATGACCGCACAAATGTCAGTTAAAGTAATGCAGCACCGTAACACAAAAAATGGCCGGGTCAGGAAGGGGGGGAAATCTTCTGGAGGGTAAGTGGTTAATGTCCGCACCTGTTACCAACCATTTTTTTGAACCCTATTTTTCTTCCGTTAAAAAAACCGGAACGGATGAAAAACAGATGTAAACAGACAAAAACTGACGTAAACGGACAAAAAAGCGGATGAAAACAGATGTAAACATGAAAAACAGATGCAAAAACGGATGAAAAATGGATGTAAACTGATGAAAAATTGATGGGAACTGATCTTTTTTTTCTTAGAAAAAATTTGACTGAACTGATGAAAAAAATGGAATGCCTGTGGAAGGGACCTTTAGTCTTGTTCGAAAGAGTAGACCACAAAAATAATGTGGGGTTAGGATATACAACCCCAGTTAACACATACAAATAGAACACTCGGAAAACAGGAATTATCAATTAGCAACGTTTAACAAATGATACAGTCATGAATAGAAAGCTTTAACTAATAAACCGCTACACCAACAATAAGAGGGGGAAGAAAAGGCTTGTTGACTTATGAGCTCCGTCTAGGCCTCCGGCCTCTCTTGTGGATGCAGAGATCAATGTAAATATATTATCTGACTTAAATAGGTATTATAAGTACCATAATTGGATAACAATGACCTTGGAAGAGAAGAGGCCCCTATAATTAAAGACTGCAACTTGAGTCCTGTGATGTTTAAAGTTCCTGATGTGGTGGTGTCCATTGTCTTCTGCTAGCAATGATGGGGCCCAAAAACAGAAGTGAATACTGCTAATTCAATGAAGTTAAACAGATAGGCAGATAGGTACTGCTCAAAGCAAAGGTCTCCTGGTAATGAAGTGTAAAGGTGTCTGCATGCAGTGCCTCTAGAGCAGGGGTCTCCAAACTATGGCCCTACAGCTGTTGAAATACTAAAAGTCCCATCATGCCTCTGCCTCTGGAGCCTTGCCTGTGGCTGTCAGAGTCTTGCAAGGCCTCATGGGACTTGCAGTTCCTCAACACCTGGAGGGCTATAATTGGGAGAGTGATGACAGAAAAAGGTTGGACATCTGCCTGCTCATCAATCCCTTGGGACAAGAGTCTAGGATCCCTAGGAACAAGAGTTCTTGCACATGCTCTTGGCTGTTTGCAGGGCTGAGCAGAATTGTCGGCTGATGGCCTGTCTGTGTGCAGACCAGATAGTAATAGTCCCGATGCAGAGAAGCTGATGTGATCCCAGAGTGGTAATCAGTGTCACCACCAGGGGCGGACTGACCATTTGGGAGCTTGGGCACTGCTCGAGGGCTTGGGGTCAGTAGGGGGCCCCATGAGATGCCCCTGGTACCTTTCATAGGCTTTTTTGGGTGTGGTTTGATTGTGGGTGAGGACACAGGGGCCCCCTGATCCCCTATTGCATGGCAGTCCCCCTGTGCCCAGCTCTGAATCCAATGCCCAGAGAGCGAGCCAGTCCCTTGCTGTATATCAGCTTTCCCAGCATCCTTCTGGTTCGCCAGCGCTCTGGTAGTTGCAGTTCAATCAGCTCTCTGGAATGCAAAATGTATTGGCTATAGGACTACAGGTCCCAAGATCCTCTGCTGTCTGAAGAACTGGATCCACTCTGCTAACTCTGCGGAAGTGATGTAGCTGTCCCCAGAGGCCACAAATATGGGTTAAGGCAATATACAGTTGCGAGAAAAAGTATGTGAACCCCTTGGGATTACGTGGAGTTTTGCATGAATTGGGCATAAAATGTGCTCGGAACATCATTTAAGTCACAACAATAGAACAACACAGTCTGCTGAACATAATACTACACAATCATTAGATGTTGCCATGGTTTAATTGCACATAACATGTAAACATTCACAGTGCAGGGAGGAAAAAGTATGTGAACCTTTGGACTTAATAACTGCTTGACCCTCCTTTGGCAGCAATAACCTCAACCAAACATTTCCTGTAGTTGCAGATCAGACCTGCACAAGGATCTGGAGTCATTTTGGACCACTCCTCTTCACAAAACTGTTTCAGTGTAGCAATATTCTTGGGATGTCTGGTGTGAATCGCTCTCTTAAGGTCATGCCACAGCATTTCAATTGGGTTGAGGTCAGGACTCTGACTGGGCCACTCAAGAAGGCGTATTCTGTGCTGTTGCAGCCATTGTTTTGTTGAATTACTTGTATGCTTTGGGTCATTGTCCTGTTGCAACATCCATCCTCTGCGGAGCTTCAGTTGGCGGACAGAAGGTCGTACGTTTTCCTGCAAAATGTCTTGATAAACTCTGGAATTCATTTTCCCATCAATGACAACAATCCGTCCAGGCCCTGAGGCAGCAAAGCAGCCCCAAACCATGATGCTCCCTCCGCCATGTTTTACAGTGGGGATGAGGTTTTGATGTTGGTGTGCTGTGCCTTTTTTTCTCCACACATAGTGTTGTGTGTTCTTCCCAAACAACTCAATCTTGGTTTCATCTGTCCACAGTATATTTTGCCAGTAGTGCTGTGGAACATCCAGGTGCTCTTTTGCAAACTTCAAATATTCTTTTTGGACAGCAATGGCCTCCTCCGTGGTGTCCTCCCATGTACTCCATTCTTGTTTAATGTTTTCCTTATTGTAGATGTGTCAACAAAAATGTTAGCATGTGCCAGAGATTTCTGTAGGTCTTTATCTGACACTCTGGGGTTCTTCTTTACCTCATGCAGCATTCTGCGCTGTGCTCTTGCTGTCATTTTTACAGGACGACCATGCCTAGGGAGAGTAGCATCAGTGCTAAACTTTCTCCATTTGTAGACAGTCTGTCTTACCGTGGACACATGAACATCAAGGCTTTTGGAGATACTTTTGTAACCCTTTCCAGCTTCATGCAAGTCAACAATTCTTGATCGTAGGTCTTCTGTGAGCTCTTTTCTGCGAGGCATGGTTCACATCAGACAGTGCTTCGTGAAACCAGTAAACCCAAAACAGGTGTGTGTTTTTTAAGGGCAGGACAACTGTCAGCAACACATCCAATATCATCACACTGATTGGAGTCAAGGTTGGCTCACTCCTGGCTCCAATTAGCTCTGGGAGAAGTCATTAGGCTAGGGCCTTACATACTTTTTCCTCCCTGCACTGTGAATGTTTACTTGTTATGTGCAATTAAACCATGGCAACATCTAATGTTTGTGTAGTATTATGTTCAGCAGACAGTGTTCTTCTATTGTTGTGACTTAGATGACGTTCAGAGCCCATTTTATGCCCAATTCATGCAAAATTCTGCGTAATCCCAAGGGGTTCACATACTTTTTCTTGCAACTGTAGGTCGCTAAATGTAACAAATTTATCAGCGTCTAACCAAATAAAATAAATATAATAATAAAATAAATAAATAAAAGAGTCCTTCCAAAGTTCTCTATGTACCTTGATAGGGTCTTCTTTAAGTCCACCAGTTCTTAGTGATCCTTAAATCTCCAAAATTCCTCAAAGAAAAACTTCTACCCTTAGCACCTCAAAAAATACATATAATATATTATATTATATTTATATTAAATGTTTATATATTATATTGTATTATATTTTTTTTTTGAGGTACTAAGGGTAGAAGAAGACGTTTTTCTTTGAGGATTTTTGGAGATTTAACCATTTCCCTTCTGGACTATGGCTGAATGGCAGCCGGCAAAAACCCTAATCTTTAGGGCATGCGCAGTTTGCGTGCCTGCAGAGCCACGCAGCGGCGCAATCTGTCACCGGCCGTGTACCTTGGACACGGCTGATGACAGATCTGAGTACCGGCCCCATTGCCGGTACCATGTGACCTGCTGTGACTAATCACAGCAGGTCACATGACAGTTGTATACAATGGATGGCTTCATTCATGCCATCCATTGTACACTAGTGTATCTAGCTGTGAATGGTCACAGCGATCACATGCACAAGCTGGGCCAATCACAGTCCAGCTGTGTCATGTGATTAGCCATGGCCAAATCACAGCTAAGCACAAAAAAAAAAAACCCTGAATGAATTGATGTCATTCAGGTAAATGCTTGCTTATAGCAAAGTAATTCTTTGCTATAAGCAAATTGTGTAAAAAAAAAAAAAAACAAATTACTGATCACTTCCCCAAAGTAGTACAATGTTACAATGGTAACATTGTACTACTTTGGTCATAGTGAAATATGAAAAAAAAGCTTAAAAAAAATGTAATAAAAAATTTAAAATAATAAAAAAATAAAATAAAAAAATTTAAAAATTTTTTTTTTTTTTTTATGCTGTCACCAGTCAGTGTCCCTGATCACCGCCATGCCAGTTAACTGATGACGCTGTACTGCACTGGTGACAGTATGTAAAAAAAAAATAGTGAAAATAATTTTTTTCATTTTTTCATTTTCCGAAAAATTATGACAAAAAAATACAACTTCAAAAAACTCGCCATGCCTCTTATGAAGTATGTTGGACTGTCTACTCTGCAAAAAGGGGTCATTTGGGGGATATCTGTACTGTCCTGACATTTGGGGGATATCTGTACTGTGCTGACATTTGGGGGATATCTGTACTGTCCTGACATTTGGGGAATATCTGTACTGTTCTGACATTTTGGGGATATCTGTACTGTTCTGACATTTGGGGGATATCTGTACTGTTCTGACATTTGGGGGATATCTGTCCTGTCCTGACATTTGGAGGATATCTGTACTGTCCTGACATTTGGGGGATATCTGTACTGTGCTGACATTTGGGGGATATCTGTACTGTTCTGACATTTGGGGGATATCTGTACTGTCCTGACATTTGGGGGATATCTGTACTGTCCTGACATTTGGAGGATATCTGTACTGTCCTGACATTTGGAGGATATCTGTACTGTTCTGACATTTGGGGGATATCTGTACTATTCTGACATTTTTGGACCTCAAGAAATTAGATTGGCCGTCAGTATTTCAGGATTGATCAATTTTCAGATATATACCATAGTTTGTGAACTCTATAGCTTTCCTACAGACTAAAAAATACATCCTAATGTGGGTTATTTTCACCAAAGACATGTAGCAGAATACATCTCGGCCTAAATTTATGAAGAACAATTATTTATTTGCAAATTTTTATAACAGAAACGAAGAAAAACGTGTTATTTTTTCAAAAATTTCTGTCTTTTTTTTGTTAATTTAGCAAAAAATAAAAACCCCAGCGGTGATTAAATACCACCAAAAGAAAGCTCTAGTTGTGTGAAGAAAATGATAAAATTTTAGTTTGGGTACAATGTTGTATGACCGCGCAATTGTCATTCAAAGTGTGAGAGCGCTAAAACCTGAAAAATGGCCTGGGCAGGAAGGGGGTAAAAGTGCCCGGTATTGAAGAGGTTAAGGATCACTAAGAACTGGTGGACTTAAAGAAGACCCTATCAGGGTACACGGAGAACTTTGGAAGGATTCTATTATTTATTTATTTTATTTGGATGGACACTGACTAATTTGTTAAATGTAGCGACCTATATTGCCTTAACCCAAACTGGTAAAGGGGTCTGCTGTACATCAAGGTTATTACCACCTATTAAATAAAAATAGAAAAAAACCCGTGCTATTAGTAATCACCACTAAGAATAAATAAATAATAAAAAATAAGTCAAGACAGTTCGAATTGAATCAGGAAAGCAGCTACCACACAACTGTACAATCACTCCATTGTTTTCATGAATCAAAACCAAATACTGGTGAAGCGCTTCCAATATGACATAACACATCAAATATCATATAACCTCATACCATAATCCTTTATCATAAACAGATCCCCACTGTATTCAGTATCCTTTTGTGAATGTGCAAAAAAAAAAAAAAAATATTATATATATATACACATAGTATAGCACTTAAAGCATAAAAAACCAAATAGTCCAATGAGAGAGTCCCATACACCAACCAGTCTTTGTGCAATCTTCAATCAATATATTAATTCTTGTCAGAACAACAATATGACTTTCTTCAGCGTGAAAATACCCCCACCGCGACCTTCACCACACCTCATGGGTATCTCTTCACCTTATATCATGGACGCCATTTTGGAAAATCGAGTATGCTAATAGCCTGTGACATGCCTCTATTAACAAGTGAGTAGAATTTTAACTTTCTTATGGAAAAAAACTAGCAGTCTGCACTGTTGGGTGTTTCTTTGCTTCTTTTTAATATATTTATTCCTGGGAGATCCGTAAGGACCGGGTGAATGCTGACAAAGATTGTGGTCTCTAATATAAAAGAGCAATTGGCCCTCCTTTTGCAATGGGGTCCATGATTTAAAATTGCACGAAGATTGTCCTGGGAGATCGGTAAAGTGCAATTGGCCCTCCTTTTGTGGTGGGGTCCATGATATAAGGTGAGGAGATACCCATGAGGCGTGGTGAAGGGCACGCTGAAGAAAGTCACATTGTTGTTCTGGCAAGAATTAATATATCAATTGAAGATTGCATGAAGATCGGTTGCTGTATGGGACTGTCACATTGGACTATACGTTTTTTGTGTTTGTATGTTTTAAGAGGTATAATGTATCATTTTTTGGATAGTGTAGGGAAGGGCCTTCATTTCCAGTTCTAGAGACAAGACACTAACCTGACAGGGGTTGTCAGGTTAGTGTCTTGTCTCTAGAACTGGAAATGAAGGCAAATCTCCCCAGCAGGACAGACAGCAAAAAATTACATTAGTTGGCTTTTTAACCCTTTCCTACTCAACTGAAACCAAGAAAAAAATGTTGGCTGCACAAACACTTTAAAAAGTAAACAAAAGAAAGGGCATTTAAAAAGGAAAAAGAATGGAAATCAGGGCAAAGGAAAGGAGATAAAAGAAACAGAAATGATATAAAATATATAATATAGAAGAAAGAAAGGATGGGAGAGGAAGGGAAAGTAAAAAAAAAAAAGGATAGGAGATAAAAGGGACAGACAGGAAATGAAAGCAGAAAGAAAGAAAGGGTGGGGAAAAGGAAAGGAAAGGAAAGAAAAGGAAAGAAAAGGAGAGGTAAAGGAAAAGGAAAAGGAAAGGGGAAGTGAAAGGATAGGAAAGAAGTAAAAGGAAAGGAAAGTGGAAAGGAAAAGGAACAGAAAAGGAAAAAAGGAAAAGGAAAGAAGCTACGGGAAAGGAAAGGAAAAGGAAAAGGAAAAGGAAAAGGAAAGGAGATAAAAGGGACAGAAAGTAAATGAAAGCAGAAAGAAAGAAAGGGTGGGGGAAAGGAAAGAAAAGAAAAGAAAAGGAAAGGAAAGGTAAAGGAAAAAGGAAAGGGGAAAAGGAAAAGGTAAAGGAAAAGGGAAAAAGTGAAAGGATAGGAAAGAAGTAAAAGGAAAGGAAAGGGGAAAAGGAAAAGGGAAAAAGTGAAAGGATAGGAAAGAAGCAAAAGGAAAGGGGAAAGGAAAAGGAACAGAAAGGTAAAAAAGGAAAAAAGGAAAAGGAAAGACGCAACGGGAAAGGAAAGGAAAGGGAAAGGAAAGGAAAGGAAAAGGGAAAGGAGATAAAAGGGACAGAAAGGAAATGAAAGCAGAAAGAAAGAAAGGGTGGGGGAAAGGAAAGGAAAGAAAAGAAAAGAAAAGGAAAGGAAAGGTAAAGGAAAAAGGAAAGGAAAGGGGAAAAGGAAAAGGTAAAGGAAAAGGGAAAAAGTGAAAGGATAGGAAAGAAGTAAAAGGAAAGGAAAGGGGAAAGGAAAAGGAACAGAAAGGTAAAAAAGGAAAAAAGGAAAAGGAAAGACGCAACGGGAAAGGAAAGGAAAGGAAAAGGAAAGGAAAGGAAAGGAAAGGAAAAGGGAAAGGAAAGGAAAGGAAAAAGGGAAAGGAAAGGGGAAAAGGAAAAGCAAAAGGAAAAGGAAAGGTGAAAAAGTGAAAGGAAAGAAGTAAAAGGAAATAAAAGGGAAAAGGAAAGGAAATGGGAAACGATACGGAACAGAAAGGTAAAAAAGGAAAAGGAAAGAAACCAAGGGAAAGGGAAAAAGAGAAGGAAAAGAAAAAGAAAAAAGGAAAAGGAAAGGCAAAAGGAAAGGAAAGGAAAGGAAAGGAAAGGAGAAAAGTGAAAAGATAGGAAAGAGGTACTGTAAAAGGAAAGAAAAGGGGAAAGAAAAAAGAAAGAGGATAGGAAAAGGAACATGAAGGTAAAAAAGGAAAAGGAAAGAAACAAAGAGAAAGGAAAGGAAAGAGGAAAAGGGAAAGGAAAATGAAAAAAGGAAAGGCAAAGGAAAAAAAAAGTAGAAGCAAAGGAAGGGTAAGATGGAAAGGAAAGTAAAAGGGAAAATGAAAAAGAAAGGAAAGGAAAAGGAATGGAAATAGTAAAAGGAAAGGAACTATTATTCAACATCTTTAAAAAGTCTTTATGGTACCGTATATAGAAAGTGAGTTTCAGTAAAAACTACAGTGAACGCTTTTGCAACCAGAAAACCCCCCAAAACACATTTGTGTCTATTCTGACCAGCACATGAATATCGTCCCTCAGTTCCTTGAAGGATAATGTGTAAAACACTGGATACTTTTTATATTTAGCTCAAGGTTATTTGAAATAATTTAAGGAGAAGAAGAAATAAATCTTTATTACCAAGAAAGTTACTTTGTGAAACTGGAGAAACTAACAGTCCTTCCACTGTGGGAAATGATATGTGCGTGGATTGGATGGTGCCGGGAAGCAGCTGTGATACAATTGCAGGCTGGAAGTGTAGCTCTGGCTGTGTTGTCACTGCTCAGTGCGCTCACATGTGATTTGTTTGACGTGAGTAGTTCGCCATGTGCCCCGCTGCTCTCTCCTCTTTTATGGGGATGATACTGTGATGGAAACCAAACCTGGTTCAATGATTTAACCATCCCCAGCTTAAACACAGCATTAGGTGTCGTTGATGGTTTCGGCAAAGCTGACCTTCACCTTACATTATGAAGATGTTACATCTGCCCATAAATAATTTTCCATTTATGACGTCCCAGTCACTTTTATTTAATGTGATAAAAATAGACCCAAATGGAGGTGATACACTTTTTCTGCATTTCGTGGAGCCTGTCATAAAGAATTTGGTTTTCTTTCCAAACCTAAAACCACAATAATTGTAGGAAGGAATGAAGTCTATTTTAAATTCAAGACACCCTGGTCTGTCCTGAACTTGTGACCCCAAACTGTAAGGACTTCAAATCTGTCTTATCTGAACATGTATAAGCATGGGCATTGGTGTGGGCAGTAGGCAAGGTGGACACGTACCCCTGCAATGGAAACCCAAGGGGCACTCACCTTAGCCCTTTCCTGTGCCCAAAAGAAAGCTGATTACTGCCCAATGTATTCCTCTCTGACTTCTGTTTCTTCCAACTTTTTCCTGTTGACTCTGCCAGAATATGTACCTGATTGTGAAATATAATTTGTAGGAGATACAGGGGAAAACGGTGCAGGGTTTTGGGTATTGATGTCATTATGCAGAGGTAATTGTTGAAGTAAGACCTTTTCGGTATGCTGAGGCACCCAGGCACCCAGGCATGCCATATAATTAAATGTTCTTGCATGGCAGAGCACTTACTGTTATCTCACATATATATTCTTATTATAGCCAAATTTACCGCCCTAACTCCTCCCACAGGTTTTACACTACATAGACAGTAATATACCGAAACGTGCGGATTGTTCCCGATTGGTGTGCTATTACTTTGTGGAACGTTTCGCCAAATGCTTCACGAAATATCTGCATTTTTGTGGTGAAATTGGTCCCATAGGAATGAATGGCGGAATGTTCAAAACTAGAGTGGGAGCTGACAAAAGCTAGGGTGGGAACTGAAAAATCAGGACATGATTTGTAAGCTGCCATCACTCCCTCATTTTCAAGCCCACCTACACAAATCGTATATCAAAACGTTCAGCTATCCCTGCTGCCACTAACAATGTCCACGGCTAAGACATATTCCTGATAGTTTTCACAATATGGCCATTTGTTTGCAACTCACGCCGCCCATTGACATTCATTGAAACTCCACTCTAGCCACCTGAAATTTGAAGGGCAATTTCTAAACTGCGACTGTGCCTTCATTTTTAATATTTCAGAGACATACTATGCATCAAAAAGGCTCTTCACTGTAGGATTTATAGTTTGTAAAACTACGACCATTTGAAGATGGGAACCGCCAGTGAAGTGAGCAAGTTGGAGCAGTTTGTTTTTAACCGCTCTCAAGCTTGCCATGTGCACTTTTTAAATTTAAATCAGTCAATTGGTTAGTGTAATGTTTACTATCTTTACTCACTCCAAACACTCCACACAGTTACTCTGCCCACTCCATAAAGTTACTCTGCCCAGTCCAACCTTTTCACAGTTACTCCAGCCACTCCAACCACACAACAGTTACTCCAGCCACTCCAACCACGCAATAGTTACTCCAGCCACTCCAACCACACAACAGTTACTCCAGCCACTCCAACCACACAACAGTTACTCCAGCCACTCCAACCACACAATAGTTACTCCAGCCACTCCAACCACACAATAGTTACTCCAGCCACTCCAACCACACAACAGTTACTCCAGCCACTCCAACCACACAATAGTTACTCCGCCCACTCCACCCAGTTACTCCGCCCAATCCAGTTGTAGACTACTGGTGGAGGCAAGAACACTTCACACAATTTCCCCAGAAAATGTAGCTTTTCTAGTTGACTGATAATGTTTCACCTGTCCTGGGGGAAACTTGGGGCAGTGACTGCATTCCCCAAGGGACTTCCTCAATCATGGGATGCTTAACCCCTTCACTCCTAAGGGTAAAACAAATCTTAATGCCTAAGCACAATTTTGCAACGTTGACCTGTGTTAGTAAGACCATACATATCATCACAACTACTTTGTACATCCAGGTGAATTATACCGTGTTTTTTTTTCAGGAAAAAAGGGGGTTTTCATTTGGTGGTAAATGGCAATGGATATATCCTGATTTTTTTTTTTTATCAAAGGAAACTGGCCCAAAATAGTAAAAATAATTTTTTTTTCATTTATCCATGTGTTTCTTGTTACTACCGTAACCTACCACCAAAGAACAACCCAAAACACATTTTCCAGCTCTTGATGATCGCAGAGATACCATATATGTGTATGTTATTTGTTGTTTGTACCCGGAGTACAGCCTAGAAACAATAGTGCACATTTTGTTTTTATTTACCTAAAACACACTGACACTAACTAACACTAATACCAATTTATTTTTAATCCTGACCTTTGACCCTGACGTTTTGACCTTGAACTTTGACCCTGACCCAAACACATACCCTGGCACTGAACTGGATCAAACCTTGATCTAGGTATTTTTTCTTAATTTTTTTCTTTTATTTTTTAATATTTATTTATTTAGCTTTTTTTTTTAAACAAACATTTTTTTTCCCCTCTATGCCAGGAGTTAGAGAGATACAATGTATCTCTCTCCTCCATCCATAGAGGGGGAAAAAAAGGAGGCCAGGCTGTACCGTGATTGATCACTGTGATAGCCAACCAGAGGCTACCACAGCGATCATGTGACCCGGAATCGGGAGTCCCAATCATTAGAACGGGACCCGGGGCTCTCAGTGACACCCTGGTCTTTGTTCTGGGAGCACGCTGTGCGGCGCTCTCCCAGCTCCAAGATGGTTATGCAAATATGCGGCCCCACGGAAAAAAGCCCAGTTCTGTGAGGCTGCATATTTGTGTGACACCAGCATCAAGGGGTTAAAGAGACTCTTATAAAAAACAATTTCTACAACTGCATAGACCATTGTACTGTTTACTAATTAGGTGACTTCTGAAGGCAATTGGTTCCACTAGATTTTAGTTAAGGGTCTCAGAGTAAAGGGGGCTGAATATATATGCACACCACACTTTTCAGATATTTATTTGTAAAAAATGTTGAAAACCATTTCTCATTTTCCTTCTACTTCACAATTATGTGCCACTTTGTGTTGATCTATCACATCGAATCCCAATAAAATAAATTTACGCTTTTGGTTGTAACATGACAAAATGTGGAAAATTTCAAGGGGTATGAAGACTTTTTCAAGGTACCGTAGCAGCTATATAAAAGAGGTTACAGTGTGCTTCTCGGATCTGGTGCTTGATGAAGCTCCTTATGGATTCTTGGAAGATGCAACTGTATGTAAATGAGTGTAAAATGTTTCCTTCCTTTAATTCATTGCATTACCATAACATCAGAGGTGAAATCTTCAAACCAGGGGCGGACTGACAACTCATGGGGCCCCCGGGCAATAGGGGATCATGGGGCCCTGTGTCCTTGCCCATACCCAAAAAAGCCTATGAAAAAGCCAATGAAAGGTACCAGGGGCATCTTCTGGGGCCCCCTACTGACCCTGGGCCCTCGGGCAGTGCCATAGTGCTCGAATGGTCAGTCCGCCCCTGCTTCAAACCTTTCTGAGTCCAGTCCTGAAGGACATAACATACAAGCCATGATGAAGGAGGATTTTGTGGACCCTGAAACACATTGGATTTCTTATCTTGTTCCAAAAATTACTCAATGTGGGAAACTGAAGACCAAAGACAAGAGAACCACATTCTGTCAATCTCAGATCAAAAGTATATAATTGTACAAGTGGACCTTTAAGGTGCTCCAAAGAAAGTACCAAAAGTTTTTTTTTGTGTAAAACAAGGGAATATGCACTCCACAAAGTTTAATTGTACAAATAATTAAAACTCTGAAAACATGTAAAAAAGCAAATAAATCTTCTTTACATAGTAAGTTCCTCTCTAAGATGCATTCAGACATTTTAACACTAAGGTAAGTAGATGATAAATTATATGTAGCAGATCACCCCACTCAGGGGGATTAACATAATATATTTTTGATTTCTTGTTGTCACAAGAATGCCTGTGTATGTATTTCGCAGGATTCACCGCCTGCTTCTTCAGGAGATAAACCAGGGAGAGGTGTAGTCCACATGGGGTATTGCAGGCAATGCTTAAACATCCAATAAACCAGGATATTGGTATACCTAGGCTCAATCCCCCCATATTCATCCCACTGACACCAATGATGGGGAACTATTCCTCAGACTGACACCAATGATGGGGTGCTATTCCTCCCACTGACACCATTGATGGGGCACTATTCTTTCCACTGACACCAATGTTGGGGCACTATTCCTCCCAAAATACCAATGTTGGGGCACTATTCCTCCCAAAGACACCAATGATGGGGTACTATTCCTCCCACTGACACCATTGATGGGGCACTATTCTCTCCACTGATACCAATGATGGGGCACAATTCCTGCCACTGACACCAATGATGGGGCACTATTCCTCCCACTGACACCAATGATTGGGCACTATTCTTTCCACTGACAACAATGATGGGGCACTATTCCTCCCAAAGACACCAATGTTGGGGCACTATTCCTACCAATGATGGGGCTCTATTCCTCCCACTGATACCAATGATGGGGCACTATTCCTCTCACTGACACCAATGATGGGACACTATTCCTCCCAAAGACACCAATGTTGGGGCACTATTCCTCCCACTGATACCAATGATGGGACACTATTCCTCCCACTGACACCATTGATGGGGCACTATTCCTCCCACTGATACCAATGATGGGGCACTATTCTTTCCACTGACACCAATGATGGGACACTATTCTTCCACTGATACCAATGATGGGGCACAATTCCTCCCACTGACACTAATGATGGGGAACTATTCCTCCCACTGACACCAACGTTGGGGCACTATTCCTCGCCCAATGCCAGAGATGCACTATGTACTCCCACTGTTCCCAGGACAATTTTTTCTCCCAATGGCCACTGTCTTCCCCCCCCCCCCTGAAATCAGAAGGACAGTAAACTGACTCTTGTTTAGAAAGTTTGGTGATTCCTGGTCTAGAACATTATACATTCTCCATTTGATGTACCATTAGTTGACTTCTCACAGCAATTATTTGGAAAGGATTCTGATTGCACCATCTGACCTACATATGTGTATATTGTGTATGTATGTATGACATATGTTCATGGAGCTATGTCACAGCAACAAATGTGAACATCACATCAACAATTATTTACAGGCTAATTTTACGATAACTCTTAAAAAGCCAAATATGAAAATGCAAGACAGGATTCCAAAGACATGTAAAATAATAAAAAAAAAGAAAAAATGACTACTTCACTGCAAACTTTTAAAAGCAAATCTGCTCAGAAGGAAACCATTTAAAGGGGCCAGTTTTCAATCAAGGGCCTTAATCATTGGTGTAGGGAGATTTGCCTTCCTCACCACTAACATGGTCATAAAAGGTTGAGATGTTGTTTTTCTTTTTTTTCTCACATCACTTATTGAAATATTTATATTTTTCAAACACAACATTTGTGCACTGCAGAGTGGGTCCAACTAAGGCATTCATATATTATCTTATTATTGCCCTTAAAAATATTTATTGACTGATAATGCTTTGGGCTAGGTAATAGTAATCAACGACCCCTCTGGGCCAAGGTAGCTGTACCTTGAGTCTCTTGCCAAATGTCTCAGGTGCCAGGACTGCAACTGTCTCCTCTCAGGGTACCTTCAAACAAGGCTGACCAGCAGTGCTGTTTATTTTGTATCTCCTTCATCTACCAGAAGGGGCTGGAGTCCTCTATGACCCCGCCACAATGATTTAAGTTGAGGGGGTCCTGGAAGAATCTGAATGTAAGGAAGTCTATACTCAAGGGGAGCTGATGGATAATTATGAGGGACTTCACATAACAGGTCTGTAAATTGTTTGATTGTGGGTTAACTGATGGTGCCTGAGCCCAATATACATGTAACAGAGTGTCCCTTTGCTCATCATACTTAGATGCAGGTGCAGGCCCCTTTACCTCCTTTTACAACAATTCCCTGGTTTCTCACCATCCTTGGACTCCTGGATCTGCTCAGGTAATATGTTTTCTTCTTGCCTGTGGTACCAGCCCAGGACTCCTCCACCACACTCACCTGTGGTACCAGCCCTGGGACTCATCCATCCCCCTCACCTGTGGTACCAGTGCTGGGACTCCTACATCCTCTTACTTGTGGTACCAGTCCGGCGACTCCTCCAACCTCTCACTTGTGGTAGCAGCCCTGGAATACCTCCATTACCTCACCTGTGGTATCAGCCTTGGGACTCTTTCATCCTCTCATTTGTGGTACCAGCGCTGGGACTCCTCCATCCTCTTACTTGTGGTACCAGTCCTGGGACTTTTAAAACCTCTCACTTGTGGTAACAGCCCTGGGACCCCTCCATCCCCTCACCTATGGTACCAGCCTTGGGACTCGTCCATCCTCTCACTGGTGGTACCAGCCCTGGGACTCCTTCATGCTCTCACCTGTAGTACCAGCCCTGGGACTCCTCCACCCCCCTCACCTGTAGTAACAGCCCTGGGACTTCTCCATCCTCTCATTTGTGGTACCAGCCCTGGGACTCCTCCATCCACTCACTTGAGGTACCAGCTCTGGAACTCCTCAAGCACATCCACACTCTTAATGTTCTTTTTCACTTCACTAGTGCTGTGTTCAGAAGTTTCACATGAAAAAAATACATGACCCTAGATTATGTTTTTCTATTGGGTAATGTCCTGAAGGCCTCTTTTTTTTATTATTTTTTTTCGTATTTAATAAATTATTTTTCAATTTAAACTTACAAATACACTATATTGCCAAAAGTATTGGGCCTTTACACGCACATGAAATTTAATAACATCCCAGTTTTGGTCCGTAAGATTCAATATTGAGTTGGCCCCACCCTTTGCAGCTATAACAGCTTCAACTCTTCTGGGAAGGCCGTCCACAAGGTTTAGGAGGGTGTCTATGGGAAGGTTGGACCATTCTTCCAGAAGCGCATTTGTGAGGTCAGGCACTGATGTCGGACGAGAAGGCCTGGCTTGCAGTCTCCGCTCTAATTCATCCCAAAGGTGTTCTATGGGGTTGAGGTCAGGACTCTAGTCAGGCCAGTCAAGTTCCTCCACCCCAAACTTGCTCCTCCATGTCTTTATGGACCTTGCTTTGTGCACTGGTGGGCAGTCATGTTGGAACATGAAGAAGCCATCCCCAAACTCTTCCCACAAAGTTGGGAGCATGAAACTGTTCAAAATGTCTTGGTATGCTGACGCTTTAAGAGTTCCCTTCACTGGAACTAGGGGGCCAAGCCCAACCCCTGAAAAACAACCCCACACCATAATCCCCCCTCCACCAAACTTTACACTTGGCACAAAGCAGTCAGGAAAGTACATTCTCCTGGCAACTGCCAAACCCAGACACGTCCATCGGATTGCCAGACAGAGAAGCGTGATTGGTCACTCCAGAAAACACGTCTCCACTGCTCTAGAGTCAGTGGCGGCGTGCTTTACACCACGGCATCCGACGCTTTGCATTGCACTTGGTGATGTAAGGCTTGGATGCAGTTGCTCGGCCATGGAAACCCATTCCATGAAGCTCTCTATACACTGTTGTTGTGCTAATCTGAAGGCTACATGAAGTTTGGAGGTCTTTAGCTATTGAATCTGCAGACAGTTGGTGACTTCTGTGCACTGTGTGCTTCAGCATGCGCTGACCCCGCTCTGTCATGTGACGTGGCCTACCACTTGGTGGCGGAGTTGCTGTTGTTCCCAGTTGCTTCCACTTTGTTACAATCCCACTAACAGTTGACCATGGAATATTTAGTAGCCAGGAAATGTCACGGATGGACTTATTGCACAGGTGGCAACCTATCACGGGACCACGCTTGGACTCACTGAGCTCCTGAGAGCGACCCATTCTTTCACCAATGTTTGTAGAAGTAGTCTGCATGCCTAGAGGCTTGATTGTATACACCTGTGGGCATGGAGGGGATTGGAACACCTGAATCACATGATTTGGAGGGCTGGTCTAATACTTTTGGCAATATAATCTATATTCAAAATGTAACTTTAAAATATTTTTTAAATTTAAACTTACAAATACTTTTAAATGTTAATTTTTTGGTCATCCAAAGGGGGTGTAATTTAGCATGAAATTAAAATGTTTCCTCTTGGTAGCTTTCAGTCTTTAATTACTCATGTATGAATTTCTTTACAATCTTTAAATACTATATACTGTGAATTTCATCTTTATATTTATCTGTTTGCTTGGGGTACAATTTAAAATTCTATTTGAAAAAAAACATTTACATGGTTGGGGATCAGGGGTGGACTGACAACTTATGGGCCCCCCGGGCAATAGGGGATCATGGGACCCCTGTGTCCTTGCCCAAACTCAAAAAAGCCTATGAAAAAGGTACCATCTCATGGGGCCCTCTATTGACCCCGGGCCCTCGGGCAGTGCCCGAGTTTCCAAATGGTCAGTCCGCCCCTGTTGGGGATTATGTTTTCCTATTGGGCAACATCCTGAAGGCCTGTTTATTTTATTGACATTTTTTGTATTTAATAAAAAATGTTTTTAATTTTAACCTAGAAATATTATTAAAATAATATTATTATTAAAATATTTAAAACATGTTAATTTACAAATATCTTTACGTTTTAACTTACAAATATTTTAAACTTTTAGCTTTCAAATATTTTAAAAAAATGCGACTTATTGGTCATCCAAAAGTTGCATAATTTCAATGTTGAACTATTTTTGACTTTGTTAATAACCTTTAAATATTATACATGTTGGTCTTCTTATCGGGGTTGACCTCCCTGGGCTCTAGAGCAGCAATGGGCAAACTACAGCCCGCGGGCCGTATACGGCCCGGCGGACCTTTTAATCCGGCCCGCGGAGCGTGATACTGTCAGGATGGCTGTCAGGATGTGTGCAGGCGGGGCAGCGTGACGAACGTGAGGGGAGGGGAGCTAGGCTCCTCTCACAGTCCGCCCTGAAGATTGGAACAGCGCGGGAACATGGCGAGAGGAACGCGCGGAGCAAAGGTAAGTAAATTGACACAGGGGGGACTTGGCTTACTACTTGGGGGGAATAGTACTATGGGGGATGAAATACTATATGAGGGATGAATTAATATGGGGAATTAATTACTATATGGGGGATGAATTACTATGGGGGATGAATTACTATATGGGGGATGAATTACTATGGGGGATGAATTACTATGGGGGATGAATTACTATAGGGGGATTAATTACTATAGGGGGGGTGAATTACTATATGGGGGATGAACTACTATGGGGGATGAATTACTATATGGGGGATGAATTACTATATGGGGGATGAATTACTATAGGGGGGATGAATTACTATGGGGGATGAATTACTATGGGGGATGAATTACTATGGGGGATGAATTACTATGGGGGATGAATTACTATATGGGGGATGAATTACTATGGGGGATGAATTACTATGGGGGATGAATTACTATATGGGGGATGAATTACTATGGGGGATGAATTACTATATGGGGGATTAATTACTATGCTTACTATGGGGGAATATTACTATACTTACTATGGATGACACATACACATCATTCATCTACTCTTGGTCCGGCCCCCGGGTCCAATATATGAACCCATTGCGGCCCTCAAGTCAAAAAGTTTGCCCACCCCTGCTCTAGAATCTCTTTCTATTTTTGTTAAGATGTGTATCAGCTGATGTTTTCTGTCCCACTACACCCAAAATGGTTGAATCATTTTTTTTTTGGTAGGGCAGCTCTGTAATAAACTGGAATAACCAATTTAAATAATATAAAAAATCTTTAAAGTTTCAAATAATTAAAAAAAAAATGTTAAAAATCTATACTTTTTCCCTGCATGACTAAAAGTTGTCCTAAAATGCTCCCATCTCCCATCACGTAGCCCAGTATGCATCCCGTCTCCCTTACCCTTTCCTAATCTGACTCTCCATACTCAGAGATTTCCTGTGCCGTCATCCATTTGTTAAACGTCTACATGGGATTAATATTCCAAGTGACTGGGATTGAAAGCTTTGATTTTGGTTTAAATATTTGCCACAACAACCTGACTCTAATTATTAAGTAAGTTCAAAGGGAGCAGTGTACAAGATGGCATATTATTCCACTGAAAAAAAAAAAAAAATCAACCCCGTCACTAATAGACTTCAGAAAATGATCCCTCCTAATCGGGAACAGATGGCCCCTGCCGACTACTAAACAGAGACCCCTGTGCTGAATAACTACATTGATTAGCCGAAACAAAATCTGAACCATCATTTTCAGCCAGCAGTCTGCTGCCCTGTGGTCTCCAATAAACACGGAATACATTGTTTGATAAATAATCGCCCCCCACAGGTATCCCATTCTCTGGTGACACATGCAAAATCTAAAGGATCTTCGATGAGCGCCAAAATGGCCTCTCATAATGGGTGCGTCCGTGGCGCCAGAAGGTGAACTCTAGGTTTTAAAGCCCATTTCAACCCTCAGATACATTCTAGGTGCATAAAATCATAAAGTGAGCAAAGTCTTAAAAAACAGCCACAACTTGGAAAGACAAACCTGCCCCCCCCCCTCGTCAGCAGCTTCAGAGTGACACCATTGCCCTATGCTGGGAAGCAGTGGTCTCTCTGCAGAGGTGAGGCATGCCTAGGGGCAGACTGACCATTTGGAAACTCGGACACTGCTCAAGGGCCCGGGGTCAGTAGGGTTCCCCATGAGATGCCCCTAGTACTTTTTTCATAGGCTTTTTTGAGTTTGGGAAAGGACACAGGGGCCCCATGAGTTGTCAGTCCACCCCTGGGCATGTCCCCTGCAGAATCAGAGCTATAGCTCTGCAGAGTCAGAATTACAACCTGAGTAAACCAGCCTGGACCCTGCTAGCTGATGTACTAATGTTCTGTGTTGGAAAGCAGGAGTGTCCCTATAGGGGTTTGCCACACCCCTGCAGAGCCATAGCAGAGCTCATACTCCCTGCTGATTGGAGGACTCTGGTTCTAACTTTGTTTTCTTTAAAAACAATCACAGGCCTGAGTAAACAAGCTTGTCCTGCCAGCAGCTGCAGAGTGACACCATTGCCCTATGCCGGGAAGCAGTGGTCTCTCTGCAGAGGTCAGGCACGCCCCCTGCAGAATCAAAGCTATAGCTCTGCAGAGTCAGAATTACGGCCTGAGTAAACCAGCCTGGACCCTGCTAGCTGATGTACTAATGTTCCGTATTGGAAAGCAGTATTCTCTCCATAGGGGTTTACCACACCCCTGCAGAGCCATAGCAGAGCTCATACTCCCTGCTGATTGGAGGACTCTGGTTCAAACTTTGTTTTCTTTACAAACAGTCACAGGCCTGAGTAAACAAGCTTGCAGCTGCAGAGTGACACCATTGCCCTATGCTGGGAAGTGGTGGTTCCCCTGCAGAGGTCAGACATGTCCCCTGCAGTCTAGAGCTATAGCTCTGCAAGTGACACAGCTCATGCTCCTTGTTGATTGGAGGGCTCTGGTTCTGACTTGGTTTTCTTTTAAAACAGCCACAATCTGAGTAAACAAGCTTGTCCTGCCAGCAGCTGCAGAGTGACACCATTGCCCTATGCTGGGAAGCAGTGGTCCCCCTGCAGAGGTCAGACAAGTCCCCTGCAGTCTCAGAGCTATAGCTCTGCAAGTGACACAGCTCATGCTCCTTGTTGATTGGAGGGCTCTGGTTCTGACTTGGTTTTCTTTTAAAACAGCCACAGTCTGAGTAAACAAGCCTGTTCTCTGCCAGTAGATGCAGATTGGGGCCATAGCTCGTGGTGGGGAAGCAGTGGTCTATCTGCAGAGGTCTGGCATACCCCCTGCAGAATCAGAACTATAGCTCTCCTTTAGGCACAGCTTCTGCTCCCCGCTGATTAGAGGGTTCAGCTCCTGGCTTGGTTTTCTTTAACCCCTCGCCCTCCAGAGGATTCCTCCCCCCCCCCCCTTCCTGACCAGGCCATTTTTTGCGATACGGCGCTGCTTTACTTTAACTGACAATTGCGCGGTCATGCAACGTTGCACCCAAAAGAAATTTACATCCTTTTTCCCCCCCAGAAATAGAGCTTTCTTTCGGTGGTATTTATTTGATCACTTCTGCGTTTTTTATTTTTTGCGTTATAAACAAAAAAAGACCGACAATTTAAAAAATATATATATTTTTGACTTTTTGCTATAAAACATGTCCAGTAAAAAAAATAATAAATTTCATCATAAATTTAGGCCAAAATGAATTCTGCTCCATGTCTTTGCTAAAACAGAAATCCCAATACGTGTAAATTAATTGTTTTTTGTGAAAGTTATAGTGTCTACAAATGGCGGTATAGATACTGGAATTTTTTTTTTTTTTTTTTTATACTAGTAATGGCGATCAGCAACTTATAATGGGACTGAATTCTGACACTGGGGGGGGGATCTGATTTGGTGTCACTGACATCGCCAATGACACTAATACAGTGATCAGTGCTAATAAAAAGCACTGACGCTGTACTAATGGCACTGGGCAGGAAGGGGTTAACATCTGGGGTGATCAAAGGGTTACCTGTGTGCTGTTTTACTAGAGAGACATGCTGTGCAGAGAAATACACAGCAGCATGTCCTTGCTGGCAGAAGTGAGACCTGTGTTGTTAACCCTCGGTTCACACCTATGCGTTTTGTGCCGCATTGTACAGAAACGCAGTACAGTCCATTTAACATGATGTTCCTATGGGACGGGTTCACATCTCTGCGTTTTTACCGGTGCGTTTTTTTGGAAAGGGTCATCCTGGGTCCATACTGATGCGGCGCGGAATTCGCAGCGGTTTCTGCACTGCATCACAATCACACCCTGTTCACGTGAACCGCTGCGGGTGTGTATGTTAGGTTAGCAACACCCCAAAATCGGTCCACAAAACGCTGTGCAGAATCGGATCGCATAGGTGTGAATACCCATGCGATCCGATTCTAGTGCGGACCAAAGAAAGGGTCCTGCTTGTTTTTGGTGCGGGTGCGGTGTGATTGGAGCCATACAAAATGTACGACTCCAATCGCATCATACGCAAATTGCATGTGATTAGCACAGCAATGCGGTGCGGTTCATGTGCCAATCACATGCGATGTACCAAACCTAGCCTCGCCGGAAGCTGTTAGCACATGCAATGTTAGAAGTCATACGTGCTTGTACTGCAGATATCTTGGAGTTGCTGGGACTTGTAGTCCTCCTTGCTGCTCGCCTCTCCTCTAGGATTCGATATCTGGCGTGCTCACACATGTAAAGGCGATGGCACGAAAGGCCCTCTCATTCCATTTATTAAACCGTATGGACAAAATTGGTTCCGCTCGCTTAAAAACAGTAGGAAAAAAAAAGCGCAGAATCGCCAGACCAGAAATGATGTCGCCAACAGTCTCCGCCCACTTGAGCTTTAAACTATCGATGCCCATATTAGGTTCAACCGCTTGCCGCTATTGGTGCTGGTGGGCGGTTTCCCCAGGCACCGCGACGTAATTGTACATGACGGTGCGTATACACGCCCCCTGAGCCGCGCAGCTGCATGACCATTGTGATCACAGTGACCAATCATACCCATCACATGATTACATGTAAGGAAAACTGTCATGAATGCAGTGGGGTCGCTATGGGGGTGGAAGAGTGCAATTGTACATGGGGCCACCGTGTCCTTGCCCACACTCACAAAAAGGCTATAAAAGGTACCAGGGGCATTTCATGGGGCCCCCTACTGACCCGAGTGCTCGAATGGTCAGTCTGCCCCTGGGTGTAATTGTACATGACAGTGCGTATACACGCCTCCTGATCCACGCAGCTGCATGACCATTGTGATCACAGTGACCAATCATACCCATCACATGATTACATGTAAGGAAAACTGTCATGAATGCAGTGGCTTCACTATGAGGGTGGAAGGGTGCGGAAAGAGGCGGTACTGACTGCATCATTAACCCTCCCCCCCCCCACAGAGGTCTCCAGGGCATGACAGGGCATGCAGGAAGTCCATAATGGATGGGCACCACTGATTTTTGGTCCGGCAGAAGAGAGGTAGTGGTGTGCGCAGGGGCGGACTGACAACTCATGGGGCCCCTGGGCAATAGGGGATCATGGGGCCCCTGTGTCCTTGCCCACACTCAAAAAAAGCCTATAAAAGGTACCAGGGGCATTTCATGGGGCCCCCTAATGACCCGTGTGCTTGAATGGTCAGTCTGCCCCTGGGTGTGCGGGGTTCAAGAGGTCCATCTTCCGGTTCCATGTGTGAGATGGAGCGGACTAAGGAGCACACTGACAGCCAAATGGAGCGGTGAGGAGGGGGAGCTGCACACCAAATGTCACTGGGGGGGTGTGACCTGGTGTTTTAAAGCAACGGGTGACACCAACCCTGACATTCATTCATGACAGCTTGCTTACTATTGCAATAGGGTGATTGGTCCACAGCTATCACACGGTACCTGGGCCAGTCACAGCACCCTGTGCCATGTGATGGCTGTGGGTCAATCACAGCATCACAATAGTAGACAATGAGTCGTGAATGAAAGCCTGACTTCAAATGATTGCTGTTACAGTGATAATCACAGTTAGAAAAAAAAAAAAACCCAGTGGTGACACTAAACTACTCTGATGACAAGATGTAAAATAAATGTAAAAAAAAAAACAAAACAAGAGAAAAATGGAAAAAAAAAGAATGAAGAAATAAAAAAATACAAAAAAAAAATGGGAAAAAAAGAATGAAAGAATAAAAAACAAAAAAATATTGGGAAAAAAAGAAATTAAAAAAATACAAGAAAAAAATGGAAAAAGAAAAACAAGAAATAATTGTAAAAAAAATGTAAAAAAATGTGAATATTTTTTTTTCTCGTTTATCCTGTCACCAATCAGTAGCCCTGATCACCGCCACACCAATCATATGATGACTCTGTATGCACTTTTGACAGTATGTAAAAAAAAAATTCTATTTAAGTCCTTCATTTTCCAAAAAACTGTGACAAAAAAATAAAACTTAAAAAAATCGCCACGCCTCTTGCTAAATACCTCCGACTGTCTACTTTCCAAAAAAGGAGTATTTGTCCTGACATTTTAGGGCCACAAGATATGAGATCGGCCGTCAGTGCATCAGGATTGATCAGTTTTCAGATATACTGCATATTGAATAGTTTGTGGACTCTAGAACTTTCCTACAGACTAAATAATAAACACTGATTTGGGTGGTTTTTACCAAAGACATGGAGCAAAATACATTCTGGCCTAGATTTAGAAAGAAAGTATACAAAATTAGAATATTTATTTGCAAAATTTTATAACAAAAAAAGTGTTGTTTTTTTTTTTAATTTTCAGTCTTTTTTAGTTTGTATAGCAAAAAATAAAAAACACAACGGTGGTTAAATATCACCAAAAGAAAGCGCTATTTGTGTGAAAAAAAAAAAGATAAAAATTTAATTTGGGTAGTGTTGCATGACGGAGCAATTGCCAGTTAACAGCCAATCGCAGTGATCATGTAATTGGGCTGTTCTTCCCACCCCCCTGGGTGGAGAGACAAAGTTAAAGGGACGTTGAGGCAGGGAAGAAAATGGGTAAGGGTCCTTTCCTTTTTTGTTTCATCAGTACAGTCACGTATTTTCAAAGAAAAAACGGATCAGTTTACATCAGTCTTTTCATCCGTTTTTCATGTTTTTCATCCGTTTACATCCGTTTATATCTGTTTGCATCAATATTTCATCCATTGACATCCACTTTTTGTTCGTTTACATCTGTTTACATCCATTTTTCATCCATTTACATCCATCTTTCATCCGTTTACATCCATTTACGTTCATTTTGCATCCGTTTACGTCCATTTATATCCGTTTTTAATCCATTTACATCCATCTTTCATCCGTTTTCATCCATTTACATCCGTTTTTTTATCCGTTTATGTCCGTTTTTCGGCCGTTTTTACATCCTTTACCAATGCAAAAACAGACCATATGTGTGTTTACATCAGTTGTTCATCCATTTACATCCATTTCTTATCCATGTACATTCATTTATATCTGTTTTTCATCCATTTACATCCATCTTTCATCCGCTTTCATCCATTTACATCCGTTTATATCCATTTTGAGTCCGTTTTTACATCCTTTACCAATGCAAAAACATATGCAAAAACGGACCATATGTGTGTTTACATCCATTTTTCATCCGTTTATATCCATTTACATCTTTTTTTTACATCCGTTTTTCATCCATTTACATCCATTTATATCTGCTTTTCATCCATTTACATAAATTTTTCATCTGTTTACATCCATTTACATTAGTTTTTCATCCGTTTACATCCATTTCTATCTATTTCCATCCATTTTCATCCATTTTTCATCCATCTACATCCATTTCTAATCAATTTACATCCATTTACATCCATTTATATTAGTTTTTCATCCATCTATATCTATTTTTTTATCCATTTACATACGTTTTTCATCTGTTTACATCCATCTTTCATCCGTTTACATCCATTTACATACGGTTTATTTTTCCATTTACATCAGTTTTTCATCCATTTACAGCCATTTACATCTGTTTCTCATCTGTTTACATCTATTTACATCCATTTACATCTGTTTTTTGTCCGTTTACATCCGTTTTTCTTCCATTAACATACATTTTTTATCTGTTTACATCTGTTTATCTGTT
This sequence comes from Staurois parvus, assembly GCF_062004578.1. Taxonomy (NCBI): domain Eukaryota; kingdom Metazoa; phylum Chordata; class Amphibia; order Anura; family Ranidae; genus Staurois; species Staurois parvus. The sequence goes on from NW_028318303.1 coordinate 1,354,890, forward strand.
TACATCCATTTTAAATCCATTTACATCCTTTTTTTATCTGTTTACATCTGTTTGTCATCTGTTTACATCCATTTACATCAGTTTTTCATCCTTATTTATCTGTTTACATCCATTTATATTTGTTTTTCATCTGTTTACATCCAGTTACATCCATTTTTCATCCATTTGCATCCATTTCTAATCCGTTTACATCCATTTTCATCTGTTTACATCCATCTTTCATCCGTTTACATCCATTTACAGCCATTTACATTAGTTTCTCATCTGTTTACATCCATTTCTATCCGTTTTTTCATCCATTTACATACTTTTTTTTTCTGTTGACATCCAGTTTTTATGCAGTTACATCCGTTTCTCGTCTGTTTATATCTGTTTTCCATCTATTCTATGGGGTTTTTTTTTTACAAAAGAAAAATAGGGTTAATGGATGTTATCAGATGCGGACATTAAGGTATGTAACCAGATGATCATGCGGTTACATCTGCTAGTCCATAGAAATACATGGGTGTCCATTTTTCATCCATAAACGGACAGATGAAAAACGTGTCCGTGTGAAAGGACTGTTAGGGGTGTGTTTATAAAAAAAAAGAAGGTATAGCTGTTCATTTTCATTGATATTGAACGGTATGTGAATCCATTCTGTGTGAATGGGGCAAAGTCAAATGTTCTCAGGCTTTATACTCGACAGTTTGAATGTGCAAAAATCGTGGCCACTTGTTGGAGCTGAGGAGCATAATTATTTCCTATGACACTCAGCGCCATCTAATGGCCATGTGGTATTTTACACATTTGAACTGATAAGAATATGGCCTGAAAACATTTGATTGTTCCCAGGGGCGGACTGACCATTTGGAAACTCGGGCACTGCTTGAGGGCCCAGGGTCAGTAGGGGGCCCCATGAGATGCCCCTGGTACCTTTTTCATAGGCTTTTTTGAGTTTGGGCAAGGACACAGGGGCCCCATGATCCCCTATTGCCCAGGGGCCCCATGAGTTGTCAGTCCGCCCCTGATTGTTCCCCATTGCTACAGAACGAGTTTAAAAAGGAGTTTCACCTTTCCCGGGTAGTTGATTGGCACGTTCACACTGCCTCCAAGGACTGGATATATATAGAAGATGCGTGCTCACCCTTACCCCTGGCATCGATTCCTTGGCTTCTGCCGCAGCACACGCCTCATACCCTTCTCACTCACCCTTTAGTGGGGCCTACCTTAAAAACTTTTCGCTTGGCTTGTAAATTTGCATCCATCTCCGAAACACCCAACCCGTTAACCTCTATTCGTCTCAATCCTGCTTTCCCTCCAGGAATGCACAAGGACTTCTTACTGAAATTTTGGCCGCATAAACAGATCTTGGTGAAACATTTTCTCCACAAAGGCAAGGTGAAAACACTCAGAGAACTGACTGAAAGTCTAGGTGTCCGCGATTTCCCTTTTTGGGTATATTTTCAGATTAGACACTATCTGCTTTCACAGAAACCCCCGTTCGACTGGGGCCGTTCTCTTACCCCTTTTGAAACTATCTGCGCTAAAGCTGAACCACGAAAGCACCTGATCTCGGAGATCTATCCCCTCCTACTGGAGAATCGGACTTATGACTCCCTCCCATCATGTCGAGCGTGGAATAGAGATCTTGAAACTAACCTATTGGACTTAGACTGGGACCGGGTATTTAAGCATTCTCATAAATGCTCCCTCAACGTCTCGACTCAGGAAAATGGCTACAAAATAGCCTCGAGATGGTACCGAACCCCTTGGAAAATTCATCGGTTCAACCCCGCTTTCCCCAACAGTTGTTGGAGATGTGGGACCTCAGATGGATCATTCCTTCACATCTGGTGGTCTTGCTCTGTTCTGCAACCGTTTTGGCAAGAAGTACACAGGCTAGTGGTGTCTGTAACTACCTTGCCTGTGGATTTCTCTCCGGCTCAATTCCTCCTTCATCACTCTTCCCTTTCCGGGGGGCAGTATTTCAAATCCTTAGCTATGCACATGATCAATGCAGCCAGACTCTGCATCCCTGTTCTGTGGGGTTCCACACGCCCTCCTTCTATACGCGATTGGCTCACCCGAGTGGGTAAAACGGCAGTTATGGAAGAACTGATTGCGACTGCACTTGATACCCCTACGAAATTTTCCCACACTTGGGCCTGTTGGACTCATTTCCTGACCACCCCTGCATATCAGTCTCTTATGGACCAACCTGTTTGACTTGACTTAGGTTCCCTACTGTTGTAACTCAGTTGTATTTGACCCGATGGTGGTCAACATACTCCTCCTCCTTCGTGTACATCCCACATTTATTTGCAACTAATGTTAATTTAGACTTCTACCGCACCTGATATGACCCGTATTGATGATCCAATAATTTTTTGCAGTCACCCCCTCCCTCACTCCCTTCTACCCATATGTTTCCCTCCCCCCCCCCCCTTTTTTTTTTTTTTTTTTTTTTTTTTTTTTTTTTTTTTTTCTTCTCTTCCCCTTTTCTTTCTCTTTCTTTCCTTCGCGCTTCTCTCCTTCCTCTTTTTTTTCTCCTCTCTTATGCTTGTACAAGCTCCAGATAATTATTCCGCAGAGCATTAGGCATGATGTCAACATCTTATCTCCTTTCCCATTAGCGATTTCCATGACTATCTACTCCCATATACGCTCTCCGCCACCTCCACTATCTCAAACCTGTAGTTTGGACTTCTGCTTAGATATTGTACGCACCTTCCTTTCCTCCATAGCACCATACTTTGAGACATTACTGTAGAATGCCTGGTGCCTTCTTGCTCTATTCGTTTGACAAGCACACTGGAATATTGCAGGCACAACCTTGTCGTGGTTTTACTCATCCAATTTGTTCATTTCTGCTTTGGATTTCATGCTCTTCTGTATGATATATGTTTTGCCACATGACCTATGTTCAACCCGTTTGAAATTTTATTCTGTCTTGTATCAATCTGTGTGTTTTGTTTTCAATAAACACCTCTTTTTTGGAAAAAAAAAAAATAAAATTAAAAAGGAGTTTCAATGAACCATGCAAATATTTTATACAAACACCCCGAAGGGGACTTTTTGCCTTCATTCATTTATATATTTTTGTAAAAGCAAATAGCTCTTTATCTATTCCTCTTTTTTGGAAAAACATTCAACCATTTCTTACTGGTAGATATAATTACCCCAGAAGACTACGGCTCTTCCAATAAAGTATGGAAAATGAATAATAATTAGTTTTTCAAAATGAATCACTGTTTGTTTTTTAATTGGTATCCCAGTGATGCTGATCTCCTGCAGCCCCTTTGCCGCCACTTCTTGCCTACATGCGCTCGAGCAATTGCTGCATGGCCTTTCTCAGAGAGGTTGACAGCATTGGACGGTGCCTGTGGAATTCACATTGCCACAGTGGCTTGTAGTCTCCAGCTGAAGTCCCTCTAACAGGGTGACAACGCAGGACCACAATTGGAAAATGGTGGCAGAGCGTTGTCACCCTATACCAGGAATTTTCTGACCAAGGCATCCTTCATGGCAGGATCAGCTGGTATCATTCCAATGAAAGCTGCAGACTTAAAAAGACTGAAAATGGCATTAAATCTGACCTCCGGACTTCCCTTCAGTTTTGCACAGATGTACCGGCTTCTCTCCTCTACGGAAATAGCTTACTCTGATTTCACTGCACACTGTGAGCTTCTCACAAAGCCTCAGCAAGTCAGGTAGAGGCAAAGGCGGACTGACAGCTCATTGAGCCCCCGGCAATAGGGGATCATGGGGCCCCTGTGTCCTTGCCCAAACTCAAAAAAGCCTATGAAAAATGTACCAGGGGCATCTCATGGGACCCCCTACTGACCCCGGGCCCTCGGGCAGTACTCGAGTTTCCAAATGGTCAGTCCGCCCCTGGGTAGAGTCCGTCTCATTTCCTGGTTGGAGGATGCCCAGCATCATCCAGCGCTTTCCTCCTCAGCCCGACTGTGCCTTGCTCACAGCTTTCATTCATTGGATTTCAGTTCTTTCAATCAAGGAGGGTCAGCTTCACATATGGGCGTTGCCTAGGGTGGTCAGCGTGTAAATACAGCTTGTCTTAGAATGGAGCGTCCACTCCTGAGGACTGATACCCACCAATCAAGGCATTTTGATATTTGCATAACTCCTCCCAACAACCTGCCCAAGGCTGGGGGCTTTCAATAGGAGTACTGAAGCAGGGTGCTGTAGTGTATTCAGGAAGCTATGCACAGCACCCTTCTAGCTCCTCCCACCAGCCATGATCTGACTGCATTGCATAGGGAAGCACAGAGACCCAATGATGACATCATTGCATCTAAAATATAAGCAGACTAGGGTTCATCTTCGACATATTTAAGCATATATGATATTTTAGCGATTGCATTTACATCTACTTTAACTTACTGGACTGACCATTTGGAAACTCGGCACTGCCCGAGGGCCTAGGGTCAGTAGGGGGGCCCCATGAGATGCCCCTGGTACCTTTTTCATAGGCTTTTTTGAGTTTGGGCAAGGACACAGGGGCCCCATGATCCCCTATTGCCCGGGGGCCCCATGAGTTGTCAGTCCGCCCCCTGCTGGATACATTCGTTATGAACGTCTCCTTGCTCCTTATTAATTGGCTTGCCCGTCTCTGCCCTCTCAGCTCCCAGACCTCCTGTTTTGTGACCCGGCGTCTAGAACGGATTTACCTATCCAAGATGAGGTCCGTATGGAAGGAAGGCAGAGACAAGCGGAAGCTACCTGTCTAATTTCAAGTTTCCTTAAGACTTTGTAATTGTTACATATGTCGCTCGGAACAATTTCCCCCTTTGATGGGATGATAATAAATAATGAAGTAACTGAGATCTGGACGTATTCCCCCGTGGCCTTTCCTCTCGCTGCCAGATGCTGGATGTGTGTGTGTTTTTGTTGGTAATGTGTAATATTTTTCAGATCTTCGGTTTTGATTAATATCCAGAAAATGTATTAATTCCACAAAAAAAAAAAAAATAACATAATTGTTTCCCTTCTTCTTCCCCGAGACCTGGGCGCCGGACAAAGCTTGCCATTGTTCCTTTCCCCAGGCTGGGCTTCATACAATTAGGTCTTAAATGTACAAAGGAGCTCTATGTTTTCCTCTCCGGACTGAACGCTTCTGCCTTGTACTGATTGACGGAGACGGGGCGCGGACCGCTCTCCACCGGCTTCCAGAGGTTTTCTTGTATCCAGAATAAAGAGGAGGTGATGGGGGATGGCAGACTCACACGGGGAGCTGACTTCTCTACAGCAGGGGTCTCTGAACTTTTCAGTACAGGGGTCACATCATATAGTTTATAAATATTCATGGGACAAAAAAAAGGTTCCCATTAGAGTCTTGCATGGGCATCAGTGGGAAATGTATGGTGCACGGGAGGGTGATGGGTGTGGGGAGGGGAGAATTACTAAAACTGATCACCCTTATGGCTCTCTCTGCAGCAGGTGAAAGCCAGCAGGAGGGAGAAGAGAAGAGTCTAGCTTTCAGCTTCTGTAAAGAGAGCCATACAGGGCAGGGGTGTATTTACCACAAGGCAAACAAGGCATTTGCCTAGGGCGGCATTTTTCAGGGGGGGCAGCACTGACATTCAGAAGAAGGGATGGAAGAAGGGACACACGGCATGGGGACCTAGTGGGTTCCAAGAGAGATTGTGGGTTTCATGACGGTGTATGCACATCCCGACTCTCATTCTTTGGGATGTCTGGAGCTGTGAAGGTGAGTGTCTTTCTCTCTCTCGCCATGGGGGATGGTGGCTGGTGTATGGGGGGCAGTGGTTGTGGAAGGCTCTCTCCGGTGGGAGTCAAGGGTGTCGTTGGTCAATCTCAGGCGCAGATTTTTGTGTTGCATAGGGCAGCACAAAACCTAAATACACCACTGATACAGGGGATCGGTTCCAGTAATTGCCCCCTCCTCCCACTGTGCCAATCACCCTCCCTGCCCACACCCCGTTCACCCAGTTGCCTGGGCCCCCTTCTGGCCTGGGCCCATACAGGAGGACTGGTGGTATTCCCTTATCCACGGCCCTGGTGTAGCTTCCATGCTTGACAGAAGTTAAATCCAATTAATGAAACGGGTGGGCCATGGACAGTCAAGATGGGAAGAAAAGAGCTAGAAAATGCTGGGCATCCTCCAGCCAGGAAATGAGGTGGGCTTTACCTGACTTGCTGCAGCTTTTGATTCACACTGTAAGGAGCTCACAGTGTGCAGTGAAATCATACAAATATGTATTGAAGGCAAGGCTGGAGTTTAGCTATAAGGAGTCCCGACACAAGTGGTGCACCATTAATACTAGCCACTGGGAAAAAAAGGCAGAAAGAGAAGACAAAGTAGAATGGAGCTCCGTCCACCAACTGCCAAATCCCATTGGGTACAGAGCAATCGGGTCATTAAGTATACAGGTCACGTGACCAGTCAAAGAGGTATAATAATCTCAAATAGAAGAGATGAGCCTGAATTAAACCTTATAAAGTCAAATGGAGTTCCTTCCACCAGTTACCATGTTCCAGTGTGTATGGTCTTATAGGATTATTGTGTCCTCAATTCATGTGAGAAGTCACAGAGGTATAACAATCCCAAATAAGAGAGCTGAGCCTATACTAATCTCTACATTGTAGAATGGAGCTCCTTCCACCAACTACCATGTCTTAGTGGGTACGGTCCTATTGGGTCAGTGGCAGGGGCGGAATGACAACTCATGGGGCCTCCGGGCAATAGGGGATCATGGGGCCCCTGTGTCCTTGCCCAAACTCAAAAAAGCCCATGAAAAAGGTATCAGGGGCATCTCATGGGGTCCCCTACTGACCCCGGGCCCTCGGGCAGTGCCCGAGTTTCCAAATGGTCAGTCCGCCCCTGGTCAGTGGGTTACGTGGCCAGTCAAAGAAGTATAATAATCCCAAATAAGACAGCTGAACCTGAACTAAATCCTACAAAGTTGAATACAGCTCTTTCCACCAGCTACCATGCTCCAGTGAGTATGGTCCTATTGGTTTACTCTGTCTGCAGGTCAATGACCAGTTGAGGAGGAGTAATAATCTCAAATAAGAATGCTGAGCCCCAACTACACACCTATAATGTCGAGTGGAACTCCTTCCACTACTTACCCTGTCCCATTTGGTACAGAGCTATCAGGTTATTGTGTCTACATATCACGTGACAAGTCACAGAGGTATAATAATCTCAAATAGGAGACCCGATCCTGAATTAAACCCTATAAAGTCAAATGGAGCTCCTGCCACCAACTAGCATGTCTCAGTGGGTACGGTCCTATTGGGTTACTGTGCCTGAAGGTTCTGTGACCAGTCAAAGAGGTATAATTATCTGAAAAGAGATCTGAGCTTGAACTAAACCCTACAAAGTCAAATGGAGCTCCTGCCACCAACTAGCATGTCTCAGTGGGTACGGTCCTATTGGATTACTGTGTCTGCAGATTCTGTGACCAGTCAAAGAGGAATAATTATCTGAAAAGAGATCTGAGCTTGAACTAAACCCTACAAAGTCAAATGGAGCTCCTGCCACCAACTAGCATGTCTCAGTGGTTAAGGTCCTATTGGGTTACTGTGCCTGAAGGTTCTGTGACCAGTCAAAGAGGAATAATTATCCCAAAAGAGATCTGAGCTTGAACTAAACCCTACAAAGCCAGATGGAGATCCTTCCACCAACTACCATGTTCCAGTGGGTACAATCCTGTCAGGTCACTTGACCAATCGAAGAAGTATAATAATCCCAAATAAGAGAGCTGAGCCTGAACAAAACCCTACAAAGTAGAATGGATCTCCTTCCACCAGCTACCCTGTTTCATTGGGTATGGTCCTATCAGATCACTGTGTCTGCTGCAGGTCACATAACCAGTCAAAAAGCTATAATCATCCCAAATAAGAGAGCTGAGCCTGAACTAAACTCTACAAAGTAGAGGCTGGGTATGGCCCTATCGGGTTATGTGTTTGCAAATCACATGACCAGTCAAAAAGGTGTAATATTTCCTAATAAGAGAACTGAGCCTGGACTAAACCCTAAAAAGTCAAATGGAGCTCCTTCTACCAACTACCTACCCATTGGGTGCAGTCCTGTTGGATTCATGTGTCTGCAGGTCAGTTGACCATTCATAGAGGTATAATAATCCTAAATGCTACAATGTCAACTCTACTAAACCCTACAAAGAAGAATGTAGCTCCTTCCACTAACTAGCATATCCTCTTGTGTACGGTCCTATCGGTTTACTATGTCTGCAGGTTCCGTGACCAATGAAAATGATATAATAATCCCAATTTCCCAAAAATGAGAGCTGAACCTGAGCTAAACCGTACAAAGCACACTGGAGCTCCATGCACCAACTACCATGTCCCACTGGGTACGGCCCTATCGGGTTACTGTGTCTGCAGTCCAACACCTGAGCCCTTTGTGCAAAATTTAAATGCATCAGCAAAATGGTAAAAAAATTTTTTTTTTTTTTAGGAAAGTGCCAATGCGAGATAAACATTGTTTTCCCATCCCCTTGCTCCTGGGTTTGAAGGAAGTTTTACTAGGTATGAAAATACAATTATTCGACAATGTAGAGCAGTAAAAAGGGGCTACCGTAACCTTTCAATGACTTGAGTACACAAACCATTGTAAAAGCGCACATTGCTGAAATTTCTTGAACATTTTTTTTCCTTCTCTTCCCCGGTTTCCTAACCACCTCAGAGAGAGTTATAGAAGTTCAGGCTGCAGATCATGTGGCAGCCATATGCGTTGTGAGTCATGTGTTTGCTAAGTTGAGGCCAAACTGATGGTGAAAGCCGCAGAACAGCGGCAAAGCCATGCAAGACAAGTGTCATAGGTTTGATTTAAGCAAAGAAAGAGATCGCTCGGTTTATAAAGAGGTCATCAGATGGCTAACGTACTGAACTGAACTTTTTTTAAATTTTTTTTTTCACCCACGCTTTTTTTTTTTCCAGCAAAACTTCGAAATTGGCTCTTAAAAGACATTTTGTATGTCGATGCTTTATCGCTTCTTGCATGTTAATATGAACACAAGTGCGCCGTCAAGTGCCTGACTTTTTTATGTTTCGGCTTTATTTGTTTATGTCTTTGGCCCAACGCATGAAGCATATTGAATTCATAGTGCTGGGATGGATAAAGCACTGCAGACGTTTCTCGCTGCGAGCGCACATTTACGAAGTGTCAGTGACAGGTCAGCTTGACATTAAGGCTTGTAAGGAGCACAATACACTTAAAGGGTAACTCCATTTTTGCTATAAAAGACATGGCTAAGGTATTGCCGATATTCTGGCTGTTCCTAAACCTTTAAAGTCCCCACCTAAACCTATGACCTCCCCAAATCAAAAACGACACTGACCCTCGTTGGAGTTTAAAGGCCATAGCAGCCATTTTATTAACCTCCCTGGCAGTATGATTATGTCAGGAATTTTGTACCGAAAGCGGTACCATTTTTTTGCATGGAAATATGTAATTTTTTTAATTGTAATTTAGGAATAACTCCCTGAAATCTGTCCGAACAAGAGTCTAGTAAACATCTCGGGGATGATAAAACTTGAAACACGAAATCATAAATTATAATTTAATAAATACTCATAAAAAATAATAATATAATAATAATACATTTAATTCAATAATATAATCAAACCAAAAACACTGAAATTTGAAATATAGCGCCAAGTTCGCACATCACTGAGCAAAGTCGCAAAATCGTTTTCAGTGTCTGATGATGAATTTCCCCCTCGAATCATTATCAGTCAATTCTGCAAGTAGTTCTGATTTACTATCGCTGTTCTCTAGCCGGTCTAAAATCATAAATTATAATTTAATAAATAATCATAAAAAATAATAATAATACATTTAATTCAATAATATAATCAAACCAAAAACACTGAAATTTGAAATAGAGCGCCAAGTTCGCACATCGCTGAGCAAAGTCGCAAAATCGTTTTCAGTGTCTGATGACGAATTTCCCCCACGAATCATTATCACTCAATTCTGCAAGTGGTTCTGATTTACTATCGCTGTTCTCTAGCCGGTCTAAAACCGATTTTGACCTAAAGGGACGCTTTTTGGATGCCGTGGACTTTTCTAAGTTTCCAGGCAGAAAGAACAGTAACAATGCAGGCAGGGCGCCGGACAAAGCAGTAGGGACAAAATGTATGTGAAATGGTTTGATACCAGAATGTTTTGCTATGAAATAATCGTTTTTAAAAAAATGTAATTTTTTTAAAATTTTCAAATTTGCCACCCGCACGTCCCGATGTCACAGGGACCGGAACACAGAAGCCGGATGCCGGCATTGGCCGGAGGAGATGGCCGGGGATGCTGCAGGGGACACATCGTGGGAGCGAAGGACAAGGTAAGCGCTGTAGGGAATCCCTGTGCAACGCCGCATGGTAAGCCCGAGTGTAGCTCGGGGTTACCGCTTTTGGTACTGAAACTTTACCCCGAGCTACACTCGGGAACACCGCCAAGGAGGTTAAACAACAAGTTTACAACATTTTTCCAAAAATACAACTTCTTCGTAATAACTCACCTAATCATTAATCACCTTACTGTTACTCCGGATTAAAAATTAAAGTGAAAACCCACAATGATGGTGTAAAGTGGCGAACACACTTAGCAGTGATAAACTAATCATAGAAATAACAAATATTTCAAAAAATGAAACAACAAATGATATTTAAAAAAAGTCATTAATATGTGAAAAAAAAAAACATATATAGTGAAAAAAGAAATTAATGTGAATCCAAATAAAACATCACATATCTAAATCCACCATGTGATGAAAACAACTTCCAGTGAAAACGAAGAATATCCAGTGATGAAAAAAAAAACACACAGTGGTCACAGTGTGCTCCCACGCGGGTGTGCACTTACCAGTGCTTGATTGTCCTCTGCTTTGGCACGTGAGAAAAAGAAGAGGGCTTTAACTGGTAAGCGATGATACAAGAGGTGGAAGGAGTCCCCAATATCCACTTGTTCAGCCACCTATGCACAAGGATCTCACAAGGTAAACGATATCACTCCATGAACAACCATATCATGTGAATAGAAGGAACAAGGCCCGCTCCAATGGTGTAGTACATATATATTGATTGCTTTAAAAGTTGCACGTACGTGTACAAAAATTACAAGCCCAAATGCAGTGTGGAAAAGAGGAGACCGCTTAGGTGCTCTCACCACCTCCGGAACAAACAACGTCAGACGCTGTCGTGTCACTTCCGGTTATGGTCCTGTGTCACTTTCCACACCGTCACGCCCTGATGTTTCGTCATTTCCAAATTACTTATAGGGGTGACGGTGGGGTGCAGCTTCACTCTTAAGTACAGAAGTTTTAATTGGAGTTACTCCGGATTACCTCATTAAAGTCTACGGTCTTAGAAGGTGACATTTATATCAACCAACCGGCTGTATCTACCACCAAGATAGACATCAAGGCCCCCAGCTGCAAATACACCGACACGGGGACAATTTCCTAAAATTACCCTTGATACAGCCAACTTACTCCTGCACCATTACTGCAGTAAATTTGCTAGGGTAGGTACACCCAAACCTGTGATGGGCCCAACCCACCATCCTCCAAAATAATAACTGCCTTCCAAGACCCTGAGACCCTTGCCAACTGCCATGACAAAAGAAACCCAGAAAACAAGCCCCCCCCCCCCAAAACACAGGAACATGCCCATCCAGTAACTACCCCAGAACCATTGAAAGGTCAGGAAGGACCAATAAAGGTGAGCACCACGAACACAGAGCTGTCAAACAGGAGGGAGGGCGGGAGAAACTTGTCCTATGCTGTCCCAGCTCCGACTGACTCCGACCACTTTGGCACCGCCCTACTAACTCTCCAAGCCACCTCTTAAGCCCCACCCAAGGTCCCTCCAATCAGCTACCACTTCCCAACTTCAAACCAAAACTCCTCTACTAACCCTACGATGCTCCGCCTATCCTGCTAACCTACTAACTCTCCAAACCACCCGGCCCCTCTTAAGCCCCACCCGAGGCCCCTCCAATCAGCTACTACTTTCCCACTTCAAACCAAAACTCCTTTACTAACCCTACGATGCTCCGCCTATCCTGCTAACCTACTAACTCTCCAAGCCACCCAGCCCCTCTTAAGCCCCACCCGAGGCCCCTCCAATCAGATACCACTTTCCCACTTCAAACCAAAACTCCTCTACTAACCCTACGATGCTCCACCTATCCTGCTAACCTAGTCATGTCAGACCCTCTGCCTATGCTGCACATCCAGCCTGGAGGCCTTATTCTGTCCTTTGTAAGTAAACTATATAGATTGCAAGGAACTTTTTTTTTTAACCCCTTGCCCTCCAGAAGATTTCCCCCCCTTCCTGACCAGGCCATTTTTTGCGATACAGCACTGCATTACTTTAACTGACAATTGCACGGTCATGCAACGCTGCACCCAAATGAAATTTATGTCTTTTTTTCCCCCACAAATGGAGCTTTCTTTCGATGGTATTTGATCGCCTTTGCGGTTTTTATTTTTTGCGCTATCAACAAAAAAAAGACCGACAATATTGAGAACTATATTTTTCACTGTTTGCTAGTAAACATGTCCAGTAAAAAAATAAAAAAAAATCAAATTTCATCATAATGGCCAAAACATAAAAAAATCCCAATACGTGTAAATTAATTGGTTTACATGAAAATTCTAGTGTTTACAAATGGTGGTATATATACTGGAATTTTTTTTAATATACTAGTAATGGCGGCGGTCAGCAACTTATAGCGGGACTGCGGCAGACATTCTGACACTGGGGGGAACTGACTTGGTGCCACTGACATCCCCAGTGACACCAATACAGTGATCAGTGCTAATAAAAAGCACTGTCACTGTACTAATGGCACTGGGCAGGAAGGGGTTAACATAAGGGGCAATCAAAGGGTTAACTGTGTGCTATGTTACTGTGTGCTGTGTGTGCGTTTTACTGTGTAAGCACATTGCTTTGTATTGCTCTGATATACAAAGCAATGTGCAGGAGCTGATGGGAGAGATCAGTATTGTTTACATACAGGTCTCTCCCCTGTCAGTGATACTTGGCGACAGGGGCGGACTGACAACTCATGGGGCCCCCGGGCAATAGGGGATCATGGGGCCCCTGTGTCCTCAACCACACTCAAACCACACCCAAAAAAGCCTATGAAAGGCACTAGGGGCATCTCACGGGGCCCCCTACTGACCCTGGGCCATCGGGCAGTGCCCGAGTGCACGAATGGTCAGTCCCCCCCTGCTTGGCGATCGCCGGGTGCCGGCGGGGAATCACCCCCTGGGACCCGGTGATCGACAGCTGAAGGCACCAACGATGGCGCAGGAGGGCGTGAGCGTGCCCCCTACCCGGAAATGCAAAATCGTGTATATATATGTGATTTTGCGCAGCCCTGCTGTCCTTTAGCAGTATTTCTGCTTTAGGATGGTGGGTAAACGGTTAACAGATACATACCTTTGAGATGCCTATCTGTCAATCTGACCTCACTAACAAAAATATATTAACAAGACAGAGCAAGTGTAGTGATGACCAAAAAATGGTATAGGATCTACATGGTGCAGGACCCAAGATAGGAAACCCCGGGGAAGTGGAGATTTACCTGAACAACGTGAAAGAGATTACACACATTAAAAATGTAACAAGGTTTCAAGAGTTCATGGGTCAGTAGTAGGTATTGCAGAGGTTAGTAGTATGCAATCCAGAGGCTCTGAAGTAAGTAACATTTAGTACGGGGGCAATAGTAAGTAACATAGAGTGTAGGGGTCAGTAGTATGCAACACAGAATTCAGCGGTCAGGAGTAAGTAATGCAAAGTGGTAAGGTCAGGAGTAAATAATGCAGAGCACATCAATATTATTTAACACAGAGTGCAGCAGTCCATAGTAAGTACTTTAGACTGAAGGGGTCAGGAGTCAGTACAAAGTGCAGGGGTCAGTAGTAAGTAATGCAGAGTGCAGGGGTCAGCAAAAAGTAACACAGAGTGCATGGGTCAGAAGTAAAGAAGAGTGCACAGATCAGTAGTAAGTAATGAAAATTGATGGGGTCAGTAGTATATAACACAGAGTATAGAGGTCAGGAGTAAGTAAAGCAGAATGCAGGGTGGAGCAAGAACATGAAGTTCAGGGGTCAGTGGTATGTAATGCAGAGAGCAGGGGTCAGTTTTAAGTAATGCAGAATGCAGGGGTCAGTAGTAAGTAATGCAAAGTTCAGGGGTCAGCAATAAGTAACACATAGTCAAGGGTTCAGAAGTAATGAAGCTTGCACAGGTCAGTAGTAAGTAATACAAATTGTCAGGGTCAGTAATATATAACTCAGAGGTCGCGAGTAAGTAACCCAGATTACAGGGGTCAGTTGTGAGTAAAGCAGAGTGCAAGCTTGAGCAAGAAACAACACAGAATGCAGGGGTCAGCAATAAGTAACACAAAGTGCAAGAGTCAGTAGTATGTAACATAGAGTTCAGAGGCAGGAGTAAGTAATGCAAAGTGCAGAGGTCAGTAGTAAGTAACAAAGATTGCAGGGAACAATAGTAAATAATGCAGGGTGCACAGGTCAGTAGGATGGAATGACAAGCGCAAGGGTCAGGAATAAGAAACAGAGTTGAGATGTCAGTGGTATGTAATACAAAGTTCAGAGGTAAGGTGTAGGTAATGCACAGTACTAGGGTCAGGAGTAAATAATGCAGAGAACATCAATAGTATGTAACATAGAATGCAGCAGTTAATAGTACGTAATGCAGACTTAGGAGGTTAGAAGTCAGTAATGCAGATTGCAGGGGTCAGTAGTAAATAATGCAGATTGCAGGGGTCAGTAGTAAATAATGCAGAATGCAGGGGTCAGCAATAAGTAACGCAGAGTGCAGGGTTCAGAAGTAATGAAGAGTGCACAGGTCAGTAGAAAGTAATGGAAATTTCTGGGGTCAGTAGTATATAACACAAACCTCATAGGTCAGGAGTAAGTAACTCAGAGTGCAGGGGTCAGTAGTAAATGAAGCAGAGTGGAGGGGTCAGCAATAGGTAACACAGAGTGCAGAGGTCAGGAGTAAGTAACTAAATTAATATAAGGCAGTCTCAATTGGATAAGGAGGTGATAGTTGGAGGGGAGGGGGAAACTTGGCAAAGCCACAGGGGTTGGGGGGGCCAGGAGAGAGCAGAGGTGGGCTGGGAGAAAGCACAGAGGCCCAGGGGGCAGCAGAAAGAAGCATGATAGGAGGGGCAGCAAATAGAGCAGGGGTGTCAAACTGGTGTCCCTCCAGCTGTTGCGAAACTACAAGTCCCATCATGCCTCTGCCTTTGGGAGTCATGCTTGTAAATGTCAATCTTGCAATGCTTCATGAGACTTGTAGTTAGATATAGAGGAACCAACCCCCTCCCTTTTTCTCCTGCAGCTACTGCCCATGGTTTCTCAACTAGGGTTCCATCAAGCCCTAAGGTTCCTCCAGAGGTTACTAGGGGTTCCTTGAGCAATGAGAAATTTCTGCCTCTCAGATAAGTTCCCACTGACCCCACTGATCTTTTTAGCAATCTGTAAGGGGGTCATTCTTCCCACTGTCCACAAGTGTAGGGGCATTCTTCCCACTGACCATCACACTGATGTATCATGAGTTGTAGACATAGTAATTTTTAGCAGGGGTTTCCTGACAATGGAACATAATTTCAAGAGTTCCTCTGTGGTTGAGAAAGCCTGATCTAGCCACTCACAAGTCCCTAATTACTGCCCTGTCAGACTGTAATATTAGATTTTGGATGGGTGGGCGGGAGGTGGTAAACCTGTGGCTTAACTGTGTGTTTTTACCACCCTCCTGTCTACCCATGTAAAACAGCCCCTAATCAGTATTGCAGCCCCCTTAACAAAGGTGTTGTTGAAGGTTCTCATTTATCCAGGTCATGGCATAGCTAGTAATTCTTAGTCATATTCAAATGCATTTGTTCTGTAATGTTGGATTTTCTTCAAAGGTTCATTTTATTTGCAGCCCACGCAACCTACAGCCAGCTTATTAGGAAATTTAGTTTGTGGGCTGTTTAATGTCCAAATTCAATTTACAGACCAGAAACCATTGCAATAAAAAAAAAGAAAAAAAAAAGAAAAAATGTATATAATAAAATCATGTTCGAAGAAGAAACTTTCATGCAGTAAATGGAAAAGAAGCAGCTTGTCATCAAACAGAGGTTGCAAAAAAAAAATGTAAATATATTTCAAGCTGGGGACTGCTGACTTTCCATGCTCAAATATCTCTCTTTATTCCCTTCCACACACCGAGCTCTGTGCTCAATCAACAGTAATTTATAACAATCGGAGCTGTGCTCCAGTTGGCCCCACGTTGCCATTGTTTGTGTTCTAATGCTCTTGCATCATTTTCCGAATCAGATGTTTAAAAAGCATAAGATGCAATCACAGCATGTCTAAACGGGATCTGAACACTAGCGCAGTGTTGTGACCGCCAAGTCGCCTTTTTTCTTTTTTTTTTTGCAATTTTAATAAGTTTCACAAACTTCAGTTTTTCGAGAACAGATAAGCTGTGACAGTTTCTTGTGCCTACCAAGTTGTGCAGGAGAGTTCCAAAGGTTTTAATCATCAACACCTGTCATTAAAATGTGAAAGTGATTTACAATGTGATATCGGGATTCATGTGGGAGGGCCCTGGATACAGAGACAATATATTAGCAAGGCGGGTCTGTAATTGGGTTTCACTGGGCCACACAGCGTTGACCGGAATTTCCCCCCTTTGGTCAGTTATTGCCAAGAAAATTCTGTAGTAAGGTTTATTCCTGCCTTTCCTATGTAAATAGTTACACAGTTAGCCTGGGTGAAAAAAAAGACAAAAGTCCATCCAGTTCAACCATAGAAAAAAAAAAAAGTTATAATCCTACACCCATAATTGATCCAGAGGAAGGCAAAAAATCCTAGCAAAGCATGATGCAATTTGCTCCTGCAGGGAAAAAAATTCCTTCCTGATCCCCTGAGAGGCAAACGGACATTCCCTGGATCAACTTTACCTATAAATGTTATATCCAGTTATATTCTGTGTATCCAAGAAAGAATCCAGGACCTTTTTAAAGCATTCCACTGAGCTGGCCAGAACCAACTCTTGAGGGAGTCTATTCCACATTTTCACAGCTCTCACTGTGAAGAAACCTTTCCGTGTTTGGAGATTAAATTTCTTTTCCTCCAGATGTAAAGAGTGCCCCCTTGTCCTCTGTGATGACCTCAGGGGGAATAACTACACCGAGTTCACTATATGAACCACTGATGTATTTATACATGGAGATCATATCCCCCCTTATGTATTATACATGGAGATCATATCCCCCCTTATGTATTATACATGGAGATCATATCCCCCCTTATGTATTATACATGGAGATCATATCCCCCCTTATGTATTATACATGGAGATCATATCCCCCCTTATGTATTATACATGGAGATCATATCCCCCTTATGTATTATACATGGTGATCATATCCCCCCTTATGTATTATACATGGTGATCATATCCCCCCTTATGTATTATACATGGAGATCATATCCCCCCTTATGTATTATACATGGTGATCATATCCCCCCTTATGTATTATACATGGAGATCATATCCCCCCTTATGTATTATACATGGTGATCATATCCCCCTTATGTATTATACATGGAGATCATATCCCCCCTTATGTATTATACATGGTGATCATATCCCCCCTTATGTATTATACATGGAGATCATATCCCCCCTTATGTATTATACATGGAGATCATATCCCCCTTATGTATTATACATGGAGATCATATCCCCCTTATGTATTATACACGGAGATCATATCCCCCCTTATGTATTATACATGGAGATCATATCCCCCTTATGTATTATACATGGAGATCATATCCCCCTTATGTATTATACATGGAGATCATATCCCCCCTTATGTATTATACATGGAGATCATATCCCCCCCCCTTAATCTCAATAAATTCAGTTCCTCTAATCTTTCCTCATAGCTGATCTCCTCCATGCCTCTTATCAGTTTGGATGCCCTTCTCTGTACTTTCTCCAGTTCCCCAATGTTATTTTTGTGAATTGGTGCCCAAAACTGAACTGCATATTCCAGGTGAGGTATTATTAATGATTTGTACCGGGGGAAATGATATCTCTCTCTGGAGTCTATACCTCTCCTAATACAAGAGAGGATTTTGCTCGCTTTAGAAGCCGCAGCTTGGCATTGCATGTCATTATTAAGCTTGTGATCTACCAGAACTCCCAGATCCTTCTCCACCATTGATTCCCCCAGTTGTACCCCCCTAGTATGTATGATGCATGGATATTCTTAACCCTCAAGTGTAGAACTTTACATTTATCAACATTAAACCTCATTTGCCACATAGCTGCCCAATTACACAGAGCATTGAGGTCGGCTTGTAAGTTGGAGACATCCTGTAAGGACGTTATTCCACGGCACAGCTTGGTGTCATCTGCAAAGACTGAAATGGGATTTTTAATATCAGACCCTATATAATTTATAAATATATTAAAAGGTTGAGGATAATTCAGTGATCTGCTTGCCATTTGTTGCTGTCCTACATACATGTATATGTAGCGCTTACCCTGGAGAGGATGCTAAGAATATGCCCACATCTCCCTTGTTAGTACAACAGGCTGCCTGCCCATGTAGCACTGCCCCTGAAGGAGCCGTTTGGTAATTTGCGTTTTCTGTTCTGTGCTTCGACTCCAAGAACACCCTCATACTTGGGCTGAGGCATGATATTTATTCTTCACTGAATATCTGATCCTCCCTGCCCTTTATCATGGACACTTCTCCCATAAGCATGTAGGAGAATTTGAACAACCAGCTTAGGAAGTCCGGACCAGACAAAAAAATAGATCACCAGTCCACTGGGTACAGTAAAGCAAAAAAAACCCTACATTTAGCCTACCCTTTTGGCAGGGTGCTACATCTAATTGGTTTTGGAGGCCCCACCACAAATGCTGAAGAACCTTCAAAGGGCACCTTTAGAGTTTTGAAAGGAGAACTGCAATAAAGCTTTTTTTTCCCTGCCTATGGAGTTACTGACCTGTACAATTCCAACGGATCATACGATGCAAAAGAAAAAGCAGAGGTTACCATTCATGAAAACCACTTGTCAAAGTTCTAGATTCAAAAAGAAAATGCAGATTTATTTGTATGCAAATCTTGATTTTTCATATTTGAGCTCAATCTCAATCAGTTTCCATGAGCCCCCTAATTATTGGTCCTTATTTGCCAACAGAGAGGTGCAGAAGGTGACATTGATAAGTTCAACTTCTAATGGTAAGGCCAAGATTTGCGTATAACTCCAGTTGACTAAAATTCTGGATCTGCTGATCATTCCAATATGTGGTGTCATGACTCCTGTAGTCAGGCACTCAAATTCTGCAACCTTACCTGAAATTTCTCCTTCCAGTTCCTCCTCACGGGCTTCAAACTAGATTATTCCACAGGTGTGCACTATCAAGTTTCTAGTTTATGTTATTATTAACCTCATGTGTTCCACAGACGTGCCCTGCACTATCCAATGGTAGAAGTTTTACTTCTTGCTTGGAACTTCTCAGCTATTCTCTGGTCATTCACAGTTTATGACACTCAGGAGATCATGTCAGCCCTTCGCTGGAGATCTGTGTTCTCCCTCCAGATTCTCCAGCCCAGAGCTGGAGAATCAGAGGGACCACAAACTAAGCAGAGATAATTTACCTCTGCTTAGTAAACTGATCTTTTACTGTAATCTTGCGAGGTTATAGTAAAATCAGCCATTTTCCAGAGTTTGTAGACCGTTCTCCAGCGTTTGGAGATCATTCTCCCTTCGTTCGAAGAACTGCTTCATAAACTGCATTCACAGGAGAACTGTGTTCTCCTAGAATGCCGGAGAACTGAGCAGCGATCTACAGTTGTGGCCAAAATTATTCAACCCCCACTGAAATTGAGTGTTTTGGCCAGTTTGACATTGCTTTTGATCATTCAGTCATCTTGCTTACATTTACATTAAAGAGGCACTTGTAGGTCAGACAAATATAACATAACAGTTATAATGAAATAACCACAAATGTCTTTTCTGTGCTCACAGCATTATCAGTTTTATTCAACCCCCAAGTGACATTCAATCTTAGTACTTAGTACAGCATCCTTTTACAGTTATAACAGCTTTTAAACGTGAAGCATAGCTTGACACAAGTGTCTTGCAGCGATCTACGGGTATCTTCGCCCATTCTTCATGGGCAAAGGCCTCCAGTTCAGTCACATTCTTAGGCTTGCGCACTGCAACTGCTTTCTTTAAGTCCCACCAGAGGTTCTCAATCGGATTTAAGTCTGGTGACTGCGATGGCCACTCCAAAATGTTCCAGCCTTTCCTCTGCAACCATGCTCTAGTGGACTTGGAGGTATGCTTGGGATCATTGTCCTGTTGAAAGGTCCAACGTCTCCCAAGCCTCAGGTGTGTGACGGACTGCATCACGTTTCCATCCAATATCTCCTGGTACTGAAGAGAATTCATGGTACCTTGCACACGCTGAAGCTTCCCTGTACCTGCAGAAGCAAAACAGCCCCAAAGCATGATTGACCCTCCACCATGCTTCACAGTAGGCAAGGTGTTCTTTTCATCATAGGCCTTGTTCTTCCTCCTCCAAACATAGCGTTGATCCATGGGCCCAAACAGTTCTAATTTTGTTTCATCAGTCCACAGAACACTATCCCACAACTTTTGTGGTTTGTCCACATGGCTTTTGGCATACTGCAGTCGACTCTTCTTATTCTTTGGAGACAGCAAGGGGGTACGCCTGGGAGTTCTGGCACGGAGGCCTTCATTACGCAGTGTGCGTCTTATTGTCTGGGCTGAAACTTCTGTACCCACATCTGACAAATCTTTTCTCAGTTCCTCAGCAGTCACACGGGGACTTCTCTCCACTCTACGCTTCAGGTAGCGCACAGCAGTCGAAGTCAGCATCTTCTTTCTGCCACGACCAGGTAGCGTTTCAACAGTGCCCTTTGCCTTGAATTTGCGAATGATGCTTCCTAAGGTGTCTCTTGGTATGTTTAACATCTTTGCAATCTTCTTATAGCCATTGCCCTTCCTGTGAAGAGAAATCACCTCTTCTCTTGTCTTCCTGGACCATTCTCTTGCCTTCACCATGTTTGTAACCACACCAGTAAATGTCTAGAAGGAGCTGAGTATCACAGTCATTTTAAAGCTGCCTAATTGGTGCTTATTATGCTTGATTGCTGCTCGGTGACATCCACAGGTGTTTTCAATACCTGATGGAAAGCACCTGTATGAACCTCTGTTCTTCAGAGTGGTAGTCTTTAAGGGGTTGAATAATTGTGGCAATGAAGAAACCACATAAGAACCATTTACTACTGTATTACATAAACAATTGATGTCATTTTAGTTGAATTTGGGTAGTTACAACATCCTTGTAGGATTTGATTCTGAATACAATTCCAAATGTACACTATAGTCCCTAAACCCCTTTACAGCATTGGGGGTTGAATAATTTTGGCCACAACTGTATTACCACTGGTTCATAAATGGACACCTATGTCTGCCTGCTGGAACCCGTGACCTCCAGCCTATCTCTGACTCCAGTGTTCTACAGACGTGTTCCAACTCCATTGTGTCCTCCAGTGTTTTTCGCTTGGAACTTCCTTGGTGCACCTGTGGACAATTTCTCTATTGCTATATAAGGAAGTTTTTATGCCTCGTACACATGGTGAGAATATCAGACGAATAATCATCCAATTTATTTGCATGTGAGTGTCATATTGAAAATCAATAGGTTACTAAAGTTTTGAAAATTCCCGTAAGACAGAATACAACTTTGAAAGTGATGTAATGTAGTATATTGTAATGTATTCTTTCTTTTCTAAGCATGTGCAGTCTTGGTCACTGTTTTTCTTTTGTACAAAAACTACAGTATACTAATTATATATAAAAAAAATCACCAGCGTCAAAACCGTGAAAATTATATACTAAATAAATAAATAAATGCTGCTGATCATTATTGTAAACACCACAAAAAAAATATAAGACATCAAAACAGTGCAAATAAATAAATAAATATACACTCCAGTGAAAAATTTAATAAATAATAATTAACTACCTTCCGACCGCAGATAGCCGAATAACAGCTTCACCGTGGCCGGCCAGTTCTAGGAGGGCGTCATATGACATCCTCCCAGAACACACCCTCCCGCGCACCCCAGGGAGCGCGCACCCGGCAATCTCCGTGATCGCTGTGTCCTTAGGACACAGCTGATCACGTGATGTTGTAAAAGGCCAATCACAGTGGCCCTTTACTACGTGATCAG
This sequence comes from Staurois parvus, assembly GCF_062004578.1. NCBI lineage: Eukaryota > Metazoa > Chordata > Amphibia > Anura > Ranidae > Staurois > Staurois parvus. The sequence goes on from NW_028318303.1 coordinate 1,377,193, forward strand.
CCGTGTCCAATGACACACTGATCACCGGGTAAATGCAGTTGGTGGTTATTGGCTGCACTTTCCTCAAGGTGTCACAGGTTGACAGAGGACTGATGATCTGTGCCCAGCAGTGCCGCCCACAAGTGCCCAGCAGTGCCACCCACAAGTGCCCAGCAGTGCCACCCACAAGTGCCCAGCAGTGCCTAGTAGTGCCACCCACCTGTGCCCAGCTTTACCACCCACCAGTGCTGCCCAGCAGTACCACCAATCAGTGCCCAGTTGTGCACTAGTCAGTGCCCAGCAGTGCCGCCCAGCGGTGCCACCAGTCAGTGCTGCCCATCAGTGCCGCCTATCAGTGCCCATCATTCTTGCATATCAGTGCCCATCAGTGCAGCCTCATCAACGCACATCAGTGAAAGAGAAAAATTACTTGTTTGCAACATTTTATAATAGAAACAAAGAAAACTTTTTTCTTTCCAAATTTTTTGCTCATTTTTTTGTTTATAGCACAAAAAATAAAACACCCAGCGGCGAGTAAATACCACCAAAAGAAAGCTCTATTCGTGTGAAAAAAATGATAAAAATGTCATATGGGCACAGTGTTGCATGTCCGTGCAATTGTCATTCAAAGTGCAACAGCGCCAAAAGCTGAAAATTGGCCTGACAGGAAGGGGGTATAAGTGCGCGGTAGGCAAGGGGTTAATAAAAAAAATATAAAAAAATAAAAAATAATACATTTTATATATATATATATATATATATATATATATATATATATAATAAGTATACTAATTACACAAAAATTGTTTATTCTGCTATCTAACAAGAAACCTTTACACGCTTGACCCCTCGGATATTTTTGCATAAACTGTTGTGAATGGCTCTCGTACTAACAAATAGATTATTGGATGATTACTGCAAATTTGGTTTCTTATCCAATATTCTCATCGTGTGTACTAGTCATTAGGTCCAGGAAGATTCCTAAGCAACTAAGGTCCTACCATCTCTAAGCCCTGGTGTTTACTATTACCTAGTTCCTGCAGCTTGTGTTTGGATCCCTGTCCATGATATCCTTGCTCCCTGATTCATGATCACTGCTACTCTGCTAAATTCCTTTTTTCAACCCTTCTAGTTTGGAATTACCAACTATGTCTGCCTGCCACAAACTCTGACCTCCGGCCAGTCTCAGATGACTTGGTACTTCACCTTCTGTTTGCACTCACTATCAGTCATTTCCAATGGGATGGGCCTGGTGTGGTGCGTCTCCCTTGGGGAGTTACATGTCCTGTGAACAGGACCGGGGATAAAGGGGTACCACCGGTCCTCCTGTACGGGGCCCAGGCCAGCAGGGGGGCCCAGGCAACTAGGTGAATTGGATGTGGGCAGGGAGAGTGATCAGCACAGCATGGGGGCAATTACTAGAACCAATCCCCTGTATGGATCTCTCTGCAGCAGCTGGAAGCTGGCTTCTTCTCCCCTCCCTCCCGCTGGCTTTCAGCTGCTGTAGAGAGAGTCATACAGGGGATCGGTTCCAGTAATTGCCACCCCACCCATCACCCTCCCTGTACACCAGGGATGTCAAACTGGCGGCCCTCCAGCTGTTATGAAACTACAAGTCCCATCATACCTCCACCTTTAGGAGTCATGTTTGTAACTGTCAATCTTGCAATGCCTCATTGTAGTTTGGCAACAGCTGGAGGGCCGAGGTTTGACACCTGTGCTGTACACCATACATTTCCCCCTGTTACCCAGGCCCCCTCTGTGCCCCCCACCCTGCAGTGCTGCTGGCTTCTCTCTTTTCCTTACCACTGGCAGCTGCAAGCACACAATATGATCCTTCAGGATGGAAAGTGGTGGAAGGGTCTGGTAAATATGTCACATTTACCAGGCCCTTCCTTCCCCGAATGAACACAGCGAGTGATTGGTACTGATCACTAACTGTGTTCATTCACAACCAAAGCATAATAAACTGTGATGTGAATGTACAATATATATGTAAAGTGCTGAGTAAATTGACGGCGCCAGGGGCGGACTGACAACTCATGGGGCCCCCAGGGCAAGAGGGAATCATGGGGCCCCTGTGTCCTTGCCCAAACTCAAAAAAGCCTATGAAAAAGGTCCCAGGGGCATCTCATGGGGCCCCCTACTGACCCCGGGCCCTCGGGCAGTGCCCGAGTTTCTAAATGGTCAGTCCGCCCCTGGACGGCGCTATATAAGTACCTGAAATAAATAAATAAATAACTGTGGTTTTTTTTGGGGGGGGGGGTCCTATCAGGTTGGCTGTATGGGGTCCTGTGGTTTCTAACATCAGCTCTGCCTGTGAGAGGTAACTTAGTGAAGACTGGACTTCCTTTGTCATATCCCCTGATATGCCTCCACCATCCCTGGGGGACACGGAGGATCTTCCATCAAGCCTGATATCTGGCATGCTTTTTTCCCAGTAAACGACTTCTATGTATTTTTTTTTTATATGTTTAGCTTGAATTACCCAGGTATGTGGCAGGTTCACTGTAACATCTGACCCAACACTGCGCATTTTTGCTGAAGAGAAAAACAACACCCACGTGATTTTGCCAGGCTCCATCTGTAATAACGGAGACAGTATTTTCTAGTCCTACAACGTAGATCTTTAACATAATAAGCTTTGGAAACTTACACTATACTTATTGCTTGGAGCCGGGTCAATGTTGCGTTATTGAAGTAGCAGATCATGAGCTTGCATGGCGTTTTCTCAGCCGCTGACCTATTGAACTGCTGTATTTTTAGACGCTCTCTTACTCATTGCTGTTGGACCTGGTGCATTTTTTGGGAATAGGGTGAAAACAAGGCTTCAAGAGAGAATTCCAGTGGTGGTTTGCAACCAATGTTTAGGGCTTTAGAACACAGCTTGAAATTACAGGGCAAATTCGGCATCCAACATTCCTCAACAGTTTGCTAATCCAACACAGCATTAATCCAGCTGGAATAAAAGAATTTACAGTGAAAATGGAATTAAATAATGTCGTGAATATATTTTTTTCTCTTTCTAAACAAAACCACAGGCTTATGAGATAATTGACGGTTGCATCGAACAAAGTCTACGCACTAGAGAGACCTTGGAAGCCTTGTAAACCTCCTGCATGTTGACAGATGAAAGACATACCGATGTCCTCACTTAAACGGATTTGTGAAATTCAGCAGAAATTTCTCTGTTCTCGCAGATAGAACATTGCGCTTCTGTTTTACTATTTCCAGAAGTTATAACTGATTGACATTTAGAACAGGAGTCATACCAACTGGCCTAAGTTCATTTCCAGCTATGAAAGTTTTGGCTTGTTCTTGCAGAAATTAACCTGAGATGACATTTATGTAATGGCCTTCATGTATGAAAGTACAAGGTCTTCAGAACCAGTACACAGGGTGTCGACTGACACACTGCCATAAATGAAATGTTGCATGAATATGTCATGACTAGAGAAAAGGTCAAAACACTCTTCATTAAAAGGTCAGTCTACCTAAATCTGATATTTAGGTTTTTGTGGATGTTGGAGTGTTTAAGCCCAACTAGGGGTGGACTGACAACTCATGGGGCCCCCGGGCAATAGGGGATCATGGGGTCCCTGTGTCCTTGCCCACACTCAAAGCACACCCAAAAAAGCCTATAAAAGGTACCAGGGGCCAGGGGCGGACTGACCATTTGGAAACTCGGGCACTGCCCGAGTGCCCGGGGTCAGTAGGGGGCCCCATGAGATGCCCCTAGTACCTTTTTCATAGGCTTTTTTGAGTTTTGCAAGGACACAGGGGCAGAATGAAATGAAAACGAGAAGCGCACCAACCTTGCGCATTACCTCAGTAACCAAAATTTATTAATTGTAAAAAATATACTGACAAACAGCGAATGAAATCAGGCATGTAAGTCCTCACAGGGACTTGAAGATAGCGTGAGTCCCATCAAGGGAATGGGTGTTCAGTATAGCTGACGTGTTTCGAAGGGAGTCCCTTCGCTCTGATGAGCTCTGATGAAGAAGGGACTCCCTTCGAAACACGTCAGCTGTACTGAACACCCATTCCCTTGATGGGACTCACGCTATCTTCAAGTCCCTGTGAGGACTTACATGCCTGATTTCATTCGCTGTTTGTGAGTATATTTTTTACAATTAATAAATTTTGGTTACTGAGGTAATGCGCAAGGTTGGTGCGCTTCTCATTTTCATTTCATTCTGCAGTATTGAACGGGCTTCCCCAGCCTTGTTTTGGAGCCGCACAGCCCTTTATGCATTGGTGGACGATTTCTCCAGGCCTGGTTCCATCTATTCGCCACCTATCTGAGTCCTAGAGCGCAGGAGAATTCGTCTTTGAAGGACACAGGGGCCCCATGATCCCCTATTGCCTGGGGGCCCCATGAGTTGTCAGTCTGCCCCTGCCAGGGGCATTTCATGGGGCCCCCTAATGACAACAGGCCCTCGGGCAGTGCCTGGGTGCTTGAATGGTCAGTCCGCCCGAGCCCAACTCAATGTTAGGCAGACCCTCACCCTTCCTCTACTGTAGCAAATTTATATTATACATCCCTTTTTTGGAGCCATCTTTGATCTGGTCACATGACATCAGTGGGCAGTCCTGTATAATGCAGAGAATAGAGCTCAGGTAGCGATGTGTCCACTTGAAAGAGAATGAGTGGTCAGTACCAGACCAGGAGGAGTGCAGTGCTGGTATGCGGAGAGGATGAGTACTGCTTTGGGATCATTTTTTTGGAGAAAAGAAGGGATTTAAATAATATAAAAAAAAACAGTGGAGATGTTTTTAACACCAAAAAAAGAACAAATCGGAGCTGGGAGCAGACCAAACTAAAAAAATAGAAAATAAATTAATAAAATGTAATGGATAGTCAATATAAAATAAAGGAGGGGGGAGGGGCAATAAAAAATATGTATAGAATGATAATAAAAGTCAGTAATGTTACAATACAATGAAAAACGATAGATGAGGCATAAAAGTCCAAAATCCAGGGATCCTAAATGGTGTATGGCAGGTGAAGGCAGCTCCCCATAGAGCGAAGCAGTACTCTGCAGAAGATAAAAAACGGACAGAAGGGGGTGCCAATCTGAGTGTACAGGGTTATTAATTTATTAATAACATAGGGTATTAAAACTACTTACAAATATCATGAGTAAGAAAGCATGGTAAGGTCATATTTAGCAGTGTGGTCCGGGTCGTTCAGGATGAACGGGGATGGAGCCGCCAGCTGTCAGCAGTGCAATGAGTTTAAAAATGGTGCCAAAACCAACGTGGACAGCAGGGAAGACAGGGACTCGGTGGGCGACCAATGACAGAGCAGGAAAATCTCAGGTGACGCTTTTCAAAGCTGTCTTTTCCCTATAAAACTCCAGCACCCCTGACAGCCTATCAGGTCTGAAGAAGAAGCTACAGCTTCGAAACGTGTCGCCTGACTCATGATGTTTGTGAGTAGTTTTAATACCCTATGTTATTAATAAATTAATAACCCTCTACACTCAGATTGGCGCCCCCTTCTGTCCATTTTTATGTTTTTAAAACCTTCTGAATTCCTTCTGATTTTTAAATTATTGAGAATTATTAGAAGGAGATCAATGTTTATCGAGAACAGGGGCGGACTGACAACTCATGGGGCCCCCGGGCAATAGGGGATCATGGGGCCCCTGTGTCCTTGCCCAAACTCAAAAAAAGCCTAAGAAAAAGGTACCAGGGGCATCTCATGTGGCCCCCTACTGACCCCGGGCCCTCGGGCAGTGCCCGAGTTTCCAAATGGTCAGTCCGCCCCCGATCGAGAACATCCAAAATTCCCAGGTCGGCAGGAACAGAGTCAGCATTTATAGCAAGAAGTCACACAATATGTGTATGTGGACACCCAAAACTCTCAGACCGACAAGAACAGAGACAGAGTTGGGAATTATGGCAGTGACATATTAAAAGTTGGGGGCTGACTATGAACCCCCTATGCTTTAGCTATAAATAAAAAAACAGTTTGCATGGACCTGACCCATTAAATAGTATTGATGGCATATTCGTGTCTTGATCTTCTAGCAGTAAGGCTGCAACAGCTTAAATCTTTAAAGCAATATAGGGTTACTATAAAATGCTAGATCATAAAATGGTAGTAGCTGTAGAAATGAAGGCATCTGAACTTGTTAAACCTTTACATCTATGCAAAATAATTTAAATGATGGCAGCTGTTACTTTGCCCTGTTTCCGTACTTGATGGAAAGTCATATATTACTGCTATGTACAGACCAAATCCTACAAGAAATGCATCCCAGCCCTGTTCACTTTTAAGTCTGTCTTATGGTGAAAAAAAAAAGTAGTCAACAAGGAAAATTCAATGCAGCAGGCTTGGCCAGAGAGAGTCAGCTTGGCTGGTGGAGGGCCTACAAACATACAAGTGTTCCTCATTATTTGCCAATCAACTGTCTCTTGATTGGGCTTGGCCAGAAAGTGTCTGCCAGGGTGGTAGAGGAGCCAGTAAATGTACACGTGTTCCTCAATCTTATCTGATCAACCTTCCCCTGAGCATTGGATAGTTTGGTGGAGGATTTTGCAAATAAACAAGTGTTCCTCAATCTTATCTAATCTACTTTCCCCTGAGCAGGCTTGGCCAGGGAGTGCTGGCTAGGTTGGTGGAGGGATCTACAAAAAAATGAGTGTTCCTCAATCTTATCTAATCTACTTTCCCCTGAGCAGGCTTAGCCAGGGAGTGCTGGCTAGGTTGGTGGAGGGATCTACGAAAAAATGAGTGTTCCTCAATCTAAGCCAATCAACTTTCTCCTGGGCAGATTCAGCCAGGAAGCATCTGCCAGAGTTGTAGAGAAACATAGAAGTGTTTCTCAGTCTTAGTCAATCTACATTACCCTGAGTAAGCTTAGTCAGGCAGTGTTGGCTAGGTTGGTGGAGGGATCTACGAAAAAATTAGTGTTCCTCAATCTTATCTAATCTACTTTCCCCTGAGCAGGCTTGGCCAGGGAGTGCTGGCTAGGTTGGTGGAGGGATCAACGAAAAAACTAGTGTTCCTCAATCTTAGCCAATCAACTTTCTCCTGGGCAGATTCAGCCAGGAAGCATCTGCCAGAGTTGTAGAGAAACATAGAAGTGTTTCTCAGTCTTAGTCAATCTACTTTACCCTGAGTAAGCTTAGTCAGGCAGTGTTGGCCAGGTTGGTGGAGGGATCTACGAAAAAATTAGTGTTCCTCAATTTTATCTAATCTACTTTCCCCTGAGCAGGCTTGGCCAGGGAGTGCTGGCTAGGTTGGTGGAAGGATCTAAGAAAAAATTAGTGTTCCTCAATCTTAGCCAATCAACTTTCTCATTGGCAGATTCAGCCAGGAAGCATCTGCCAGAGTTGTAGAGAAACATAGAAGTGTTTCTCAGTCTTATTCAATCTACTTTACCCTGAGTAAACGTAGCCAGGGAGTGTTGGCCAGGTTGGTGGAGGTACCTAAAAACATACAAGTGCTCCTCAATCTCGGATAACCAACTTTGCCTTAAGCAGCCTCAGCCAGGGAACATCTGTCAGGATAGGAGAGGGGCCCTTTAGCATACAAACATTTTCCAATCCATTATAAACAGCACATGACCCTTAGGTGATGATTTACTAAAACTAGAGAGTGTTAAAATCTGGTACAGCTCTGCACAGAAACCAACCAGCTTCTAGCTTTTTGGGGTTTTTTTTTTGCCAAAGCTTAAATGAACAAGCTGAAGTTAGAAGCTGGTTGGCTACCCAGCACAAAAGCACCAGATTTTGCACTCTCCAGCTTTACTAAATCAACCCATTAGTGTCTATAGTCACCTTTAGTATTAGGTCACCATGGAAGTGCGATCAAACACTTGACCGTCCACTGAGATCCAGCACCATCTTTAACTGCATTTTCAGGAGGGTCCAGCTTTCATCAGCAAGAATGCCTTTCTGATTTAAACAACTAGGAGGTCCAGTAATGATTTTTGTTATGGGACCCCTTTGTATATAGTTACTCCCTTGTACTGCAAACAGATAGGAACTAGAAACTTATATAGAAAAATTATACACTGACAGTATATATCAAATAAAACAATTGAGGATAATGTAAAAGCAAACATGTCCATAAACAAAGCTTAACTGCTGAAATTTTGTTTTCCTTTTGTTGATGAAAAACGACTCTTTTTTCTTAAGTTTTCAGCCTGGAATGTAGCAATTTAGGGGATTTATGGTGATTTAATGTTATTTCAAATGTTTAGCATTTCCATCCTTCAAGGATAATGTTTGTTATATTTTGTTTCATTCTGGTCATGAAAACCAAATTACAGCCTGCCTTGTAAATGATTTTGTTTTTGAAAATCTCAGTACCGACCTGAATAAACAGGAAACCGATGTCCATTTTGCTAGTGCTGAAGAAATATTCAGTCAGTTACAGTGGAATCCTTGTAACTTTGGGGAAGAATGTGCAGGTTTTCAACACGGTGTAATTTCAGAACCTCCACAAAGTTAAAGAAATATTATTATCAACATTGGGAAATTTAAACCAACCGGCCTCAATACCCATCAGTCTGCCAGAACTGCACTGTGTTCGCTTTGCACTCTCTACTTGACAACCCTTGATTGTGGTCAAGCACATTGGGCAAACCAAAGACGACATTTAAGTTAGGCTATATGACCCAAAGGTTGCTAATATTTGACCATAACACTTATATGAGCTTGTTGGGCATCCCATAACAAAATCATGGACAATAATATGGAGTTGGCACCTCCTTTTCAGCTAATAACAGCTTCAACTCTTCTGAGTTGGCTTTCAACAAAATTTCGGAACATCTCTGTGGGAATTTGTGCCCATTTAGAGCATTTGAGAGGTCAGATACTCATGTAGACAAAAAGACCTGGCTTGCAATCTACTTTCCAGTTCATCTCAAAGGTGATCAGTAGAGTTGATGTCAGGTCTCTGTGAAGGCTACTCTAGGTTCCCCACACCAAACTCAATGTAGCCTCCTCCAAGTTGGATGCTAGACTGGTAGGTAAATATAGTTCTTTTTGGCCTCTTCTGCGATAAGTGGAGCAGTTGTTGATTGTTTTGGACTGATCGGGGGTCTCACAGGCTGCAGGATTGATTGCTTCTCCCTGCCTTCTGGAAAGCTCCAAAACATAGGGGTGGAGCAGGTTAAATGAGTAGCATGAATATTTATAGGGTCTCAGCCAATACATGGGAAGGTGTGCCCAGTAGGTGGCTGAAGAACACATAAATAGTCTGGAGTCTGGAGCAGACTGGTTCTTGTCTAGGAGGAGTTCTCCTTCCAGGCAGCCCAGCTGAAATTCTGCCTGTGTTCACTGAAGTCCCAGCTTCTCCTGCTCTAGGCGGCCTGCTTGATGACAATCTCTGTAGCCATACAAAGGATTTTGCTGAGGATCTGGTCTGGAAAGTTTACTAAGGAAAGTCTGTTGGATATTGGAAGGTGGCATCCAAGTATCCAGGGTCACTTGTGTGAAGAATTCTGGTAAATGCTGCGGCTTGTGCATGAGGCTAAAGCTTGCCTGGCCTGGGACATGGTATGTGGCAGGGGCGGACTAACCATTCGAGCCCTCGTGCACTGCCCGAGGGCCCGGGATCAGTAGGGGGCCCCATGAAATGCTCCTGGTACCTTTTGTATAGGATTTTTTGAGTGTGGGCAAGGACACAGGGGCCCCATGATCCCCTATTGCCAGGGGGCCCCATGAGTTGTCAGTCCGCCCCTGGTATGTGGTGCCTCAGGGCTGTTTCTAGAAGTAGCTGCAGAGTGAAGAGTGCCCTCTTGTTACTGCTCATGGTTTGTTGCTCAGCTAAGAATCAGTTTACAATCTCCTGCAACATTCTCATCTGCCTCATCTCAATCATTGGAAGCAAATCTTCCAAAGTTTGTAAACTTGTGCAAAGATTATAATTTCTTTGTTCTGAATTTTTCTTGTGGCATTATGAAAAAAAACTGTTGCCTCTAGAAATGTAGCTGCTGTTCCAGTCACTGTGCTGTGCTGGTCTGAGTCTGTGGAGATATGTCAATGGATAAAATGAACAGTGAACAACACAGGGGGTGCCAACCCTCAAATGGAATCAGGAGAAGCCGCCCTTTAAAGTGCATAAACACTTTATATGAGAAACATATGTTATAAAAGGCACTACTCCCACCTATAATAAAAAATGATAATGATGAAATGATCCTAATACTCAGAATAATGCGCAAACAGCGTCAACAAATTCCTAAAACCATGATTTCTACACAGTAAACTAAATTGTCCATAAACAACAAATAATGTCCATGAAATAAATAGTCCATGTAGTGATTCCACAAAGGATCTCTATACACCGTGTTCCCAAAACCAGTAATGAATATAGGTTGCTTCACAGTGTGAAAATGTGGAATAGACTCCCTCAAGAGTTGGTTCTAGCCAGTTCAGTGGATTGCTTTAAAAAAGGCCTGGGTTGTTTTCTAGATACACAGAATATAACTGGATACTAACATTTATAGGGGGATATGATCTCCATGTATAATACATAAGGGGGGATATGATCTCCATGTATAATACATAAGGGGGGATATGATCTCCATATATAATACATAAGGGGGGATATGATCTCCATGTATAATACATAAGGGGGGATATGATCTCCATGTATAATACATAAGGGGGGATATGATCTCCATGTATAATACATAAGGGGGGATATGATCTCCATGTATAATACATAAGGGGGATATGATCTCCATGTATAATACATAAGGGGGGATATGATCTCCATGTATAATACATAAGGGGGGATATAATCTCCATGTATAATACATAAGGGGGGATATGATCTCCATGTATAATACATAAGGGGGGATATGATCTCCATGTATAATACATAAGGGGGGATATGATCTCCATTTATAATACATAAGGGGGATATGATCTCCATGTATAATACATAAGGGGGGGATATGATCTCCATGTATAATACATAAAGGGGGGATATGATCACCATGTATAATACATAAGGGGGGATATGATTTCCATGTATAATACATAAGAGGGGATATGATCTCCATGTATAATACATAAGGGGGGACATGATCAACATGTATAATACATAAGGGGGGATATGATCACCATGTATAATACATAAGGGGGGATATGATCTCCGTGTATAATACATAAGGGGGGATATGATCACCGTGTATAATACACAGGGCTTTCTTTCTGCCGGAACGCGGCGGTACTGCGTTCCGCCACCTTTTTCTTCTTGTCCCCGCTCACCGACTGCCTCTGCAGAGCTGACAAGCTATGCAGAGCAGCGAAAGTGACAGGTGCCGGACGCGGCTTGTTTATGTCATGCTTGCGCGTGCCCGGCACCTGTCACTGCCGCTGCTCACAGCCGGTGAGCGGGGACATGCACGCTTCACCCCCCCCCCCTCTACCGCCAGCGTGTAAACATCGGGGGCGCGGACGATGGGCGAGGACACTATGCACGCTTCACCGCCCCCCCCCGCCGGCGTGTAAACATCGGGGGCGGCGCGGCGACATCAACGGCAGTGACAGCGTGGACGCAGGGGCCGTACAGCTTGGAGTAGGTAAGCTGCGCTCGGCTCCCTGTCACTGACTGCAGTATCATGTATTGCTCTAAATTTTTACTCTCTCCCCAGCCTGTGCCCACCTAAACTATCCCAACCACCTGTGCCCACCTAAACTATCTGAGCCCACCTAAACTATCCTCACCCACCTGAGCCCACCTAAACTATTTCAGAACGCAATTGCTCAGCGCTCAGCGGCGCCGATCGAGAGCGCCCCTCCTGTGCATGAGGAACAGGAAAGATAAATTCAGTGATGGACGGTATTTTTTGGAGGAAAAGGTGGCAACCCTAGGGGAGCCTGTAGGAGCAGGCACATCTACCAGACAGGGTACACATGCATGCTAGACTGATTTTATATCTATGCTGGACGTTTACAAACGGCCTGCCATGATTTTATATCTATGCATGTGTTCCTGGTGTCAGTACGGTACTGATTTTATATCTATGCGTGTGTTTCTGGTGTCAGTACGGTACTGATTTTATATCTATGCATGTGTTTCTGGTGTCAGTACGGTACTGATTTTATATCTATGCGTGTGTTTCTGGTGTCAGTACGGTACTGATTTTATATCTATGCATGTGTTTCTGGTGTCAGTACATTAGTCATTTTATATCTATGCATGTGTTTCTGGTGTCAGTACGGTACTGATTTTATATCTATGCGTGTGTTTCTGGTGTCAGTACGGTATTCATTTTATATCTATGCATGTGTTTCTGGTGTCAGTACATTAGTCATTTTATATCTATGCATGTGTTTCTGGTGTCAGTACATTAGTCATTTTATATCTATGCATGTGTTTCATGCAGATCATGCAAGAGGCAGCCGGGGGTCCGATGACATCATTTCCCTTATATGGTATGTACGGGAAATGATGTCATCGGAAGCCCCTCCCAAATTTTACTTGCATTCCTGTTCTCTAAAGGGGTGGTCCTAGGGTTTGATGGGGGCGTGGCCAGGTTTGGGTGGGGGAGTTCCACCACCTTTCCTCTGAGAAAAAAAGCCCTGATAATACATAAGGGGGGATATGATCTCCATGTATAATACATAAGGGGGGATATGATCTCCATGTATAATACATAAGGGGGGATATGATCTCCATGTATAATACATAAGGGGGATATGATCTCCATGTATAATACATAAGGGGGGATATGATCTCCATGTATAATACATAAGGGGGGATATAATCTCCATGTATAATACATAAGGGGGGATATGATCTCCATGTATAATACATAAGGGGGGATATGATCTCCATGTATAATACATAAGGGGGGATATGATCTCCATTTATAATACATAAGGGGGATATGATCTCCATGTATAATACATAAGGGGGGGATATGATCTCCATGTATAATACATAAAGGGGGGATATGATCTCCATGTATAATACATAAGGGGGGATATGATTTCCATGTATAATACATAAGAGGGGATATGATCTCCATGTATAATACATAAGGGGGGACATGATCAACATGTATAATACATAAGGGGGGATATGATCACCATGTATAATACATAAGGGGGGATATGATCTCCGTGTATAATACATAAGGGGGGATATGATCACCGTGTATAATACATAAGGGGGGATATAATCTCCATGTATAATACATAAGGGGGGATATGATCTCCATGTATAATACATAAGGGGGGATATGATCTCCATTTATAATACATAAGGGGGATATGATCTCCATGTATAATACATAAGGGGGATATGATCTCCATGTATAATACATAAGGGGGGATATGATCTCCATGTATAATACATAAGGGGGGATATGATCACCATGTATAATACATAAGGGGGATATGATCTCCATTTATAATACATAAGGGGGATATGATCTCCATGTATAATACATAAGGGGGATATGATCTCCATGTATAATACATAAGGGGGGGGTATGATCTCCATGTATAATACATGAGGGGGGATATGATCTCCATGTATAATACATAAGGGGGATATGATCTCCATGTATAATACATAAGGGGGGATATGATCTCCATGTATAATACATAAGGGGGGATATGATCTCCATGTATAATACATAAGGGGGTATATGATCTCCATGTATAATACATAAGGGGGGATATGATCTCCATGTATAATACATAAGGGGGGTATATGATCTCCATGTATAATACATAAGGGGGGGTATGATCTCCATGTATAATACATAAGGGGGGATATGATCTCCATGTATAATACATAAGGGGGTATATGATCTCCATGTATAATACATAAGGGGGGATATGATCTCCATGTATAATACATAAGGGGGGATATGATCTCCATGTATAATACATAAGGGGGGATATGATCACCATGTATAATACATAAGGGTGGATATGATCTCCATGTATAATACATAAGGGGGGATATGATCTCCATGTATAATACATAAGGGGGGATATGATCTCCATGTAGAAATACATCAGTAGTTCATATAGAGAACTCGGTGTAGAGTTATTCACCCTAAGGTCATCACAGAGGACAAGGGGGCACTCTTTACGTCTGGAGGAAAATAAATTTAATCTCCAAACACGGAAAGGTTTCTTCACAGTAAGAGCTGTGAAAATGTGGAATAGACTCCCTCAAGAGTTGGTTCTGGCCAGATCAGTGGATTGCTTTAAAAAAGTCCTGGATTATTTCCTAGATACACAGAATATAACTGGATATAACATTTATAGGTAAAGTTGATCCAGGGAATATCCGATTGCCTCTCGGGGGATCAGGAAGGAATTTTTTTTCCCTGCAGGAGCAAATTGGAGCTTTCCTGGGTTTTTTTTGCCTTCCTCTGGATCAACTGTGGGTGTAGGATTATAACTTTTTTTTTAAATGGTTGAACTGGATGGACTTTTGTTTATTTTTCAGCCAGACTAACTGTGTAACAATATAAATTGCAGTACTCCAGTATTCCACCACATGCGGTAAGATTAACAATTTACCATATACTTATCATTGATAGGCACATAACATATCACAGCGGCAGCAACCACCAGAATGGAGGGGAAGCAGATATCACAGAGATGTCTTAAAAATATTGTCTTGTTGGTGGGTTGTGACAATATGTACACTCAGAAAGAAAAACATTTTGCTTCTATGGTTTAGTAAGTTCATTAATATTGAAAAAAGTGAATAAAATATTGAACTCACATGAACATGTAGCACCGGGGGCGGACTGACAACTCATGGGGCCCTCGGGCAATAGGAGATCATGGGGCCCCTGTATCCTTGCCTAAACTCAAAAAATCCTATGAAAAAGGTACCAGGGGCATCTCATGGGGCCCCCTACCGACCCCGGGCCCTCGGGCAGTGCCCGAGTTTCCAAATGGTCAGTCCGCCCCTGTGTAGCACTATTAAAACAGTATTGTGGAAGTGGAAAAACCCAGATACTCCTGCGCTTAGGGATGGACTCTATGTCATGGGGACCACACAATGAAAATCTTGGAATATGCACGCCTTGCTGCCCTCAAAGAACCGGGGAGTCTAAAAGTACTAATAGAGAAAAACAAAACAGAGGGCGCACCAGCCTTGTGCATTACCTTTAAAAGTATGTTTATTAAATATAAAAAAGTTATTCCACTAACAATAGTAAACAAATATAAGGCACGTCAGGAAGGGACCGCTCTGTCCAATACGCATTGCATTTCTGTCTTAAAATGAGAATGATGGACATCCAAAATCCTGACGCGTTTTGAGGACTAGCCTCGAGGCTCTGAGGAAGAGGAAGCGGTAACCCAATCCATGAATGGGATTATAAGAAATCGACCGCCTATACACGCATGCTCCGCTCTACAAAGCAAACCAAAAGTGACCTTTTTTCCTTTTTATTTTTCTTATCACAAATTTTAGATCTCACTTTAAAAAAAAAAAAAAAAAAAAGCGTAAACAGGAACCCAATCTATGAATGGGATTATAAAAAATCGACCACCTATACACGCACGCTCCGCTCTGCAAAGCAAACCAAAATGACCTTTCACAAATATTTTTTTCCTTTTTTTTTTCTTATCAAAAATTTTAGATCTCAAATTTGGCAACTTTCAAAAAAAAAAAAAAAGCGTAAATTATAAGAAATCCACTGCCTATACACGCACGCTCCGCTCTACAAAGCAAACCAAAAGCGACCTTTTACAAATACCCTTTTTTTTTTTTCTTATCACAAATTTTAGATCTCAAATTTGGCAACTTTCATTAAAAAAAAAAGCGTAAGCAGGAACCCAATCCATGAATGGGATTATAAGAAATCGACCGCCTATACACGCACGCTCTGCTCTACAAAGCAAACCAAAAGCGACCTTTCACAAATACTTTTTTTTTTCCTTTTTCTTTTTCTTACTACAAATTTTAGATCTCAAATTTGGCAACTTTCAACAAAAAAAAAAGAGGCGTAAGCAGGAACCCAATCCATGAATGGGATTATGAAAAATCGACCACCTATACACTCACGCTCCGCTCTGCAAAGCAAACCAAAAGTGACCTTTCACAAACACTTTTTTTCCTTTTTTTTTTTCTTATCAAAAATTTTAGATCTCAAATTTGGCAACTTTAAAAAAAAAGGCAAAAAAAAAAAGCGTAAGCATGGAACCCAATCTATGAATGGGATTATAAAAAATTGACTGCTTATACACGCACGCTCTGCTCTACAAAGCAAACTAAAAGTGACCTTTCACAAATACTTTTTTTCCTTTTTTTTTCTTATCACAAATTTTAGATCTCAAATTTGGCAACTTTCAGAAAAAAAAAGCATAAATTATAAGGAATCGACCGCCTATACACGCACGCTCCGCTCTACAAAGCAAACCAAAAGCGACCTTTCACAAATACCCTTTTTTTTTCTTATCACAAATTTTAGATCTCAAATTTGGCAACTTTAAAAAAAAAAAAAAAAACGTAAGCGGTAACCCAATCCATCAATGGGATTATAAGAAATCGTCCGCCTATATATATATATATAATATAATATAACGCACGCTCCGCTCTACAAAGCAAGCCAAAAGTGACCTTTTATCCTTTTTAATTTTCTTATCACAAATTTTAGATCTCAAAATTTGGCAAATTTTAGAAAAAAAGTGTAAACAGGAACCCAATCCATGAATGGGATTATAAAAAATCGACCTCCTATACACGCACGCTCCGCTCTACAAAGCAAACCAAAAGCGACCTTTTACAAATACCTTTTTTCCTTTTTCTTTTTCTTACCACAAATTTTAGATCTCAAATTTGGCAACTTTCAACAAAAAAAAAAGAGGCGTAAGCAGGAACCCAATCCATGAATGGGATTATGAAAAATCGACCACCTATACACGCACGCTCCGCTCTGCAAAGCAAACCAAAAGTGACCTTTCACAAACACTTTTTTTCCTTTTTTTTTTTCTTATCAAAAATTTTAGATCTCAAATTTGGCAACTTTAAAAAAAAAGGCAAAAAAAAAAAGCGTAAGCATGGAACCCAATCTATGAATGGGATTATAAAAAATCGACTGCTTATACACGCACGCTCTGCTCTACAAAGCAAACTAAAAGTGACCTTTCACAAATACTTTTTTTCCTTTTTTTTTTTCTTATCACAAATTTTAGATCTCAAATTTGGCAACTTTCAGAAAAAAAAAGCGTAAATTATAAGGAATCGACCGCCTATACACGCACGCTCCGCTCTACAAAGCAAACCAAAAGCGACCTTTCACAAATACCCTTTTTTTTTCTTATCACAAATTTTAGATCTCAAATTTGGCAACTTTAAAAAAAAAAAAAAAAACGTAAGCGGTAACCCAATCCATCAATGGGATTATAAGAAATCGTCCGCCTATATATATATATATATAATATAATATAACGCACGCTCCGCTCTACAAAGCAAGCCAAAAGTGACCTTTTATCCTTTTTAATTTTCTTATCACAAATTTTAGATCTCAAAATTTGGCAACTTTTAAAAAAAAAGTGTAAACAGGAACCCAATCCATGAATGGGATTATAAAAAATCGACCTCCTATACACGCACGCTCCACTCTACAAAGCAAACCAAAAGCGACCTTTTACAAATACCCTTTTTTTTTTCTTATCACAAATTTTAGATCTCAAATTTGGCAACTTTCAACAAAAAAAAAAGAGGCGTAAGCAGGAACCCAATCCATGAATGGGATTATGAAAAATCGACCACCTATACACGCACGCTCCGCTCTGCAAAGCAAACCAAAAGTGACCTTTCACAAACACTTTTTTTCCTTTTTTTTTTTCTTATCAAAAATTTTAGATCTCAAATTTGGCAACTTTAAAAAAAAAGGCAAAAAAAAAAAGCGTAAGCATGGATCCCAATCTATGAATGGGATTATAAAAAATCGACTGCTTATACACGCACGCTCTGCTCTACAAAGCAAACTAAAAGTGACCTTTCACAAATACTTTTTTTCCTTTTTTTTTTTCTTATCACAAATTTTAGATCTCAAATTTGGCAACTTTCAGAAAAAAAAAGCGTAAATTATAAGGAATCGACCGCCTATACACGCACGCTCCGCTCTACAAAGCAAACCAAAAGCGACCTTTCACAAATACCCTTTTTTTTTTCTTATCACAAATTTTAGATCTCAAATTTGGCAACTTTCAAAAAAAAAAAAAAAACGTAAGCGGTAACCCAATCCATCAATGGGATTATAAGAAATCGTCCGCCTATATATATATATATAATATAATATAACGCACGCTCCGCTCTACAAAGCAAGCCAAAAGTGACCTTTTATCCTTTTTAATTTTCTTATCACAAATTTTAGATCTCAAAATTTGGCAACTTTTAAAAAAAAAGTGTAAACAGGAACCCAATCCATGAATGGGATTATAAAAAATCGACCTCCTATACACGCACGCTCCGCTCTACAAAGCAAACCAAAAGCGACCTTTTACAAATACCCTTTTTTTTTTCTTATCACAAATTTTAGATCTCAAATTTGGCAACTTTCAAGAAAAAAAAAAGAGGTGTAAGCATGGAACCCAATCTATGATTAGGATTATAAAAAATCGACTGCCTATACACGCACTCTCCGCTCTACAAAACAAACCAAAAGCGACATTTCACAAATACCTTTTTTCCTTTTTTTTTTTTTATCACAAAATTTAGATCTAAAATTTGGCAACTTTAAAAAAAAAAAAGCGTAAGTATGGAACCCAATCCATGAATGGGATTATAAGAAATCGACCTCCTATACACGCAAGCTCCACTCTACAGAACAAACCAAAAGCAACCTTTCACAAATACCTTTTTTCGTTTTTTTTTTTTCTTATCACAAATTTTAGATCTCAAATTTGGCAACTTTCAAAAAAAAAAAACAAAAAAAAGAAACGTAAGCAGGAACCCAATCTATGAATGGGATTATAAGCAATCGACCGCCTATACACGCACTGTGCAGGATTAAAGTTAAGAAAATAGGAAAGGGCTTAGAGGGAGAGAAATGTTAAAAAGCTCGCTTTGCTTCTTTGCTCCGGAAAACTGTATCCACACGGGAGAATCCCGCAAGGAATTCGCCGCCTGCTTGACCCCGGGAACATAAACCGAGATTTGTAGCCTCCACCTGAGTCCTACATTTGTTTTATGAATTGACCCATAAATCACGGCTCTTCCTCGCTAAAAAAGTATCCTTTCAAAAAACAAACACGGCTCGGGTTGCCTGGGTTGAGCGGGGTGGCACTTTATTCGCACTCCGCGCCACTGGGGACGAGAGCGATATAAGCGAGTTTTACATGCCGCGCCGCGTGTTTGGGCGAGTTTTGACGCCTATGGCTCGCTACACAAACACTGGGAGGAAATTTATCTTAGATTCCATAATAAGCATAACCTTTTCATTAAACAAACACCGGGCCCCGTCAGAATTCGCAGAGGGCCTTTCTGTAGGCTGGGCTCCCGCTGGTTAATGGCGCAAAAGTGTGCAAAAGTTCAACGCGAGGGCCCCTCCCCCGCCCAAGGAATGACTTTGACATGTCCCCTCTGAGCCCCTGTAGCAAGTTGAAAGTTAAAGAGAAAAAAAGTTTTTTTAAAAAAAATCTACAATCATTTATCAAATTCTCTTTTTTTTCTCTTTTTTTTTTGCATGGGAGAGAAAAGTTACTTTGTTTAAAAAAAAAAAAAAGGAAAAATAAATTAGGGGAAAAAAGACTCGCTATTTCTACAGTAATTGCTGTTTATTATCACAAGTCCTTTGATGTGCTCACATGGCCAGTTGGCTGTTCTGCGTCCAATTTAAAAGAAAAAAAAAAAAAAGATGTCTGTAGTCATCGGAGGAACTGCGGTTATTATAAAATAAATCTCAATATCATCCAGATATTCTGATCGTCGGACTCATCCAGATATTCTGATCGTCGGACTCATCCAGATATTCTGATCGTCGGACTCATCCAGATATTCTGATCATCGGGCTCATCCAGATATTCTGATCGTCGGGCTCATCCAGATATTCTGATCGTCTGACTCATCCAGATATTCTGATCGTCGGACTCATCCAGATATTCTGATCGTCGGACTCATCCAGATATTCTGATCATCGGACTCATCCAGATATTCTAAACGTCGGACTCATCCAGATATTCTGATCGTCGGACTCATCCAGATATTCTGATCGTCGGACTCATCCAGATATTCTGATCGTCGGACTCATCCAGATATTCTGATCATCAGACTCATCCAGATATTCTGATCGTCGGACTCATCCAGATATTCTGATCGTCAGACTCATCCAGATATTCTGATCATCAGACTCATCCAGATATTCTGATCGTCGGACTCATCCAGATATTCTGATCTTCGGAGTCATCCAGATATTCTGATCGTCGGACTCATCCAGATATTCTGATCGTCGGACACATCCAGATATTCTGATCGTCGGACTCATCTAGATATTCTGATCGTCGGACTCATCCAGATATTCTGATCGTCGGACTCATCCAGATATTCTGATCGTCGGACACATCCAGATATTCTGATCGTCGGACTCATCCAGATATTCTGATCGTCAGACTCATCTAGATATTCTGATCGTCGGACTCATCCAGATATTCTGATCGTCGGACTCATCCAGATTAAACATTCTCCTTATTCATTAAAAATAAGCCATGCACATCCTCTACCTAAGATGGCCTGGCCATCTATTTCTCATGAAATTGTTTCGTCTGCATCCTTTCTGAGCTCCCGAACCTCTCCTTTTCCACCCTCCTTTTTCCACTGTCGGGGAACGCGCACAAAATGCACAAATGCTTTGCTCTTTAGCAGAAGCAAAGGGGTTCCATTGATTCCTAATGCTACCCCCAGGGGCGGACTGACCATTTGGGAACTCGGGCACTGCCCGAGGGCCCAGGGTCAGTAGGGGGCCCCATGAGATGCCCCTGGTACCTTTTTCATAAGCTTTTTTGAGTTTTAGCAAGGACACAGGGGCCCCATGATCCCCTATTGCCCGGGGGCCCCATGAGTTGTCAGTCCGCCCCTGGTTTGTTCTAGGGTGTAGCTTTCATAGGCTTTTTTGGGTGTGGTTTGAGTGTCGGTGAGGAAACAGGGGCCCCATGATCCCCATGAGTTGTCAGTCCACCCCTGGCTACCCCATGCATTGGAAAATGCACTGCATTGTTTAATAAAAGGGTCAGGGACTTGTTTCCCTGTTTTTTCTGCAGTTAGGGAAGCCCATTGAAATTAATGGATTGTCCTAAACACGCAGCGGCACAGATGTTACTCTTCACTTTGGGATGCTCACCTCCACACCCCGAATATCCGCTCTCTGCTCACCTTCACACCCCGAATATCCCCTCTCTGCTCACCTCCACACCCCGAATATCCCCTCTCTGCTCACCTCCACACCCCGAATACCCCCTCTCTGCTCACCTCCACAACCCAAATACCCCCTCTCTGCTCACCTCCACACCCCAAATGCCCCCTCTCTGCTCACCTCCATACCCCAAATACCCCTCTCTGCTCACCTCCACACCCCAAATATCCCCTCTCTGCTCACCTCCACACCCCAAATACCTCCTCACCTCCCTCTTTACCTCGACCCCCCCTCCTCCATACTCACCTATGTACCCCGCACCCATGTCCACTCACCTCTGTACCTCAAAGCCCCCCCTCGCTGCTCACCTCTGTACCCCAACCCCCCTCTGCTCATCTTTTTACCTCAATCCTCCCTTTTACTCTACCTCAAACACCCTGTCTGCTCAGCTCTGTACCTCAAACCCCCCTTTTTGCTCACTTCTGTATCCCAACCCCCCTGTCTGCTCACCTCTGTCCTCTGTACCTTAACCCCCCCCCCCATTTCCTCACCTCTGTAACCCAACCCCCCTGTCTGCTCACCTCTGTACCTCAACCCCCCCATTTCCTCACCTCTGTACCCCAAACCCCCTGTCTGCTCACCTCTGTACCTCAACCCCCCATGCTTACCTCTGTACCCTGCACCCCATGTCCACTCACCTCTGTACCCCAAACCCTCCCCTCATGGCTCATCTCTGTACGCCAACCCCCCTCTGCTCACCTCTTTACCTCAGTCCTCCCTTTTACTCACCTCTCTACCCCAAACACCATGTACCTCAAACCCCCCTTTTTGCTCACTTCTGTACCCCAAACCCCCTATCTGCTCACCTCTGTGCCTCAACCCCCCCCCCATTTCCTCATCTCTGTACCCAAAATCCCCTGTCAGCTCATTTCTGTACCGCAACCTCCCCATGCTTACCTCTGTACCCCAAACGCCATGTCTGCTCACCTCTCTACCCCAACCCCCCCCCTCTTTTTGCTCTCCTCTGTACCTTAAATCCCCCATCTACCCACAAACCCCACACGGCTCATTTCTGTACCCCAAACCCCCTGTCAGCTCACTTCTGTACCCCAACCCTCCCAACTCTCCTCTGTACCCCAAACCCCCCTTTCTGCTCACCTCTGTACCCCAACCCCCCTCTGTTCACCTCTGTACCCCCCTCTACTTACCTCCTTACCTCTGTACCCCCAACACCCCCTCTTTCTGCTCACCTCCGTACCCCCAAACCTTCCTCTCTGCTGACCTCCACACCCCCTGATGGCACACCTGTTGTACCCCACTCTCTGCTCAAGCCAACCCCCACTTTCCCTTCTGATCCCCTCTGTGCCCTGCTTTCCTCTCACCAAAGTCACAGGGCAGGACCATGGCTGTGGGTGGTGCTGGCCAGGTGCAATGATTGTGGACAGGCTAATGACAAGTGACATACAGTTTGTTACAGGGTGCAGCTTAGGATTGATTGCCGCTTGCAGAGCCAGAATCCAGGGCACTCCCCCTCCCTGTACCGGCCCTACATGCAGCCTTGCATGCATACCTGGTTTTGCCCTGTAGGGGGAGGCAGAGAGCTCAGGACTCAGAAAGCTGCCCCCCCCCACCCCTTCCACAGCACTTCACTGTACTGTTATGACCGAGGCCCTGCTTTCCCATATACATTCGGCGGAGCAGGATCTCGGTCAGATCTGACAGCCTTTCACAACCATGATGCCGTGGCACCCCTGAGGACCTTGGGCCAGTTGAGAAAGTCTGCTATAGTCCATCTAAAGAGCAAGGAAGAAAGGGTGGCTACATTCCTACACACAGCGGGACCTTGGAGAATGAACGTAGCCACCCTCTAACAGGAAGTCAGATCATAGCAGCAATAAATAAATAAGTGATTTGGAGGTGGCTGAAGGGAATAGAAGGGACTTTTCTGAGTTAAGGAAACATACTTAAAGTGATAATAAACTTTTCTTTTTTTATGGTATATAGTTGTGCACAGGGCAGCCCCGATCTTCCTTTTTTGGGATTCTCCCGCCTGCACTTCTGGCTCCTCCTCTTCTGCCCCCATAAAAATCTGCTTCTAATGGGGGCACCCATGCGGGCTCACTCCCATGCTGCGCTGTCTGCATCTATAGACACAGCAGCTCGGCCCATCCCCCACTCCCTTTTCACAGAATTTGAGTGACAGCAGCGGGAGCCAAATAATCTGCCCCGTGAGGAGAGAGAGAGCGGAGAGAGCCGCATCGCTGCTCTCCTGCCCATCACTGGATCAAGATTAGGCACTCCTGGCTCCTCCTCCCTGCTGAGTGCCCCCACAGCAAGCCACTTTCTGTGGGGGCACTTGTGGTTGCTCGATCCCAAGCCCTGCTTTCTGTGTCCACCCCCTCTGCTCCTTCCTCACTGGCTGTGATTGATAGCAGCAGTGGGGGCCAATGGCACCTGTTGCTGTCTTTGAGCCAATGAGAGGGGAGAGAGCTGAGAGAGATGTTAATCTCATGCACACCGCTGGATCAAGATCAAGCTCAGGTAAGTACAAGGGGGGCTGGGGGGTGTTGCTGCTTGCAGAAGGTTTTATTTATCTTAGTCTAATTTATCAGAAAATGCAGTAAGGTAAAAACTTCTGTCTTTAGAACCACTTTAATGCAGAGAATGCATTAAGGTAAAAAAGCCACTTCAAAGCGGAACTTCACCTCTGCATCCATTCTCTCCCCCGGCATCCTGACAGTTTTGGCACGTGCACAGATTTGACGCAGGTTTATGCTGGGTACATGGAACCAAGGAGGGGAGGGTGCACCTCCGCACACATGGGGGCTTCTCTGTGCATGGTCCTGAATGCCACCATTTCTACTAACTTTGCACTTGAGCAGATTATTATTATTATTATACAGTATTTATAAAGCGCCGATAGTTCGCTCAGCGCTGTACATTACAAAGGGGGACAGAACATGTGACAGAACAATACCAATACAATGCAAAACATGAGGGGATTGAGGGCCCTGCTCTTTGGAGCTTACAATTTAGGAGGGAGGGAATGGTGGCACAGGAGGAGATAGCTGTGGGGGATGGAGTCGTAGGAAGAGTGGAGGAGGTCGGAAAGGTAGCAGGGGGTGGGGTAGGCTTCCCTGAAGAGATGGGTTTTCAGGGTGCGCCTAAAGGAGAGGAGAGTAGGTGATAATCTGATGGGTTGGGGCAGGGAGTTCCAGAGGATGGGCGACACCCTGGAGAAGTCCTGGAGGCGGGCATGGGAGGAGGAGACCAGGAACTAGAGAGAAGGAGGTCTTGTGAGGAGCGGAGTGTGCGTGCTGGGTGGTACTTGGATATTAGGTCGGTGATGTAGTTCGGGGCAGTATGGTGGACGGCTTTGTACGTCAGCGTTAGGATTTTGAATTTGATCCGTTGCGCAATCGGAAGCCAGTGGAGGGATTGGCAGAGGGGGGGTGGCGGAGATGGAGCGGTTGGAAAGGTGAATGAGTCTGGCAGCCGTATTCAGGATCGACTGAAGCGGGGATAGCCAGCGGCGAGGCAGGCCAGTGAGGAGGGAGTTGCAGTAGTCGAGTCGTGATATGCTGAGGGAGTGGATGAGCGGTTTAGTGGTTTCTGGGGTTAGGAACGTGCGTATTTTGGCGATGTTGCGGAGGTGGAGTCTGCACGAGTTTGTTAAAGATTGGACTTGGGGCTGGAAGGATAGGTTGGAGTCCAGAACGACACCAAGTACTCTGGTCTGCAGGGCGGGTTTGATGGTGGTGTTGTTGGATGTGATGGAGAAGTCAATGGGGGGTGGGGTCTGGGCTGGGGGGAAGACAAGAAACTCGGTTTTGGAGAGATTCAGTTTAAGGAAGTGGAGCGACATCCACTCTGATATGTCGCTCAGTAGGTGTGTGATTCGGGCGGAGACCGAGGGGTGAGGTGGGGGGTGGAGAGATAGATTTGTGTGTCATCGGCATATAGGTGGTAGTTGAAGCCGTGAGAGTGTATGAGTTGGCCAAGGGAGGAGGTGTAGATGGAGAAGAGAAGGGGCCCGAGGACGGAGCCTTGAGGGACCCCAACAGAGAGGGGGAGTGAGGGGGAGGTGGTAGCATTATAGGTAACGCTGAAAGAACGTTGCACAGATGCACAGCATACTGCCTCTTGTTACCTTCTATACAGATTACTGATCCAGCACTGCTTCCTCCTCCACTACCTTATAAGGCGCACACTGCCACCTTATATACAGATTACTGATCCAGCACTGCTTCCTCCTCCACTACCTTACAAGGCGCACACTGCCACCTGTTATACAGATTACCAGGGGCAGCCTGACAACTCATGGGGCCCCCCGGCAATAGGGGATCATGGGGCCCCTGTGTCCTTGCCCAAACTCAAAAAAGCTTATGAAAAAGGTACCAGGGGAATCTCATGGGGCCCCCTACTGACCCCGGGCCCTCTGGCAGTGCCCGAGTTTCCAAATGGTCAGTCCGCCCCTGCAGATTACTGATCCAGCATTGCTTCCTCCTCCACTATATGACAAGACACACACTGTCGCCTTATAAACAGATTACTGATCCAGCACTGCTTCCTCCTCCACTATCTGACAATACTGGAGCACTCAGAATCTGGTGCAGCTGTGCATAGTAGCCAATCAGCTTCTCACTTTAGCTTGTTCAATTAAGCTTTGTTAATAAAACCTGGAAGCTGATTGGTTTCTGTTGCACCAGATTTTGCACTGTTCAGTTTTCATAAATAACCCCCACACTGTTACCCTATATACAGCTTACTGGTCCGGCACTGCTTCCTCCTCCACTATCTGACAAAATAAAGAAAAATGACTGACACTAGGAATTTCACAAATTACTTTTTTTTTAATTATTATTATTATCACATCTTCTGTACATCCAGAACATACTGAAACCCAGAGTGTTAACAAAAGAAAAGTTCCATCTCAGTTTGTTTTAGGTTTTCTTTTGTGCTTTTTCAAGTAAAGCTAATGTGTATAATACCTTCAGCCATAGCTGTTATATTAAATACCATCTACCACCCATCAGAACACAGTGGATGGGAGTGACCCCTGGTTGGAGGACCTAATATGGAACCTTAACCCAGGTCCACCAGCCAGTGATGATACTTGACCAGGTACACAATGCCTAAAGCTGGGCTTTTCCCACATAATGATTAAAGTCAATTCCAAAGTTTACAAAAAAAAACTTTGTATATAAGCTAAAATAAATTAATATCAATATAAAATTGGCAAATTGATAGATTAATCAGTTAATAGCCTACAACATATATAGACTATATATTTTGCTTCTATTTATTTATATATTTTTTATATATATTTTGTTTCTATTTATTTTTATATTATTTAAGGGTATATAGTCATGAGAGTTCTGTTTATGGTATTTCCATTTATCAATTCCAAAGCTCAGTCGTAATGCGGACCTTATGGATAATGTAATAGTTCCCTATAGCTGTGTTACTTCCAATATGTGAACCTCAGCATCTTACTGCCCTAAAAACCATTTGTGTAGTCCATCACCCATCTATAAACAGCAATGGCTGCCAGCTGTAGGGTTGGAAGAGTTAATGGAGGAATTGTACACATCCATTGAAGACAGGAACTCATGGAAACAATTTAAATGCTCTTTATCAGGGTTTCACCTGAGACAGAGGTGCATGTGTGGCAATATGCAGGTAGGGCACTTCCGCCAGCCTCCTGCATAGGCACGCTCATCAAAGCATGTGCAGGCCTGTTGCGTGGATGTCTGTGCGTGCAGGAGCCTATGCATGTATCCAATTCCAGAACTGGTGCCAAACACCCTATTTAAACGAAGGAGTAGTTTCAGATAGTTGCTGGATGATCTTCAGCTTGTTCTCGATCCCTGCTGCCGTACATCTTGATCTCATGTTATCCTAATTTCTATCCTGAAGGGTTTGGAGATGCCACTAGTCAGGGATTACTACACCCTATGGGCTATTGCTATCTATTGTGGATTTACTGACAATATTGAACTCTTGCCTTGCAAAGGAATCAAATGGGCTTTAGTACCTAATTAGGGTATGACTACCTCTTGGGGCACTACAATGAGGGCACTAGCAAGAGCTCATTCTAGTTCCCCAACTGGAAGCCCCGCCCACATGTGTATGATCCTGCATTTGGCTCCTTACCACTCAATTATCTCTAGTCCTACTGACCACTTGTGTATGACCTTGGCTTGGCTTCAGATCTTGACTCTCTCATCTCCATCCTATTGCTTACCTGTATATGTAAGCCTCAGCTTGGCACTTGGCACCGCTACTCTCCAGTCCTCCCCTGTGGATCATATCTTGCGTAATCTCTCCATGATCCCAAAGGGACTTCCGTCTCCAGGCTAGAGCTCTTCCCCGCTGATCACTTTCAAGAGCAGACACCAGCAAACTGGACTTTCAGCACCAGTGCCACTTTGTTTGCTTTCAAGTGTGGAGGTCAATATGTATTGCTTTATCCTTTCATAATAAAGCACCACATGTAACTCTAGGACCAGGTGCCGATGTTATGTGTTTCCAGTGCCACTTTGTGCCTTGCATTCCCTGTCATCATCTCCAGGGGTGTTCGAATCAGACACACAAGGGAAGCCATCTCACCACTTTGACCTCTATCCAGGTATGTCACTCTCACTGAGCATCCTCAAAAGTGGCTGTGAGCTGTGAGGAGGACCAGATCTAGGGGGGTACTGGGGGGGGGGGTTGTGCCCCCCCCCCATATATTAGCTGTGCCCCCCACCCAGGTCTCTGAGGGTGCATTAACCAGTCTGATGCAGACAGTTGTCTGATGTAAGAAGGCACTCTGGTAGGGACAATCCATGTAAGGGGGCACTCTGATGGGGACATCTAATGTAAGGGGGCACTCTGAAGAGGACACCTGATATAAGGGTAAACTCTGATGGGAATTACTGATCAATCATTTGTAATGGGAACACCTAATGTAAGGGAGCACTCTGATGTGGACATCATATGCAGGGGTGCACTCTGATGTGGACCCTGATGTAAGGGGTAACTCTGATGGGGACCCTGATGTAAGTGAGCACTCTGATGGGGATATCATATACAAGGGAGCACTCTAATGCGGACCCTGATGTAAGGGGTAAGTCTGATGGGGACCCTGATGTAAGGGGGCACACTGACGGAGACCCTGATGTAAGTGAGCACTCTGATGGGGATATCATATGCAAGGGAGCACTCTGATGGGGACATCATATGCAGGGGTGCACTCTGATGGGGACCCTGATGTAAGTGAGCACTCTGATGGGGATATCATATGCAAGGGAGCACACTGATGGGGACCCTGATGTAAGGGGGCACACTGATGGAGACCCTGATGTAAGTGAGTACTCTGATGGGGATATCATATGCAAGGCTGCACTCTGATCGGGACCCTGATGTAATGGGGGACTCTGATGGGGACCCTGATGTAAGGGGGCCAGGGGCGAACTGACCATTTGGAAACTCGGGCACTGCGCGAGGGCCCGGGGTCAGAAGGGGCCCCATGAGATGCCCCTGGTACCTTTTTCATAGGCTTTTTTGAGTTTGGGCAAGGACACAGGGGCCCCATGATCCCCTATTGCCCGGGGGCCCCATGAGTTGTCAGTCTGCCCCTGAAGGGGGCACTCTGATGAAGACCCTGACGTAAGAGGGCATTCTGATGGAGACACCTGATGTTAGGGGAAAAGCTGATGGGAACCTGATGTGAAGGGGGACTATGATGATGATTCCTGATGTGAAGGTGGGGTTTGCTAGGAACACCTTATATAAGGGGGCACAGTTTCTATTTAATTATCCTAACCTGATGATTACCTAATACATATTAGTGTCTCCAAGGTTGTGACACTGTGTGACAGACTGTCAGTGACTCTGTGCCAGGGGCAGACTGACAACTCATGGGGCCCCCGGGCAATAGGGGATCACGGGGCCCCTGTGTCCTCGCCCACACTCAAACCACACCCAAAAAAGCCTATGAAAGGTACCAGGGGCATCTCATGGGGCCTCCTACTGACCCCGGGCCCCCTGGCAGTGCCCGAATTCCCAAATGGTCAGTCCGCCCCTGCTCTGTGCTGATATTATGCCCCCTGACTTTTTTTCTGCACCTCCAGATCCGATAGGCTAGATCCGGACCTGCTTTGGAGGGCGGAGTCTTGGTGGGAGGGGTGTGAATGTATATCTACCCGAGGTCAATAATTCTTTAGGATGTGCACATATGTGTATTGGCAGACCAACAACTTGAACTGACAAGTCTGTCAAGATTTTCAGCAAAACTCTCAGGGGACAGTGGGAGCAAGTCGGTAAATATATAGATTTACAAACTTACTTGATTTCCCGAACTAGATTACATACCTAGGGTACAGTAAAATGTACTTATCTTTTAAAACTATGAACTATTTTTTCTTTAAAGCAGTAGACCCACCGGTGATTTACTTTTAGAATCTCAGCAATGAGACTCTTGGCAAACAGATGGAATTCAAGCCGCAGGCTACCAGGAGACACAGCAGCAGAGAGAGAGAGAGCGTGCGCTAATGCATCCTAAGTCGACATAAACCCAGTGTTTATAAAGTCCCAGGGAAAGGGAAATTTGACCTTCTATTATTTATCTTTTCCTGCAATATTTATAAAGATAATATTAAAAATGATTCTTATTGTGAGGGGGGTCTGGAACATGTCAATAATCTCTAATTCCGCTCCTCGCTCCATCCACGTGCTCAATGTTATGACAAATAATAATGCGGAAAAAAAAAGGTCTCAGCGGCCAGGCCTTATCTCTCCCCATTAACTCCTAGGAAAAACAAAAGAATGTTTTCTGGATGTGAGTACATTGGCTGCCCTGCGTAAACCCGCGGGAGTGCACATTCAGCTCCGCTTTAAATATTTTCTCAATGATCCGCTTCATTTCAAATCAGTGTCGGAGATTCTTGAAGTTCCTTCAAAAAGTAAAAAGGGGTTTTCTGCTTTACTTTTATCCGGTCCTGAACTTTCTGATAATTATTGTAAACCTCTCATTAGTAGGGATACGCTGAAATGCCCTGGGTTCAGTTTGAGAAGGGTTCATCAAACTTCACAGAAGTTCAGAAGCTGAAGCTGAACCCCGCTGAAATCAATGAGAACCAAATCTATCAAATCTGCCCTTGGGAACATGTACCAGTGCCATAAATAAATAAATAAAATCTATTTGGTTGGGTAAAGTGATTTTTTTTTCTTCAGTCTATTATGAATGCTGCTGCTAGACTCATACACCTTACCAACCGATCAGCGACTGCTGCCCCTCTCTGCCAATCCCTTCACTGGCTTCCACTAACCCAACGTATAAAATTCAAAATACTAACAACAACATACAAAGCCATCCACAACACTGCCCCTAGCTACATCACCAACCTCATCTGCAGATACCGCCCAAATTGTAAACTCCGCTCCTCCCATGATATCTTCCTCTCTAGCTCCCTCATCACCTCCTCCCACGCTCACCTCCAGGACTTTTCCACAGCCTCTCCCATCCTCTGGAACTCCCTACCACAGCATGTCCGGTCAGCCCCCAGCCTGTCTGCCTTTAGGCGATCTTTGAAAACTCACTTCTTCAGGGAAGCCTACCCCACCTCCGCCTAAGAACTGTACTTGAATCACCTCCACCAGATCACTCTCCGCAGCTATCACCTTTTGTATCACCTCCTCCTTCCTGTAGATTGTAAGCTCCATGAGCCGGGCCCTCCTATTCCTTCTGTACTGAAATGTATTGTAATTGTACTGTCTCCCTTATATTGTAAAGTGCTGAGCAAACTGTTGGCGCTACATAAATCCTGTATAATTATAATATAATAATATTTACAAAGGAAAAAGTTTTAAATTACCAGCAAATGATATTTCTCTTGTAGCTTCTATTTAAAACAAAATATTTGGGGGATCCCAAACAGAAAAAGGCACATATGCAGCTAAAAATATATCATCTTTATTAATAACTGGTGAAAAAAAAGCCAGAAATACACCAATATGTTTCAGCCATGTCTGATTGTCTTAAATGCGTTGGCGTATTTTTTGGCTATTTTTTCCCCAATTATTAATAAAGATGATATATTCTTTAGCCGCATCTGTGGCACTCACCTGTTTCTGTTTGGGATTATCCATGGAAGCTGCAGAGACCTTCCCAGGCTGAGCATCCTATCTTTGAAGTGGATGATTACTATTTGGAGGTAGCAGCTCAGACCAGGGGTGTATTTAGTTTTTTTGCTGCCCTAGGCAACACATAAATCAGCCGCCCCCCCCCCTTTCCACGTAGAGAGCCTGACACCAACCAACACCACCTCCCCCCTGACCCCCCCATCCAAGAGAGCCTTCTACTACCACCACCCTCCATACACTAGCCACCCCACCCTCCCCAGCGAGAGAGAGAAAGACACTCAACTTCACAGCTCCAGACATCCCCTGGAATGAGAGTCTCTGAGGCTCTTTATACACCATCAAGCAGCCCGCAGCCTCTCTCAGATCCCACCTGGTCCCCATGCTGCATGGGTCCCTTCTTCTGTCCCTTCTTCCGGGTAGTGGTGCTACACCCCTGAAAAATGCTGCCCTAGGCAAATGCCTTGTTTGCCTTGTGATAAATACACCCCTGGCTCAGATACACCTGTTCAAAAATATTTGGGAGTCTGTGTGCCCTTTTTTTAATTAAAAAGAAGCCGGAAATGAAATGTTATTGTAAGCAATATTCCATTGACAGCAGTGGCTGACAGGGATGCACCCTCTGCTTCCTTTGGAACCACTGATAGCAGAGAGCTGTCATAAATTGAAGTTTCTGTATATGATGTTTGGCTCCTGCTAAAGGGGTCAATGTTCAGACATTCTTCTAAATGCCAAAACAGCCAAGGTTTGGTTCAAGCCTAGGTTCAGACCAAACCATCAGCTCATCCCTAGTCATTCGATGAACCTTCCTATTTATGCATGTACATAAAGGTCACACTTGTACTGTTAGATACTTTAAGAGGAACCATAAAACTAGAGAAATCATGCAAATTTCAAGGTTAGGGGTCAGGCTCAGAGACCAGTAGTTATACCAGCAGAGAGGCTCCTACCGACCAGCTAGATAAGAAAACAAGCAGGTCACCCTGGTGGATGACACAGGCTCACCTGAGGTGCGGGGTCCAAGCACTAACCGGTATTCACCAAGACTCCTGATGGTGGAGATGAGTTTGCTGCATATTAGTGCCTGGTCATGATCCACAGGATTGCCCCATTAGGAGGTGAGCAAGCCGGGGTCCAGTAACAGATATAGCAGGTAGAGATCAGGCAGAAGTGTAGTCAGTAAACAACTCAAGAGGTTTGCAGGTTGGAATCAAGCAGAAGCATAGTCGAGGAACAAGTCAAGGTGGGTAATGAGTAGTACTGAAGATACAGACGGCAGGAGTGGGTAATGACTAGTAGAAGTGTAGTCAGTAAACAACTCAAAGGTTGGTAACAAGTGGTTTGCAGGTTGGGATCAAGCAGAAGCATAGTCAAGGAACAAGTCAAGGTGGATAATGAGTAGTATTGAAGATACAGACGGCAGGAGCAATGACAAGAGCAAGAATTCAGTTGGAGAGGAGCACAACAATCCGTTCAACAGGAAGTGCAAAATCATGGCTTCAATAAGAAGTTAATTGGAGGAGCGAGGAGTTCAAGGTTCACCAGAAACAAGGTTCAAGGCATGATTGTCCAAAGGATCAGAAAGGGTGATGTCCAGCATCTCAGGTTGCTCAGCAATAAAAGCTAGTGCCGGATACAGCAGAAGTAGTAGGTCCACATTCCGGTCCTAACAGCACACTTTAACTATGCCTAAGAGCAAACTGAACTCTAACATGGCCTCCCAACTTCACTATTGGTCACCACTGGGGAACCAAAAGTATGATGAGAGAGCATTTGGGAAATTGTTAACATTTGTATAATTGTTTGCCTCAGGTTTTGGGGCTCCCATATCTAGAATGTAGGTACAGGGACCAATATGTTCCTATTTTTGGCTCTGATTGTAGTACAGGGTTGTTTTTCTAATGAAAAATTTGTTGTAATTTTCCTTTCATATTGTATCAATTTTAAATCATTTTACTAACTGGGTATACATATACTTTAAAGCAGACCTGTGAGTTAAGTAAAAATTAAACCCCTTTCCTGGCTAAAACTATTTTTTTGCCATCCCCTCCCTCCTTATCACCCCCCACCAGGGGCGGACTGACAACTCATGGGGCCCCCGGGCAATAGGGGATCATGGGGCCCCTGTGTCCTTGCCCAAACTCAAAAAAGCCTTTGAAAAAGGTACCAGGGGCATCTCATGGGGCCCCTACTGACCCTGGACCCTCGGGCAGTGCCCGAGTTTCCAAATGGTCAGTCCGCCTCTGCCCCCCACCCATCCAACTAGGCATTTTGTTCTTCTTGCTTTGTGAAGCTGGATATAATAAATTAAGTCCATCCTCTAGGCCCCCGTCACCACTGGTTCCAGGTGTGGGGGACTGAGAATCCAGTGCTGCAATTATCCCAGCCCCCCAGGAGATCACTACTGCCCCCTGTGATGACATCGTTTTCTGGATTCTGAGAAGATCCTGCCATTGGACATCCAAAAGGAAGTACCCACGTCTTCTTTGGACTCCCAAAGGAGGACCCAAGCACAAAGTAAAGAGGAAAGGGGAAGACCCAGGGCTGCACCGTCATGTGACTGCAGGTTCAGGTAAAGAAAAAAACAGGCATTTAGATAAGGTTTTATTTTTTGCTCCAACAACAGGAGGGAGGAAAGGATCTGTCTAAAAAGTGGCATCCAGAGCTACCCTTAAAGCTGAACCCCAAGCAGATATAAAAGACGAAAATTCACGCAGTTCTGCATACACTTATACTGTGGATTAATAAAGAATTTAAGGTATGGATATTTTGATATAGTTACAATGGATCTGATTAGGCTAATGTAACAATGTACTGTATATATCATACCTGTGGGATCCCTGTGGAAGCTGGAAATGACTGTAGTAGCCACCAATACTCCAGTGATCTCCACGAGCTTCTGGATCCTGTGCTCAGCGACTGCCCTGCTGGTTACTGAACACAGGAGGATGGCCACTCAGCATGGACACCAATCATAAAACGCTTTTCTCAATTAATTCTCTGAATTCCTTCCCTAGAATTCATCTTTAAATTCTGTGCCTACACTATGGGCATTATAGCATAGTGTTCATTTAGGCTCCGTTCACACCAATGCTTTTGCTTTTTACAGAAATGCATTACAGTCCATTTAACATGGTTTCCTATGGAACATGTTCACATCTATGCTTTTTTGAGCTGCTACATTTTTGGAAAGGGTCGGGGACTTTTTAAAAGCAAAAAGAATTGATACGCCTATTTCTCTGTTTCCTTTCTTTTATTGCTTTGTGCCTGTTATTTTGCGATTCTATGTCTTGTAAATCATTTTGAAAATCAACAAAAAGTAATTTACAAAAAAAAAAAGCAAAAAGAAGTGTTTTTGCTACAATAGAGTTCAATGAAGAAGCTTCTGAAATGCACGGTAGTGTGTTTTTGCCACTTTTTTGACACATTTTTCATTTTTTTCTGCCCAGCAACAAAAAAAATTCCACTTTCACATAAAAAAAAAAGAGCTGAACAAGACGCAAAACGCGGTAAAAACGCATCAAAAACGAGTGTAGAAAAAATGCAAAACGAACTGCAAAACGGAAAAAAAGGAAACTGCATAGGTGTGAACGGAGCCTTACTCAGCATGCTTAGATGCAAGCACAGTGTCAGGGATCTCGTACAGCAAATGCTCATTTCTGTGCTCATCCTTGTGCTCATGCGTAGGATCCTGTGTAGAAGCCTAACTAAACGTGCAAAGACAAGAATGCACACTGGTGCATAAATGCATGTGTGTACCAGGGGCGGACTGACCATTTGGAAACTCGGGCACTGCCCGAGGGCCCGGGGTCAGTAGGGGGCCCCATGAGATGCCCCTGGTACCTTTTTCATAGGCTTTTTTGAGTTTGGGCAAGGACACAGGGGCCCCATGATCCCCTATTGCCCGGGGGCCCTATGAGTTGTCAGTCCACCCCTGGTGTGTACACGTCCACAGATCGAACAATTGTAAACCGACAGTCTGCCTGGCCTCAGTGCTGGATTGTCTTCAGCTCTGGTTCCTGTATTCCTGGTTCTTAAACGTCTGCTTACCTTGTTTCTGATCCGACTATGCCTGACATCTCTCTTGGATCACCCCTGCCTGTTATGTCTGCTGCTTGCTTGTGTTACCGACCTCAATTTGGATTTCTGACCATGACTCTGCCTCCTGACCAGGGGCAGACTGACCATTTGGAAACTCGGGCACTGCCCGAGGGCCCTGGGTCAGCAGGGGGCCCCTTGAGATGCCCCTGGTACTTTTTTCATAGGCTTTTTTGAGTTTGGGCAAGGACACAGGAGCCCCATGATCCCCTATTGCCCGGGGGCCCCATGAGTTGTCAGTCCGCCCCTGTTCTTGACTTTTTACCTTGCCGCCAGCACCTTACCGACATCTGTCTCTTCCTGACCTTGAACTTGATCCAGATCCTGCACCTGTTTGCCTGGCTGCTGTTGAACATAGCTGGTGACCAGACTCCATACTACCATTGGGAGGATCAGTGGCGCCACTAGGGTTGGTGTCACCTGGTGTGGTAAAGCATGGTTTCATTCCCACCCCCCACCCCACACCATATTTTGCCGCACCACCGCGAAAAGTAAAAATATCAGGGGGGCAGGGGTCAGCAGGGCAATGGACAGTCTTATGTTAGAGCGATCCAGTATTATCTGTTGTATGATGAAGGATCATTGCCAATCCCTCCACTGGCTTCCGATTGCGCAACGGATCAAATTCAAAATCCTAACACTGACGTACAAAGCTGTCCACCATACTGCCCCGAACTACATCACTGACCTAATATCCAAGTACCGCCCATCACGCACACTCCGCTCCTCACAAGACCTCCTGCTCTCTAGTTCCCTGGTCTCCTCCTCCCATGCCCACCTCCAGGACTTCTCCAGGATGTCACCTATCCTCTGGAACTCCCTGCCCCAACCCATCAGATTATCACCTACTCTCCTCTCCTTTAGGCGCACCCTGAAAACCCATCTCTTCAGAGAAGCCTACCCCACCCCCTGCTAACTTGCCAACCTCCTCCACTCTTCCTACCACTCCATCCCCCACAGATATCTCCTCCTGTGCCACCATCCCCTCCCTCCTAGATTGTAAGCTCCAAGGAGCAGGGCCCTCAATCCCCTCATGTTTTGCATTGTATTGGTATTGTTCTGTCACATGTTCTGTCCCCCTTTGTAATGTACAGCGCTGAGCGAAATATTGGCACTTTATAAATACTGTATAATAATAATACTAATAATGACAGGAGAGAGAGAGCACAGCTCATCCTGAACTGCCACTTCTCCTGTCCCGAAGTTTAGTGTACAGCTCTGGCTGCTCTCCCCGTCCTGTCCCTGAGTGCGGGTATAGGGAGAGGAAGCTCAGCAGGCATGGACACAATGTCCCGAGGAGGGCCAGCCAGGGGGGGTCAAGAACAAAATGTTGGGGGGTGAAGCCCAGCCCACCCCAGCACCCCATAGATCAAGCAACACTTTCCCCCTAGCCTGCTCAGGGCTCTTTCCTGCTGCGACGGTTTACAGCAGGACAAAGCAGCCGACAATCAGTGCGCTGTCACGAATGGGATTGTGTCACCCCTCTGGCGGTTATCACCTGGGTGCGGTCCGCACCCCCCGCACCCCCATAGTGACGCCACTGGGGAGGATACCTGTGTTTCCAAGCTTCAGTTCACTACTCCAGCGTCCTGGAACCTTCTCCTTTCCACTGTCCTAGCAGTCCCTGTCTCCATCGCCTGGGGTGCTTTGACGGGAAAGGCCCCAAATCTGACCTGCAGCCAGAGCCTAAAAACAGGCAGCTTCTCCAGAAGACCCAGCTGCTGTGGGCAGCCCCAATTGCAACCAGAGTACTGCAATTACAGTCGGATGGCTCCGCGGGCTTTGGATCCCTCCAGCTGTTCACCTGTATTACCAGAACTACCCTGGCTGTCTGTGAGGATACTAGATTTTTTAACTGAAGCAGTGATTCTCTGTTGCTATAGAATCTTATAAAGGGGGGCAGCTCAGGACTGAAGGATAGTATAGCAGCAAAAGCTGATTTTTTTTTTTTTGTTTACACTGGAGTTGTCTTAATTTCCATTTAAGTGGTTATAAAATTCAGAAATGAAAAATGAACAAAGCATATCCTTCTATAGTGTTTGCTAGGCTCAATCTAGAGCACCCGGTGTGATTTTGGTCTGCTCTTCTCTGTGCTATATGCATTAATTACTTCTGATGGGTTATGCCGACACAACAGAATCACAAGGGACAGCCCTGCCCCCCTCTAGCACAAAGAAGGCAATTGACAGCCTCAGCTGTGCATGTTGCCCTATGAGACTGTGTAGAGGGGGCTGTGTTCATTTCCTCCACTCAGGTTTCAGAAAACACTCAGCTTCCTGCTCTATGCCGTGCAGTGTGTGACATCCAATCCCTGCTTCCTGCCTTCTGGAGCTGAGAAATAGCCTTAGACCTGTGTACTTGGAATGGCTGTGAAGAAGACAGGGGTGCCGATAAACAGGTATGACCTGTGTAGGATTTGTTTGATCTCCGTGTATCATGAGGCTTGCCACTGCAGTGAGTATAAGGGTTTACAACCACTTTCATTTTTATTTATTTATTATAGCTTTTATTAAATTTTCTTTTTAAAATACACTACAAAACATATGTTCTTATCACATCATACACATTATCCCCATTCCCTCCCAAAACCCCCATCTCCCAAAACAAAAGTCCCTGTCCAATTCCGTCTTATCATCTCTTTCCCCTCCTATTAGTCTAATCATGTATATAGATCTAATTAACCATTTACATTCTCTGACTCTGACTGCTAACAGGGGACCTTTCATTTTTAAATATTTTTCTGATGTTTTAAACTCATACCATCTACTCCAAATCTTTCTTAATGTAACAAAGTTCCTCCATCCCATTAACATAATCAATTCTGTCTATCCAATCCCTCATTGTTGGAGGGTCCTGAGCTTGTCAAAACTTGGGGATTAAACCTTTTTGCCGCGCTAATCATATGGTATAATAAGATGTTTTTATATTGTTTTACTGACATCTCTGTTTTACAGAAAAGACGGACCCACGGATGTTTCTGGATAGATGTCCCCCAAATCTCCTGTATATGATGAATTATCTTTTGCCAAAATACAAGAATTTTTGGACAGTCCTACCATATATGAGCCATTGTCCCTATTGCCCCACATCCAACATGAAGGTGATACTTCTTCTCAGGGGCGGACTGACCATTTGGAAACTCGGGCACTGCCCGAGGGCCCGCGGTCAGTAGGGGGCCCCATGAGATGCCCCTGGTACCTTTTTCATAGGCTTTTTTGAGTTTGGGCAAGGACACAGGGGCCCCATGATCCCCTATTGTCCGGGGGCCCCATGAGTTGTCAGTCCGCCCCTGCTTCTTCTTGCTGTTTGTGTGCCACACTCGGTGTACAATAACATCTAGACCAGCCTTTCTCAACCAGGGTGCCCAGGCGCCCTGGGGTGCCTTGAGGTTTCTTCAGAGGTGCCTTAGCAAAATGTCTAAAAATTGCCCAAAACCTGTCTACAAGCCAGCCGGTGGAACAAACTGGCCTTTTAGATACACGAAGTTACAGGTTTTCATTGTGCACCATTACAACCTTCTAGCCGCTGGCGTCCTGACAACCATTGACATCATCTGTTGATAAGGCAGATCTCAGCTGCCTGTCCATAATTTTAAAGGGTGCCTCAGGACTGTCCATAATTTTAAAGGGTGCCTTGACTGAAAAAAGGTTGAGAAACATTGATCTAGACAAACATTTATAATTCATCTCAACTATATTCGTGTTCATCACCCTGTGCATTAACTTAAACATTTTCCTCTTCTGTTACACAACCACTTTAATGATCATCAGACATGACCCCATCCCAAGATATAATAACCACAGCCTCAGCTACCCATGGCAAGCCTGGTTAAGATCGCGTGGGTGGGCCTGTTATTAACCTCCCTAGCGGTCTGATTATGTCCATATTTCTGTGCTCAAAGCGGTACATTTTTTTGCATGGAAATATGTATTTTTTTTATTGTAGGCCTGTAATTTTTAGGAATAACTCCCTGAAATCTGTCCGAACAAGAGTCTAGTAAACATCCCTGGTATGATAAAACTTGAAACACGAAATCATAAATTATAATTTAATAAATAATCATAAAAAATAATAATATAATAATAATACATTTAATTCAATAATATAATCAAACCAAAAACACTGAAATTTGAAATATAGCGCCAAGTTCGCACATCGCTGAGCAAAGTCGCAAAATCGTTTTCAGTGTCTGATAACGAATTTCCCCCACGAATCATTATCACTCAATTCTGCAAGTGGTTCTAATTTACTATCGCTGTTCTCTAGCCGGTCTAAAACCACTTTTGACCTAAAGGGACGCTTTTTGGACGCCATGGACGTTTCTCAGTTTCCAGGCAGAAAGAACAGTAAAAATGCAGACAGGGGACAGGACAAAGCACTCGGGACAAAATGTATGTGAAATGGTTTGATACAGGAATGTTATACTATGAGATTTTAGTGTATTTAGTACTGTCCGTGATACTTTTTTTATTTCCACTAACATACAATTTTGAGGACAAGCTTTCGGGGTATTTCCCCTTCTTCAAGGTCTAAGCAGTACTTGAAGAAGGGGACATACCCCGAAAGCTTGTCCTCAAAATTATATGTTAGTGCAAACAAAAAAAGTATCATGGACAGTACTCAATTGTTTCTGTCACAAATGCACTAATACGGCTACAATCATCTCAAGCAGTGTATTTAGTGAATGTCACTTTTTCACATTTTCAAATTTCCCGTCAGTTCCGTCCCCCGTACGTCCCGATGCTCGCAGGGAACGGAACCCAGAAGACAGATGCCGGCATCGGCCGGAGGACATTACAGGGGACACTGCAGGAGGGACATCGCGGGAGCGCAGGACAAGGTAAGAGAAGAAGAGATCCCAGAGCAACGCCGCATGGTAAGCCTGAGTGTAGCTCGGAGTTACCGCTTGTGGTACTGAAACTTTACCCCGAGCTACACTCGGGAATACCGCCAGGGAGGTTAATCAAACAGGAGATTTTGTGGGATATTTACTAAAACTGGAGAGTGCAAAATCTGGTGCAGCTCTGCACAGAAACCAATCAGATTCCAGGTTTTAAAGGCTCAATTGAACAAGCTGAATTTAGAAGCTGATTGGCTACCATGCACAGCTGCACCAGATTTTGCACGCTCCAGTTTTAGTAAATCTTCCCCTTTGCATAACTGTTTGTACAACTGGGTTCATAGCAGGGGCGGACTGACCATTTGGAAACTCGGGCACTGCCCAAGGGCCCGGGGTCAGTAGGGGGCCCCATGAGATGCCCTTGGTACCTTTTTCATAGGCTTTTTTGAGTTTGGGCAAGGACACAGGGGCCCCATGATCCCCTATTGCCCGGGGGCCCCATGAGTTGTCAGTCTGCCCCTGGTTCATAGGGCTCTGGGTTGCCCTTGTGATGGGAGGCTTGCAACAAAAAAAAAAGAGATACTAACAGCTTACAATATCCATAAAGGTGACCACCATCAGATTAATTAGAATATCAATCTCGCTGACTTACTTTAAGGGTGCCGGTCCTCCTAGCAGCTTACACTTTCTCCACAATTGATCCACAAAAGTTATTTCTGGGCTGGAGGCCAGCAGAGTTCAAGTGTTAGAAATATATTCTATTATTGAACACTTACAGAATATTATTGCCGTTTATCTGCTTGTCTGTTGATGATGACATACATCCACTTATTGAGAGATATAAGGTTTTCATTTACAATGGACCGATGTGAGTTGAAATTCCCCTTATAGCAAGTTTAAATTCTTGACCATGATTTGACCTAAAAATACACATAGCATCATCTATAATATAAAACATACACATGATGTATATTGTATGTCCAATATACTGGTAAAATAATTTATGGACTGACTTTGTATGTGTTTTTTTTTTCCAGAGGTTGGATAGAGGTAAAGGTCTTTATGGAAACTCCACTTCATGATTGGTTCATGGTGGACATCGGGCCAAATGTTTTATAAAATCTGATTTGGTGGACCAGTGAAAACTAAAGGAAATGAAGACTTTATTGAATAGATAAAATCAAAACTTTGTTTTACGGTTCGGAGTGTGGGGGTTTAGGGCTTCTTTGGGCCTCTTTAAGCTTTTTATTCCTGTCTCTGTATCCATTTGGCAACTAAAGCAATATAAAGGGGGTACTCAGCACATTTTCAAGCTTGCCGGCAAAAAACCTCCAAGTGAGCCTGCTCATAGATTCTGCATTGCTATATGTAGCACTACCCCATTAGGGGCTGCTGAGTACATTTTTTGAGTTCCCAGTCTTGCCTAACCAGGGGCGGACTGACCATTCGAGCAGTCGGCACTGCCCGAGGGCCCGGGGTCAGTAGGGGGCCCCATGAAATGCCCCTGTTACCTTTTTTATAGGCTTTTTTGGGTGTGCTTTGAGTTTGGGCAAGGACACAGGGGCCCCATGATCCCCTATTGCCTGAGGGCCCCATGAGCTGTCAGTCTACCCCTGTGCCTAACCCCCACTCTGAAAGCCCAACCCCTGCTGACCCCACCATCAATCTCTAGCCAGAAGAACACTCTGGCTGTAACCATAAAATAGGCTCACACACAGTTTAGAGTGAACTGATATTTTGGTTGAATTAAAGGATAATTTGCAGGTAAAAAAAAGTGCATTTATTATTTTTGGCTGCAGGAGCCTGTAAATCTTTGCACCAGCGATCAGCAGATCGCTGGTGTCATACAGGTCTCCTGCAGATCTGTCAGTATATCTGGTTGCCCGTAGGGGATGTACAGGCAGATATACTGCAGGAAGAATTAATGAACTAACACAGCCCTCCACAGTGCCATGGTAGTTTGTTGAGAAGTACAAACTGATAGCCTTCAAGGCTGTTGAGACTTGTAGTTCATTCATTCACAGAACTCTGTGAATGAATGACACATCCGTGTGGGTGAAGCCACGCAAGATCATGCTCCTTTTAAATACTGACAGATAGTACAGGGAACTTCTCCCTGCACTTCTGTCACAGGGAGAGGGGGTAGGGGGGGCAGAAAGCGGCTGCGGGATCAGGAACATGTTACATGTTCCACCCTAAAAATGCCTAAAAACATGTAACATGTTCCCAAAGGTGAACTTATCCTTTAAGGTCAAAAGTAAGTATAGTAGGCAACAAAGAAATATGTGCATGAAATAGCAGTTATCATTCTTAATAACTTTAAATAAGGATCACAACACAGCACAATCTCTATCAGTTCTAGGTGTCCTGCTATTCAGAATTTAAACAGTAGATCCAGTCCTGAGATATTTCCTCCCCATTGAGTAAAGAAGAACTACAAAACAAAGCTCACTTTGGGTTCTCAAGGGCTGGTGACTGAGTTTAATTCTGATAAAAGAAGAGCTCCTCAATGAAATAGGCCAATGTCCTTTAAACCGCAGTATCTGATCTACTGTACACTTGATGGGGCCCTAGTTGGTGAGCATAAAGGTGAGAGTGACACAAGGACGGCCGACGGAGTTTACCGGAAGGCCCAGCACAGGAGAAGATCAATCAGTGCAAGTGCGCATGAGAGATGATAGAGACTACCAGCAGAGCCCCCACCAGGTGCCGTATTCATGTTGAGGAACTGTGGAAATGTATGTGCTTTATCTGCGGTGCACCGATAAAGTGCACCAGTCTTGTGAGTGCGTTTTTATCATCTTTTTTAATAAATTGAGTTTTATATGGAATACACTATGTTAGTTTATCTTTCTACATATTTATACCGGTGAATGGTTTGAATCAGCGAACAGTGCATCCCATCGGGAGGACTATCCCCATAATCCAGGGAAAAAAGGGTTAAAGGTGCAATTAGACCGAAGTTACAAGTAGGTCTTCCTGTTCATTCCTGTCCTGGGGTTCCCAGGCTTCTGTATTTATCTGCCTCCGCCCACACGCCAGCTGCTCTGGGAAACGTAGTCTGCTAGCTCACTGTTAAACAGCAAAGTTCTGCAATCAGCCTACGAATACCACAAAGCTTTTCAACAGAGTCTGTACAACTGGGCTTCAGGACACTGCCATCTTGTGTGCATTTAACATACTGCAACCAGTTATATAGCAGGGTGTTACATACTGTATATATATCCCACAGTTGGGGATTCAGATAATGTAGAGTGAGGAACACATGTATCAGAGATATCTTGGTGTGGTATTGTAGTGAATGTTTGCAACTAAAACCTCTGTACCCTGAGTGGTTAAGACAGTTTACTTAAGTTTTTATTATTTATCTGGCTAGCTTGTGTGCTACTTTCATTGAAGTACATGTGTGTAGCATATCTTGTCCTTCTACTCAACTGCCGATTCCTCCATTTGCAGGTAATTACCAGCTGTCAAAATGACAGCCTGTAGTTGCTGTAAAAAATGGCCCTTCTTACACATTGTTTAGATTGGTTAGACTGGTTAAGTACCCCCACTCCGCCCAAACGTCTGGACATTCTGATCGAGCAAAGCTTTGATGCTTCCTGGTAATGTCAGAGCTTGCGAGCTTCCCCCCCATCCTTCATACATTCCTATTGGCCAATCACTGTGATGAACTGCCGCACAGTAGGAATGTGTGAAAGGTGTGTAGTGCACCCCCCAAAGAGCCGCTGGTGAACTTCCCCCCTAGTTAAAGTACACAGAGCTAGGCACACAGCATTTTCTTCACTTTTCCCCTGGCTCGATGGAACAGTCTAGGGGTGTTTTTTTTAGAGTTTTATTGGAACTTTGAACTTGGATGGGGTGAGGGCAGCATGAGATCCCCCAAACTGATGAAGTGAACACTTTGAGGATTCTTCTCTAGCTTGCTTGAGATGCACAAAAAAAATATTGGGCTCTCTAACTGCCTACTGGGCACACCTCCCCGGGGATTGGCTCCCCAGGGAGTTTCATTTATATTCATGCTGCTTATTGTGTTCTTCCTCCCTCTATAATTCTAGAATCCTCTAGAATAGACTTCAGGAATGCTGGGCCGTGGCCA
This sequence comes from Staurois parvus, assembly GCF_062004578.1. Classification (NCBI taxonomy): domain Eukaryota; kingdom Metazoa; phylum Chordata; class Amphibia; order Anura; family Ranidae; genus Staurois; species Staurois parvus. The sequence goes on from NW_028318303.1 coordinate 1,421,645, forward strand.
GTGGGAGTAAATAATGTCTCAGGCTCGATGGCCATTGGGAGTAAAAAAAAATACATAGCACCTGAGGTCAGTAGGAAAAGAACAGTGTCCCACCATTGGCATTAAGTGGAGGAAAAGTGCACTATCATTGGTGTCAGTATGAGGAATAATGCCCAATTAATTATCAGTGGAAGATATTATGCCCCATGGCTTGTGTCAGTGGAAAGAATAGTGCCCCATCATTGGTATCAGTGGAAAGAATAGTGCCCCATCATTGGTATCAGTGGAAGGAATAGTGCCCCATCATTGGTATCAGTGGGAGGAATAATGCCCCATCATTGGTATCAGTGGAAGGAATAGTGCCCCATCATTGGTATCAGTGGGAGGAATAGTGTCCCATCATTGGTATCAGTGGGAGGAATAGTGCCCCATCATTGGTATCAGTGGGAGGAATAGTGCCCCTTCATTGGTATCAGTGGGAGGAATAGTGCCCCATCATTGGTATCAGTGGGAGGAATAGTGCCCCATCATTGGTATCAGTGGGAGGAATAGTGCCCCTTCATTGGTATCAGTGGGAGGAATAGTGCCCCTTCATTGGTATCAGTGGGAGGAATAGTGCCCCTTCATTGGTATCAGTGGGAGGAATAGTGCCCCATCATTGGTATCAGTGGGAGGAAAAGTTCCTGCTGTTTGTGTCTCTGAGAGGAACGGTAACTCATTATTAGTTTCAGTGGGAGGAATAGTGCCGTATATCAGTGGGAAGAACAGTGCCATAAGGGCTGAATACAGGCAAGCAAAGGGCTGCATCCGGTCCAAGGGCCACAGTTTGGAGACCACTGCTCTAGAATATAAGGGGAAGCAATCAGAACATCAGCCTGAGACCCTGAGCAGGCCTAAATATTCAACCCCTGCTCCACTGACTATAGCAGAGCTAACTAAATTTGCTTAACAATTTACACTTGTCTAGCTAGTCTTGTCTAAACTACCTAGAACCTAGTTCCTGGAAGTGCCTGTACATTTTAACAGTTTTAATAGTTTAATAATTAAATGTAGCACCAACCTAGTTTAACTAGGGGGATCTAAACCCTAATGGTTAGTGAGCTGGTTAGCAGCTCAGGTGAGATAGCCAGAGGGGTCAAATTCTAGTCAGGGCTGAGAGACTCTGCAGGCCAACCCTCTGGAATGTCCCCCTGCTCTGATGGTTTTGGAAGAGTGATGGATCTGAGGAGCTACACTCTTGAGGGACCTCAGCCGATTCCCAAACAGAGACTTGGCAAGGGGCTGGGAATTCCTTTAAAAGTGGAAAAACCTGCTCAGTAGCAGGATTCGGGTGGAAGAAGGAGTAGGAAGATTTGAGGTTGGAGGAGGAAGGTTGCCAGGAGACCTAGAGGGATGGGGCCTGCCTGCGAGCCTGGAGCTGGAAAAGAGAAAAACGCAGGACTCACTGCCCTCCTGAGAGAGGACCACCTGTATGGCAGGAAAGGAGCAGCCAAACTGATAAGCCTGGCAGCAGCAGCCATTCTACAAGTGGTGCAGGAGAGGGACTGAGTGAGTATACCTGCACCCCCTGGGCGGATAGGGGAAGGAGCACTCTGATGGGAAACCAGATTAGCCCCCTGCTAGTGACTGTTACCCATTTAAAAGAACAGGAGCCAAATATAGTGAATGCAGGGTCTGGGGAGACCAGATATAGTGAATGCAGGGTCCGGGGAGAGCGGATATAGTGAATGCAGGGTCCGAGGAGACCAGATATAGTGAATGCAGGGTCTGGGGAGACCAGATATAGTGAATGCAGGGTCCGGGGAGACCAGATATAGTGAATGCAGGGTCCGAGGAGACCAGATATAGTGAATGCAGGGTCCGAGGAGACCGAGGTATCAGGGGAAGGAGCACTCTGATGGGAAACCAGATTAGCCCCCTGCTAGTGACTGTTACCCATTTAAAAGAACAGGAGCCAAATATAGTGAATGCAGGGTCTGGGGAGACCAGATATAGTGAATGCAGGGTCCGGGGAGAGCGGATATAGTGAATGCAGGGTCCGAGGAGACCAGATATAGTGAATGCAGGGTCCGAGGAGACCAGATATAGTGAATGCAGGGTCCGAGGAGACCGGATATAGTGAATGCAGGGTCCGGGGAGACTAGATATAGTGAATGCAGGGTCCAGGGAGACCAGATAGAGTGAATGCAGGGTTCGGGGAGACCGGATATAGTGAATGCAGGGTCCGGGGAGACCGGTTATAGTGAATGCAGGGTCCGGGGAGACCAGATATAGTGAATGCAGGGTCCGGGGAGACCGGATATAGTAAATGCAGGGTCCGGGGAGACCAGATATAGTGAATGCAGGGTCCGGGAAGACCAGATATAGTGAATGCAGGGTCCGGGGAGACCGGATATAGTGAATGCAGGATCCGGGGAGAGCGGATATAGTGAATGCAGGGTCGTGAGAGAGTGGATATAGTGAATGCAGGGTCCTGGGAGACCAGATATAGTGAATGCAGGGTCCGGGGAGAGCAGATATAATGAATGCAGGGTCCGGGGAGAGCGGTTATAGTGAATGCAGGGTTTGGGGAGACCGGATATACTGTAGTGAATGCAGGGTCCGGGGAGACTGGATATAGTGAATGTAGGGTTCGGGGACAGCGGATATAGTGAATGCAGGGTCTGGGAGACCAGATATAGTGAATGCAGGGTCCGGGGAGACCAGATATAGTGAATGCAGGGTCCAGGGAGACCAGATATAGTGAATGCAGGGTCCAGGGAGACCGGATATAGTGAATGCAGGGTCCGAAGAGACCAGATATAGTGAATGCAGGGTCCGAGGAGACTGGATATAGTGAATGCAGGGTCCGGGGAGAGCGGATATAGTGAATGCAGGGTCCAGGGAGACTGGCTATAGTGAATGCAGGGTCCGGGGAGACTGGATATAGTGAATGCAGGGTCCGGGGAGAGCGGATATAGTGAATGCAGGGTCCGGGGAGACCAGATATAGTGAATACAGGGTTCGGGGAGAGTGGATATAGTGAATGCAGGGTCCAGGGTTTCGTAACACTTTAGATATTCAACATCTTTCTGTACAGGAGGCAGATTTGTTATATTAGCAATGGTTTAAATCTACAGCTTGCTCTCTTTGTTCAGGACATATCTGTCAAGGGTTTTGCACCCAGTTAACCTTACTCAGGGTGAGTTCTCAGAACATTAAAAAGTATCTGCATCAAATCAATCAGCAGTGACCAGTTAACCTTTTCAATGAAAGGGATGCAATCCACAGAAAGGGTAATTAATCATATCAGTTTAACATTTTATAAATCAATTTTATTTGAAAAAAGCCATGAAGGTATTTTAACTGAAATAGTGAAATCGTTCAGAACTCAACCATAGATTCTCCTTAACCATTTGCCATCTGATAGGTTTTACCCCCTAGCTGAACCAGGCCATTGTTTTTTGCTATTCGGCATTGCGCTACTTTAACATCTGCACGGTCATGCAACGCTGTACCTAAATTAAATTTATATACTTTTTTCTTACAAATAGAGCTTTCTTTTGATGGTATTTGACCACCACTGAGTTTTTTTATTTTGCATTATATAAATGAAAAAAGACAGAAAATATGGAAAAAAACAATATTTTTTTACATTCTACAATAAAACATATCCAATAAAATATAAAAAAAAAATGTCTTCATAAATTTAGGCCAAAATGTATTCTGCTACATGTTTTTGGTAAAACATAGTACCAGTAAGTGTATATTAATTGGTTTGTGTGAAGGTTATACGGTATATACAGTATACTGGAATTTTTATGTATTTAGTTATTTTATACTAGTAATGGCAGTGATCAGCAACTTATAGCGAGCCTATAATAGTACGGAAGGTACCATGTACCCCATACTCATTCACATGGGGGGAGCAGGATCTGGGGGCCCCCTTGCTAAAGGGGGCTTCCAGATTCCGATAAGCCCCCTGCCCGCAGACCCCCACAACCACTGGCCAGGGTTGTGGGGAAGAGGCCCTTGTCCCCATCAACATGGTGACAAGGTGCTTTGGGGGGAAGCCCCCCTGCCCCAAAGCACCCCCCCATGTTGAGGGCATGTGGCCTGGTATGGTTCAGGGGGGGCACTCGATCGCCCCCCCCCCCCTTTCCTGACCTGCCAGGCTGCATGCTCGGATAAGGGTCTGGTATGGATTTTGGGTGGCACCCCCACACCATTTTTTTCTAATTTTGGCATGGGAGTTCTCAAAATCCATACCAGGCCCAAAGGGCTTGGTATGGATGGGGGGGGGGGAACCCCACAACGTTTTTTAAATTATTTGCTTCATTGCTGGCAATTCTTTTACATTCAGCTGTCAGTGAGGAACCCCGCATGGATTAATTAGAATGGATTAATTGGTTTTCAATGCATTCCTATGGAAAACGGTGTGTCGGTTTACAAATTTTTCGCTATACAAAAAGTCCTGCAGAACGAATTAAATTAGTAAACCGAGGTATTACTGTATACTGCTATAGGGTGGCACAGGTGCACATAATCAAATATACATACGTGATTTCGCATTTCTGGGTAGGGGGAGCATACCAGGTGCGTGCGTGCCCCACCCATGCTGCAATTCGTGGCCGCGGCTGTCAATCACCGGATCCCGGACGATGATTACTCACCGGCGCTTGGTGATTGCCGAGGATCTCTGACAGGGGGGAGAACTGTTAGTAAACAAAACAGTTCTCCTCCCTGTCAGCTTCTGCACACTGCTTTGCATGGCTGTGCACAGCACAGCACAGCCATGCAAAGCAGTGTGCTTACAGTGAAGCACACAGACACAGCCCCATAGTAAAACACACACAGCACACAGTTAACCCTTTGATCGCCCCAGATGTTAACCCCTTCCTGCCCAGTGCCATTAGTACAGTGTCAGTGCTTTTTTTTTTAGCACTGATCACTGTATTGGTGCCACTGGGGATGTCAGTGACACCAAGTCAGTCCCCCCCCAGTGTCAGAATGCCCGCCGCAGTCCCACTATAAGTCACTGATCGCTACCATTACTAGTAAAAAGAAAAAGAAAAAAAAATCCCAGTATATATACCGCCATTTGTAAATGCTATAACTTTCACATAAACCAATTAATTTACACATATTTTATTTTAGCAAAGACATGTCGCAGAATACATTTTGGCCGAAATTTATGACAAAATTTGATTTTTTTTATTTTTTTTCTACTGGACACATTAAATAGCAAAAAGTCAAAAATATTGTTTTTTTTTTCTCAAAATTGTCGGTCTTTTTTGTTCTATAGCGCAAAAAATTAAAAACGCACAGGCGATCAATAACCGCCGAAAGAAAGCTCAATTCGTGGGAAAAAAGGACATAAATTTAATTTGGGTGCAGCGCTGCATGACCGCGCAATTGTCAGTTAAAGTAACGCAGTGCTGTATCGCAAAAAATGGCCTGGTCAGGAGGGGGGGGGGGAATCCTCTGGAGGGCGAGGGGTTATTATGTTATATTATAATATAGCAGGGGTGTATTTAGGTTTTGTGCTGCCCTAGCAAAACAAAAATTGGCTCCCCTCCCCACGGAGAGACCGTGACACTGACCAACACCCCTCTCTCCCATGAAGAGAGCCGGACATTGACCAACAATACCCTAGCCCCCCACCCGAGAGAGCCTTCCAATACCACTGCCCCCCATACACTGGCAATCCCCACCTTCCCAACCCGGCAAGAGATAAGACACTCACCTTCACAGCTGCAGACATCCCCAAGAACAAGAGTCGAGCTCTGCATACACCATCAAGCAGCCCGTGGCCTCTCTCAGATCCCACCTGGTCCCCAAGCTGCGTGTGTCCCTTCTTCCTTTCCTTCTTTCGGGGGACGGCACTGCCCCCCTGAAAAATGCTGCTGCCCCCTTAAAAATGCGGCCCTAGGCAAATGCCTTGTTTGCCGTGTGGTAAATTATTATCATTATTATACAGAATTTATATAGCGCCAACAGTTTGCTCAGCGCTTTACAATATAATTACAATAGAGCAACAATACTGTTCAATACAAGAGGGATAGGAGGGCACCCCTGTATTATAGTATATTATATTATATTATACTGTATTATAATATAATATATTATTATATATACTGTAGATCTAAAAGGTTCTGCCCAGGGGCAGACTGACCATTTGGAAACTCGGGCACTGCCCGAGGGCCCGGAGTCAGTAGGGGGCCCCATGAGATGCCCCTGGTACCTTTTTCATAGGCTTTTTTGAGTTTGGGCAAGGACACAGGGGCCCCATGATCCCCTATTGCCCGGGGACCCCATGAGTTGTCACTCCGCCCCTGGTTCTGCCACTAAAAACTGTAATATTTTGTTTTAATCCGATTTCTTTCACACGGTTTATCATCTGTTTGGTAAGATCCAAGCAGCTGGAGAAAGGTGAAGACATTTGTTGCTGGTAAATATTAAGTAATGTCCTGTGTCCTACTAGAACAAAACTTTGTGATCATTACAGAAGTTCAAGTCATCACCGCAGGATTGTAAACACCGACCCGTATTGTAAAATATACACCCCAAATTGTATTTATTGACCTATTCACCGGGACAATAAACACGACTTCCTGCTCCGGCGGTATTTCAGCACTTATGAGGTCATTTCTGCTTTGTCTTGCACTCACTTGGGTTCCTGGCTGCCTTGTTTAGAATCAGAATTAACACGACTAACCACACAGACCGCGGAGAGCCGTACAGATATCCCAGGACTGCGTGTGCGGAAGCTGATTTATGAAGCCGAGAGCTCAGTGATATGTTTAGCATTCGCTAGACTCTGGTTCCTGCGGTTTATGCTTTGAATGGACAAGTAGCTCCCAATGTCATGATGTAAGAGTAGAAAAGAGATTATTTAGTCTGAGAAACCAAACTACAGTCAACTGACGGAAGCATAGTTGATGGGGTCAAATATGACACATTTATCAGTAAAGACTGTCCGTAATTTTGCAATTTCTTCATAACTATCTCTCGTGTCATGATGAAAAGGTGTGACAATTTACTAAATATCCTGTTATCATTTGAACATGACTGTCATTAGGATGTAAACAGGGCCGGTGCTAGACGATTTTGCACCGTAGGCAAGACCAGCTACTTGTTTTTTTAAAAACTTTTAAAAACAGTAGAAAATATTAAATCAACAAAACATAAAACTGGATTTATTTTAAAGTGGAGCTCCACCCAAAAGGGGAAGTTCCGCTATAAGGATTGGCACCTTTGGGGGGCGGGGGGGAGCGGGTACCCGAATTTGACAGGTACCCGCTCCCACTTCTGGTCCGATCGCCTAGGCCAGGGGTGCGCAACTGTGACCCATCAGCTGTTGGTAAACTACAAGTCCCATCATGCCTCTGCCTCTGGGAGTCATGCTTGTAACTCAGTTTTGCAGTGCCTCATTGGACTTGTAGTTCTACAAAGGCTGGTGGGCCACAGTTGCCCACCCCTGGCCTAGCCAATCGAAAGTGGAAGGTGCCCTCCCTCTCTGTAGTCTTTTGGGACACGTGACAGGTCCCAGAAGACTACAGGACCATTCATGAAGCACAGCGCTACTCGCGCATGCGCAGTGAGTACCCGGCTGTGAAGCTGCATGCTATCACACTGAAGATGCCGGCATCCTGGAATACAGGATGAAACGGGCTGCGGGGGACACACTGGGGGACTGAGGGATAGGTAAGTGGCTGTTTTTTAAAAGTCAGCAACTACAGTTTTTGTAGCTGCTGACTTTTATTTTATGACAGGGTGAGTGGAACTCCGCATTAATTTGCAAAAATAAGCGCCGTAAGATTCCACCAGTACAAATATTAAACACAAAACCAGTGTCCCGGACGGACTGTATCTGTGGCTGGCAGTGGCAGGGTGACAGTTGCAGTGAGTGAAGGATGATGGATCCACACTCTGACAGATCCCAGGCTGGAATTCCCCAGGCAATGGGGGGAGGTAAAACGCTGTAACAGCAGGCAGCTGAACTGAGCGATCCCACACAGTGACAGATCCGACACAACACACCATCACCGACACTGACACAGATCAGCAGGCCCAGAAGGCACTAGAAGAGCAGTGATGTCATCACTCACTGACACATTGCACATGTGATGGATGTCTGCCTGGCCGGGTCACACTCACACACATGAGACATCAGAGTCAGACATTACCTTCCTCTGCAGGTGCAGCTCTGCCTCCGCTGATGAATGGGAAGAGAAGGGCTGGAACTACACAGTGATAAGCAACGGCCAGCCAGCTTGCAGTAAGGGACTGAGTCTGAGAGGAACACTGGAAGGATGGAAGGAGCGGTAGCTCAGCTGCTACACTGTCCCCAGAGAACCGGCATCTTCCTCTGTCCTTTGTTTATCCCCTCTGCTGCTTCTCTACTCAGCTGAAGGATCATTCAAGACGTGGAGGCATCCCACACAGAGAGAGTGCCGGCTTGTGCTGCGCCCAAGCACCCCTAGGTGGCAGTGCACCCTAGGCAGCTACCTTGTTTGCCTAGTGGAAGCACCAGCCCTGGATGTAAACTAAACCTGTACTTGGACAATTTTGAGGTAAACCACAGGTTCTCTTTGGAGCAGGGAGAGGTCAAAAGTTGTGAATTCCCCTACAAAATATTGAGTTCAAGTGTTTGCAGTGAAGGGTATGGGTAATGCTACAACAAACAAAGATTTTTTAGACAAGTGCAATTCAAACCTGGTTCCAAAAACAACAGGCCTTTTTTCTTTTCCAACATAACTGTGCTCCTGTGTACTAAGCCAGCTCCATAAAGACACGGTTTGACTAACATGATGTGGAAGACCTTGCACACAGCCCTGACCTCAGCCCCACTGAACACCTTTGAAATAAATTGGAATGGCAATTATGAGCTAGGTCTTCTTGACCAACATGAATACCTAACCTCATAAATGTTCTTTTGGTAGATTGGGTACCATTTCCCACAGGCACATTCCAAAATCTTCTGAAAAGCTTTTTCAAAAGAGTGGAGAAGCTTGCACAGAGCCCTGACCTCAGCCCCACGGAACACCTTTGGAATAAATTGGAATGACAATTATAAGCCAGGTCTTCTTGTCCAACATGAATAATTGATCTCACAAACATTCTTGTGGTAGATTGGGTACAACTTCCCATAGACACATTCCAAAATCTTGTGAAAAGCCTTCCCAAAAGAGTGGAGGAACTTATACCTGGTGGGTGGTGAGGGGAAACAACATATTAATGCCCACGGTTTGCTCCAGGGGGAGTATCAAGTTGCAAATTCCAAATTTCTTGGTGATCCCTGAAGAAGATCAAGTCCTTCTCACCGTATTAGGAAAGGGGGAGCCCATGACTATTTCTGACGACCCATAAGATGCTAGGATCCCCCTGAGCTGTCTGCCTTTATGACTTGCAGCCAAGAAATTCAGTTCCCAGTAGAAGCATGGCTGTTATGGTTAGATTGGCCATGTTTTACACAACAGTAAAGACTATGCTCAACTTGTTTATTTGAATAATTCACTTTAAGGCGCTCAGTCCCTCCATTTGGAGTGAAATTGGCTTTACCGTGGCCGAACAATACCAAGACAAGTCGGAACCTGGATGACTATGTGGGGAAGTCTTCTTCTTACACTTTGATAAGTAAGGTGATTATTAGTGATTTGCATGACTGTAAATTTTGTTTCGTTTTGGTTTCCTTCATTAAAGCAGAGCTCCACCCAAAAGGGAAGTTCCACTTTAAGTAATGATCCCCCGCGCCAGGAATTGGCATCTTTGGGGGATCTTTCTGATTTTGACAGGTACCCCCTCCCACTTCCGCTGCGATTGCTTAGGTGATCAGAAGCGGAAGTTGTCCTACCCCCTCCCTCTCTGTAGTCTTCTGGGACACAGGACAGGTCCAAGAAGACTATGGGACCATTCACAAGGCACAGTGCTACTCACGCATGAACAGTGGGTACCCAGCTGTGAAGCCATAAGCTGTCACAGCCTGGTGCCAACACTTAAGATGCTGTTCCGGGAAGTGATGATGGCCGGTGAAATCGGCTGTGGTGAGTACACCGCTGAATCGTGGGACAGGTAAGTGGCTGTTTTTTAAAAGAGTGAATTTAGCAGTTTTTGTAGCTGCTAACTTTTATTATCTTGTAGCTTTGACTGAAGTTAAGCATTTTGTTTCATCATATTTATTATGTTTAAATGATTCGTTTTCAGAATTAATTTCGTATATCAGATTTGTTTGATATATTCGGATTCGTTTTGTACATTCTTTGTTCTGATTCATATTTTATTGGCTATATTCATTTTAATGTGTCAATTCATTATTTCGGGAGATTACTTGTGCACTCTGGGTTGAATGGAGGTGGATCCATAATCTCCAAATCATAACATGATAATTTCGGATTAATTTGTTATGTTATGATTTGGAGATTCTGATGGATCCATCCCATATAACCTAAACACAATAAGTGGAATCATCATCATCCTATTTCTCATTTATACTTTGCTGTATTTATTGCAATATGTTTCCATGGCATATGTAGTGCATTTTTTATAATAATGAGAAATGTTAATGCAACATAAAAATTAAATGGATCTGAATCAATTTGGATCTTTCATTATGTCGTTGAATTATTTTGTATGCTTTGAACATCCAAATGAAACAAATTAATTCTTTGTTTTGTTATAATTAATTTCGGATTAGTTGAAATTCGCTACTATTGTGAATCAGAGATTCAGATACATCGCGCATGTCTAGTGGTTATTGACTGGAGTAAATTTCCTCAACTCTTCCAGTCGATATTCTGGAGGTTGGTGTAAGGGACCGCCCGGCGGCACCTCCAGCAATCCACTGGTCAGGTGCTCCCAGGTCCCGGAGCACTTGTTCACCAGGGCCCCTGATGGTGGGGATGGACTTGGAGCACTCCGAGACCAGGTCGCGACTACTGGGCACACCCACCAATGGTAGAGGTATCCACCGAGGGCTCCCGCAGAGTAAGAGCCTGATGTGAGGAGATCGGGCGATCCCGACGGGATAGATGAGCAGGTGCAGGGTCAAACAAGCCGGGTCGGGAGCCGTGGGGTCTGCGAGGTACAAAACAGTGGGCAGAGAATAGTCGGGTCACACGCCAGGTCAGCAACAGTAAATCAGAACCAATAGGGGGCATCCAGGAGAGAGGTCAGGCAAGCCAAGGGTCAGGGCAGGAGAGTACAGCAAGGTCAGGCAATCCGGGTCAGCAACTATCCAAAAAACACAGGTACACAGGATCAGGAAACAGAAGGGGACCAAACGGCAATCAGTGACAGCTCAGGGCAATTTAAATACCGCGCCCTGCGCTTTCATTGGTGCCTGGCGCACACCCGTGTCCCCCAGTGCGCATGCGCGAGTTCGCCGCCTCGGCCGGCCCAGACCTAGTGCCCGCTTCCCTATGCGAGGCAGCGCACTGCGCCTGCGCCGGGACCAGCGCCGCGGCGATTCCCGACAGTTGGTATTCATCTGCTGTGGTCACTTTAGGCCTGATTCTAGCCAGTTTCTATTAGGACCACATTGATACATAAAACCTCTTATGTCCATAAAAAAGTCAAACTGTTGTATTGCAGCTCATTGACATAAGGCAGCTATTTGTCTTTAAGCACGGGTAATTTTAATTTGGACGCAAATTGTTGGATTTCACAACATGCCTTGTTACGCAACTTTCTGTTTTATTATTTTCTATATAACTGAAGAGCGAGTTTACCCCCACATGTGTGCTCACCATGTGTCAATCTATTTTATTGTATGTGTAGGATAGGTATAGTCACATTCAGGGTTCCTGTGAGTTTTACAGAAGCCTAAACCCATATAAACCATCATCTCAAACAGAAGACCGTGCTGAGGTCAATCCCCAATCAATCTGTTATAGACATTCAAGTATTGCATTAATAGATCAAAGTGAATCTGCAAGTTGCCCATTGACAGTAAAAGCTGTAGGGATGATTGAAATAGAGAGTTTTCATTTCCCAAAAATGTTTGTGAAAATCGGCCAATTTTTGTGAAACGTAACCTATTCGGCAAAATGCATTGGAATTAATGGGGAAGGTGGAAATAGGGGTTTATGGTGATTTTTATGGACTTTAAATGGCTCTGGAGGCTTCAAGAAGCCCCTTTCAACTCACCTGGACCTGTTCTTGTGCCTTTCTTTAGCCTACTTGTAGCACTACCCTGAAGGGGCTGCTCGATGATGCTTGTCCCCAGCGGTTGCCCTGACCTTGCAAGCCTCCCAACACCTCTGACACTCTGGGTTCAGACAATGGTGTATTTAGGTTTCATGCTGCCCTAGGCAACGCAAAAATAGGCTCCCCCCCATGGAAAGACCTTGACACCGACCAACACCCCCCTCCCCCATGAAGAGAGCCTGACATTGACCAGCAACACCCCAGCCCCCACCCAAGATTGCCTTCCATTACCACCACCCCCCATACACTGGCAATGCCCCCCCACCAGACGCTTCTAGAGAGAAGACACTTCACGGCTCTGGACATCCCCGGGAACAAGAACCAGGCTCTGCTTACACCATCAAACAGCCCACAGCCTATCTCAGATCCCACCTGGTCCATATGCTGTGTCCCTTCTTCCATCCCTTCCTTTAGGGGGCGGCGTTGCCCCCCTGAAAAATGCCACTGCCCCCCTGAACAATGCTGCTGCCCCCCTGAAAAATGCCGCCCTAGGCAAATGCCTTGTTTGCATTGTGGTAAATACGCCCCTGGGTTCAGACATATTTCAACAGCAAATAATAATAATGCAAGAGACACAATTCTTTAGTAACACCTCTATATTATACTGGTTCAAAAGTGTAGACCACAGGAATAATGGGTTTAAGAAACACAACACCAGTGAAGAACTGGATCCACTCTGCTAACAGGAAGTGATGTCGCTGTCTCAGTACTGGGCACTAGGGGAAAAAGGATTAACTTGCAATGCATTTTGCTGAAATGGTTACATTTCACAAAAATCGTCCGATTTTCACAGAAATATTTTGGGAAATGAAAACTCTCTATTTCACTCATCCCTACGGCTTTTACTCTCAATGGGCAAATTGTAGATTCACTTTGATCTATTAATGCAACACTAGAATCTGTTATAGATATTCAGGGACACTTACAGATGAGTGTATTTAATAATGACGTAGCCGGAACCTAGCTACATACTTATTTAACTTTTTTGGCAATGAAAGAAAGTAAAAAATAATCAAGAATCAAATAAAGAAAAAGTAAACAGAAATACAAAGAACACTAAATGAAATAAACTAAACTACCTTAAAGCCCAGCTGAACCTTCAGTTTAAATCATTCCAGGTGCATAAAAAAAGTGTTCAATGTCTTGTGGTTAATTTTCTCCCTAAAGCAGCCACAGTCTAAGTAGATCAGCCTGCCCTCTGCCAGCAGCTGCAGAGTGGGACTCTCGCTGTCTTCTGAGCAGCAATGATCTCATTGCAGAGGCTCAACATTCCCCAAAATGAGTCAGACCTATAGCCCTGCAACTAGCAAAGCTCACGCTCCCTGATAATTGGAGAGCTCTAGCTCTGACTCGGCATGGGGCGTGATGGACCTCTTCAGAGAGATCACTGCTACCCCACTGAGAGTAAAGCATGGGGTGGACTGGCAACTCATGGGGCCCCCAGGCAATAGGGGATCATGGGGCCCCTGTGTCCTCACCCACACTCAAACCACGCCGAGAAAAGCCTATGAAAAGTACCAGGGGCATCTCATGGGGCCCCCTACTGACCCCAGGCCCTTGGGCAGTGCCCAAGTTCCCAAATGGTCAGTCCGCCGCTGCTTGCAAGAGAGGCTTTTCTACTCAGGCTGATATTTAAAGAAAATAAACTGTTAAGGCTAGTTTATTATAGCGTTATCCCTCAATTGACACATGGAAGAAAGGTACTCTTCACCACCTTATTTAACCCCTACCCCCTTGGGTGCAGCCCAGGGGCGGACTGACAACTCATGGGGCCCCCGGGCAATAGGGGATCATGGGGCCCCTGTGTCCTTGCCCAAACTCAAAAAAGCCTATGAAAAAGGTACCAGGGGCATCTCATGGGGCCCCTTACTGACCCCGGGCCCTCAGGCAGTGCCCAAGTTTCCAAAACGTCAGTATGCCCCTGGTGCAGCCCAATTCAGGTGAATGGGTCACATTTGGCGGACATGTGAGGGAGGATAATTTGTGCTGTGGCCTCGACAAAAAGCATCGAGGGGGTGACATCCCCATTGTCTGCCTTTGCAGCTTAAGGGGAAGTGGTTGTGGGGTAAGAACACACGGTTGAGCTTCCCACCTGCAAGCCTTTGCACACCTTTTTCTTTTTGATACACCTGGAGTGAATTTAGCAAATTTAAACTGAAAGGCCAGCTAGATCTTAAATACACCCTAAAAAAACATATGTAATCAGTGGAGTAGTGATCAGGTCAGGGTTTCCCAGCTAGGTGTTTGATTTCTCCTACCTGCTTCTTGAAGAAGTTTCCATAATTTAGGACAGGAGCGTCAAATGACCAGTAGGAATATTTACAGTATAATGGAAAACAGATGAGAGGACGCTTCTGCCTTCCTTGATTGCAACTCTGCCTGGTGCTCAGACCTGGAGGCTGCTGATGCCTCCCACAGATCAGAATCCCTAGAAGGAGGTGTCCAGAAAGTGACTGCGGCGGTGATAAATGTTTGTAAGGCTTGTTCTTGGGGCTACTGCTCCTGGAGGCAGCATTACTGAGTCAAGGATTGTAGTCTGTGCCTCAGCAGGATGTCAAGCTAGAGAAGATTGGCTCAAAGGCCTGGCACATGCCACATGTGATAGATCTTGGTGCCCTCTGGCCTTCATGAGGATGACAATTGCTCAAAACTTTGCTGACTGGTCTTCAGCTCCCTAATACCCTTGTTCCTGTGTGCTTGTTACTTCTGGATTTCCTGTTTCTGACCCAGCTTGCTTCTGGACTTCCCCTTACTTCTTTCCTGGCTCTGACCTTGGCTTGTTCCATGGACCTGTTCTCAATTACCTCCTGTGTATGACCCTGGCCTGCCTCCAACCATGCTCTTGTCTACTCCTCTGCCTGATTACTGTGCTGTGAGCTTTATTTCCATTTCTGACCAGGTTTCCTGCCTTATCCTGCCTGCTGTGAACTGTCTGCACTTCCCAGTGTGTCATCCTGGATTAACTGCTTTCATTGCCAGGCTTCCACCTGAAGAGGCGTCACCAGTGAAGATCCATCTGACTACCATACAGCTGGAAACCTGTGCTTACCATCTCCTGTCACCATCACCAGGGGTGTTTTGCACTCATCCGCAAGGGAAGCCTTCTCATAATCTTGGTCTCAAAACCAGGTACGTGACAAAAGGGCTTCTCGAAGATTGCCAAAGAGGGTTTTGGCTACAGTTTAGGCCTCAGCAGGAGCTGAGGGCCTTGGCAATATTGTTAAAGGATCTTTGTGTGGGACGGCACTGTCTGAAGTTTTGATCTGGAGAAGGATTTTTTACCTCCCTTACTGAAGATTTCCCAGTGGAAGAATGGTGTACACTAGTGAATAGGACCTGGTTTGGGACCTTCATGTGTGATGGCAGTTTTAAGGATTTAGTGTGAAGATCGTCCTCCTGTTGATTGCTAATAGTGTTTATCATATGATCCTAAACCCCTCTCCTGTTAAAGTTTTTCATCAATAAACAGTAAAAGGACATCCCCTATACTGAGCCTGTATTGTCGGAGTGCATGGAACTGCGCTTGTGACTGGCAGACTCTATACTATTGTGGGCGACCTGGTCATAGTCTTGGTGCCTCCTCTTCTACACTAACAAAATTATATAAAATCAAGGCAGAGAAATGTAACAGACAGCTTGTGGTTACTGAAAATACACAGATGACACATTTCATTTTAAAAGTTTAGAATTACTGACTGGTTTACTTCAAGTTATAGCTATTCTCTACCCTTTTTTCCAGCTCCAGTGCATCCTGTTTGTTATCCAAATCGCACAAATCAATATTCAAGATATATTTGTACTAATGCCATGAAGTAGGGAAAGTCAGCCCTAGATGTTCACCCCTGTTCGTGTCCAACTTAATGGCATAAACATCTTCTGAACATCAAACAGACTCGTCCGGAAGACATTAAAATTCTTGTATTTTATCACTTTTCTCCCTGATCGTGCAAAATAAGTTCTACCAAAGTTCACAAGGAGTTCATGGAACACGTGCCAGATCATACGTGTTTTTCATCTTCTTCTAACCTGCACCAGAAGATGAGGAGGAAAAAATAGCAGAATGTTCACATATTGTGTAATCAACACACAGCAAGAGGACATTATACTCAGCTGTGAAAGGCTATAAGAACCATCATAAAACTGTCCAATAAGGGTTCAGGTAGAGGCGACCTTGCAGGAAAATAAAATTAAAGCAGACCTAGAACAGATGTTGCAGAGGAAAAAAAGTATGTCTATGAATGGGAATAGATGAAGTTATGACACTGCCTGGCTCTCTGACTGGACTGGGTCTCACAGTGGCACTGAAAAGTGTTTCTACTGATAGAAACTCATAGAAACAAATTTCTAATTTTATGTTGCCATACTATTCTAGAGACATAAATGTGAGAACTGTCTATGGGGAACAACCAGGGGCGGACTGACAACTTATGGGGCCCCCGGGCAATAGGGGATTATGGGGCCCCTGTGTCCTTGCCCACACTCAAATTACACCCAAAAAAGCCTATGAAAGGTACCAGGGGCATCTCATGGGGCCCCCTACTGACCCTGGGCCCTCGGGCAGTGCCCGAGTACCTGAATGGTCAGTCCGCCCCTGGGAACAACATATAGGTCAACTCTTCACCTTCCATCTCAAGGTATATCAACAAGGCAGGCCTATCTCACAAAGAACTCTAATCTAACCCTTACCAATTTTGCATTCGCCTATAGGCAATACGTTGTACATAAAGCTGTGATATATATAGCTTTCATGATCAAAACTGCTTGGTGTTCTAGGCAATGACTTTTAACTCCCTTAAATTTGTGCTCCAACTTAATTATTTTTTTTTGTTTAAATACAGTTGGTTTAATCAAAAATCTAATAATTTTGGGGTTTTTCACCTGTACGTGAAAGAGGATGGGTCTACATATAAGCAAAGGAGTTCCTTGACAATATGGACTTAATTTAATAAAGTCAAATAGGCTATTCACTTTCCAGGGAAATTTTTATTTAGCAAAATAATTTTCCCTATTCATGCATATAGCATGAAAGCTGTTGGATGTAGTACATGAATTGTCTTGGTTTTATCAATTGCTGAATATACAGTAATGAATGCTTTCTTGGCAGCCAGTGCAGAAAGGTTTCTGTTGGCAGTATGTTGAAAGCAGAATCCTACAAGCAAACCAGAGGTCTTTTTCAGAAGAGAGCCATGCTTGGAGAAGGGAGCACATGCTCACTTTCAACTGGAGAAGGGGGCCTACTCAACGGCGGACTGACAACTCATGGGGCCCCCGGGCAATAGGGGATCATGGGGCCCCTGTGTCCTAGCCCAAACTCAAAAAAGCCTATGAAAAGGTACCAGGGGCATCTCATGGGGCCCCTACTGACCCTCAGGCAGTGCCCAAGTTTCCAAATGGTCAGTCCGCCCCTGGGCCTACTGCTCACCCTCCATTGAAACCACATCACCAATTCACCAATAGAGCCAAAATGTAAATTGGTCCTAAATTTACAATAAATCAGCCTAGTCTGATATTTGTTATATGGATTGTCCAAATTTTCCTTTTCGTTCCATGGCAATTTTAAAATGTGTAAGAATAAAATATAATGTTGAGAAACCCAAAAAGCATTTGTTTGACTAAACAACTTTTTTAAGAGAGCGGCACAAAAATATTGCATTGCCAATACCGTTCAGCATTAGAAAGCCACTGTGCTTGAGGCTTGTTAGTGTAGTGCTACCCTCTTAAGGGCCGCTGTGTAGTGGGTATCCCTAAGCCTCCCTCTGCACAGCCAAGCAATAGGTATTTTTCACACAGACTTGCATCCAAAGACAATGGCCAGTCCATGGGCTTGGTTTTGTTGTTTTATTAGGGGAAATAAACTTGGATAGGGAAATCGGGATTACGGGATGCCCAGTTTGGCTTGAATCAATGGAAGGGGGACACTATGTACAAAGGCAGATCCTGGACTGTTCTTTTCCTGAAAGCATCAGTTGTTGCAGGTCAATAGCAGCTGCCCCTTATGGGCAAGGAACTAGCATACCCTCAAAAATCAGCTTTACTTCTCGTTGCTACGTGCAAAGATGTCTTCTCTCCCCCTGTAGAGCTGCTCCCAGCATTACAGCCTGCAAACATTACCAGCCCCCTGGCTTCTTGGAAGATCTCCTGGGACAAGGATAAAGCATTGAGCCCAGCGCTATCCTTATAAAGCTTGCTATGAGTGGAAGTCTTTCTCCTTGTAAATCCCAGAGGGTGCTGCTGTACTCACACTGTCCTCTTGCTCCCTGCTGGTCCAGGTCTCGATTTCCATTCACACCTCACTGCTAAATGTATGCTCCCGAGCCAGCCCAAGCCCAGCCTGGAGGTTGCCCTCCAGACCTAGGGGACCACTCCCAGGCAGCGACAGTCTCCTTAGAATTCTATCTTCTACCAAACTCCTCTGTCAGCCTGTCCCTCCCATTTTTATGGGCCAGTCCACCACTCCGCTATGGCCTCCAAACCTGGGATTGCAGATTAGATCTCCACCTGCTTACCAACTTCTGGAGGGTTCTATGGTCCTCCAGAGTCAGGAGGAGGCCATAGAGCCACAACCTGTTGAGTCATCCAGCTGACTTCCAATAACCTGACCTCAATCACAGACTCACACAACTACCATGAGTCATACACAATGATTTTATCTACAGTACACTACACCATTCTAGTAGCACACTAGAGGGTGCTAGATTAGATTGACAGATTGGAAACGTAACGCCCTTCAGTCCCTCTTTCTTATGCTATATGGCAGGATTTGTTAACTGCCAGTATCCATAGCCCTTGTGGATAAAAGAACCAAAGAAATGAGGAACGGAGCTAAATCTCAGAATAACTAAACAAATTGAAACAAAAATCTCTACACTATGGAACCGGATTAATCTGATGTGTCAGATGATGTGGGTATCTTTGTCAGTAACTCTACTGTATTTCCATGTTTTAATAGGTTTAGGAACCCCTTCTCTATGGTCTACTTGGTGACTCAATAACCCCATTCTCTGTCCTGCCATCATTGCAGCAGCTCATTTGTGAATGGACAAAAGGAGTGTATTTGTAGGAAGGTAGAGGAGCTGGGAGGAAAGTCTAGAGCAGCCTTTCTTAAAAGCCTATTCACTTTTTAACCCAACGGAACCTTTGAAACACTTTTCAGGTTTCTGGGAACCCCTGCTAAGATTGGTCAATCTGGGGTCATTGAGAAAATGCCCCTTACATTGGTGACGATAGGGAAGAATGCCCCTCATACAGAGGTGGACAGAATGAAATATAAATAAATAAAATAACAAAGGAACAAAGGCATCAATACCACTGGCTCTGCCAGATGGTGATTATTGTAGGTAAGCACCACCAGATAGGAGGCCAATTAGCCAAAGCTCAAGGAACCCCTAGAAACCTTTGGAGTAACTTCTTGGTTCTGCAGAACCCTGCTTGAGAATGGTTGGTCTAGAGCAGAGTTTCTCAACCAGGTTTTCTCCAGAGGTTGCTATGAGTTCCTTGAGCAAAGAGTATTTTCTCCCTCTCAAATAAGTTCCCACTGACACCATTGATCAGTTTAGCTATCTGTAAGGGGGTAATTCTCTCCAATAACCACAACTGTGAGGTGCATTCTTCCCACTGACCATCTCACTAATGTATCATGAGTTGTAGATATAGTAATTTTTAGCAGGGGTTCCCTGAGAAAGTTATTTCAAGGGTTCCTCTGTGTTGAAAAGGTTGAGAAAGGCTATCCTAGAGCTATTTGTCTATTTGTGACTCATGTAAGACATGTTATTGGGACATAAAGTGTCCCCATTACACAGCATGTCTTTTCACAGACTTTTTTTTAGATAGGCATAGGCCAGACAAGGCCAATACATAGCAAAGTCATAATGGCAACCTTCTGGAAACCACGGACTGATAATTTGTTACTCATCCTGGGATAAGGTCTGTTTTACATATCAGTCACATCTATCATTTCATACTGGAAGAGTGACATGACCAGTAGTCAAACCACATGTATATGTATTCTTAAATACCTCATCTGCACCAGACAACATCTCAGATGGGAGCTCACTGATGAGGTGCAGAGTCATAGACTCAGCTGGCGGAATTGTTGGAGATCTATTACTTTGTTGCCAACATACTGCATCATTTCACTGCGGATGATGCACGCTCCCTGATGGAGTCTGTTTATTATTTGTGGAAACATTTGGAGATTCACTGTAATTGATTCTGAAAAGAGCATTCAGCTGTGTTCCAATTCTAGATAATGTCTTTTGAAAAGATCCGTGTTTGCATGTGCCGTGATGTATATTACGGTCAATGTCTAATCAAACTTCCACACTGAGCAGGTCATGACATTGATGTAATAATTCTATACTTAGCCTGGAATAAAATGTGTTAGTGAGTCAAATGGGAGACTAATCAAACCATTGAGTTCCAGGCCACAAAGGCAATCTACCAGTTAACTGCAAACACTATTCAGGAACCCACACCAATGAAAGAGCCAGAAAATGTGATCAGTTGCCGTAACCTCGGCGGTATGATTCTTTCCGATTTTTTGTGCTGAAAGCGGTACCATTTTTTTGCATGGAAATATGTAGTTTTTTTATTGTAGGCTGTAATTTTTAGGAATACCATGCATTAAATAGTGAACCGCTCCCAAATTATCTAAACAAATTCCCTCTGTGCATACCATAAATACCCACTGAACTTAAAAATAATTGATACTATAAGGTGATAAAAACCATATAAACTAAATCAATTAGTGAAAAAATAAAATGCATAAACACCTCTCATATATACCAATTATTATTGCCTCTTAATAGATCTGTGATGGAAAATAACGAATATAAAATCCATGATGAATACTCAAATATCAGTGATAGAATCAATTATCATAATAATACTAATTCATAATAAAAAATGTGACAAATCGTGATAATTGTGACAAACCTATAGATCAAAAATAGTGATTCTGCAATAAATTATGTAATACATATATCTTGTGATAAACCCTATAACAGAATAAAATAAAAATAAATTGCTACTTAATTCAGTGATAAAAATGAATGAACTCAGTGTTCAAAATAAACTCAAATAGTCCATGCAAAATGTGAAAACACTCTGTGATCTTCACTTCTAGTGCTCAAAAAGGAATCCTCCAATGGCAGCAATGCCTGCTCACCTCCCCTCCTTGACCCACACAGGGCCACAAGGCAAAAAACTCTCCTCAAAGGCAATCCTTTCCTCCAGGCAACTCAGCAAGGGACCTCAGGACTTCCACTCCACCTCCTCTCAACACGTCATATAGGACACAAACAAAAGCTTCCCATAGTGTAATACCGTTTATTAGGAGTAATTTGGCATAACAAATTTTTCCCACTCACATGCAATCCTTGAATACAGCGCTTTTCCACCTCACATCATGGGTGTATTCTCATACAGGGAGGGAAACAAATATGGCCGCTGCGTCCGGACAAACGTCCCCACGTGACCGGAAGTGACGGAATCTCGAACTGGGAATGGCGTTCCGACGCGTTGCGTCACGTGCGTCGTGACTTCATCAGGGTCAAGTCACGACGCACAGCCTGATGAAGTCACGACGCACGTGACGCAACGCGTCGGAACGCCATTCCCAGTTCGAGATTCTGTCACTTCCGGTCACGTGGGGACGTTTGTCCGGACGCAGCGGCCATATTTGTTTCCCTCCCTGTATGAGAATACACCCATGATGTGAGGTGGAAAAGCGCTGTATTCAAGGATTGCATGTGAGTGGGAAAAATTTGTTATGCCAAATTACTCCTAATAAACGGTATTACACTATGGGAAGCTTTTGTTTGTGTCCTATATGACGTGTTGAGAGGAGGTGGAGTGGAAGTCCTGAGGTCCCTTGCTGAGTTGCCCGGAGGAAAGGATTGCCTTTGAGGAGAGTTTTTTGCCTTGTGGCCCTGTGTGGGTCGAGGAGGGGAGGTGAGCAGGCATTGCTGCCATTGGAGGATTCCTTTTTGAGCACTAGAAGTGAAGATCACAGAGTGTTTTCACATTTTGCATGGACTATTTGAGTTTATTTTGAACACTGAGTTCATTCATTTTTATCACTGAATTAAGTAGCAATTTATTTTTATTTTATTCTGTTATAGGGTTTATCACAAGATATATGTATTACATAATTTATTGCAGAATCACTATTTTTGATCTATAGGTTTGTCACAATTATCACGATTTGTCACATTTTTTATTATGAATTAGTATTATTATGATAATTGATTCTATCACTGATATTTGAGTATTCATCATGGATTTTATATTCGTTATTTTCCATCACAGATCTACTAAGAGGCAATAATAATTGGTATATATGAGAGGTGTTTATGCATTTTATTTTTTCACTAATTGATTTAGTTTATATGGTTTTTATCACCTTATAGTATCAATTATTTTTAAGTTCAGTGGGTATTTATGGTATGCACAGAGGGAATTTGTTTAGATAATTTGGGAGCGCTTCACTATTTAATGCATGGTATTTATGACTTATTGGTTGAGGTTGAGTGATTGCAGCTAGTAGATAGGGACTTACCCATATCAAGCGCAGGAGGATATCCCCCCCGAATTTTTAGGAATAACTCACTGAAATCTGTACGAACAAGAGTCTAGTAAACATCCCGGGTAGGATAAAATTTGAAACACCAAATCATGAATTATAATTTAATAAATAATCATAAAAAATAATAATATAATAATAATAATAAATTTAATTCAATAATATAATCAAACCAAAAACACTTAAATTTGAAATACAGAGGCAAATTCGCACATCGCTGAGCAAAGACGCAAAATCGTTTTCAGTGTCTGATGACGAATTTCCCCCACGAATCATTATCACTCAATTCTGTAAGTGGTTCTGATTTACTATTGCTGTTCTAAAACCGCTTTTGACGTAAAGGGACGCTTTTTGGACGCCATGGACTTTTCTAAGTTTCCAGGCAGAAAGAACATTCAAAATGCAGGCAGGGCGCCGGACAAAGCAGTAGGGACAAAATATATGTGAAATGCATTGAAACAGCAATGACAGCAAAAATGACATTTTTTAAACATTTCAAATTTCCCGCCGGTTTCCGGCGCCCGTACATCCCGACATCACAGGGACCAGAACACAGGAGCCGGATGCCGGCATCGGCCGGAGGAGATGGCCGGGGACGCTGCAGGGGACACATCGCGGGAGCGAAGGACAAGGTAAGCTCTGCAGGGACCCCCAGAGCAACGCCGCATGGTAAGCCCGAGTGTAGCTCGGGGTTACCGCTTTTGGTATAGAAATTTTACCCCGAGCTACACTCGGGAATACCGCTAAGGAGGTTAAAGGATAACTCCAATTTCATAGAAATAAAATATAGTGGACAATTATTATTATTATTATTATTATTATAATACAGGATTTATATAGCGTCAAAAACTTGCTCAGCGCTTTACAATATAACGGGAGACAATACAGCAACAATACAGTTCAATACAAGAGGGATAGGAGGGCCCTGATCCTCGGAACTTACAATCTAGGAGGGAGGGGCTAGTGGTTCAAAAGGTAGTATCTGTGCGTGATGGACTCGTAGGAAGAGTAGAAGATTCCATTTTTAGCTGAGGCAGGATAGGCTTCCCTGAAGAGATAGGTTTTCAGAGATCGCCTAAGAGTGAGCAGAGTAGGTGATAGTCTGATAAATTGGGGTAGAGAATTCCGGAGGATGGGGCAAGCTCTGGAGAAGTCCTGGAGATGAGCATGGGAGGAGGAGACAAGGTAGCTAGAGAGTAGGAGGTCGTTATAAATGGCTTTATATGTTATTGTTAATGTTTTGAATTTTATCTGTTGGGCAATGGGAAGCCAGTGGAGGGATTGGCAGAGAGGGATGGCAGATATGGAACAGTTAGTAAGGTGGATGAGTCTTGCAGCAGCATTCATGATAGACTGAAGAGAGGATAGCCTGCGATGAGGTAGGCCAATGAGGAGGGAGTTACAATACAAAAATCGTGGAAAAAAATCAAAATCCAAACATTGTTGCTCTGGGAGCAAACTATAAGTTATATATAAAGTTATGACCTACGGGTCCCTTTATATGCATCATAGTGTTTCTGTAAGTGAGGCAGCCCTGGCACCCACATCCATGTACGGTGGTCTTGCCCTACTGTATGCTCATTTTGGGCAGACATTTTTAGGATGCTCTCAACTCGTTATTGCAGTTTATCCTTCCAAATTTCCCTGGTGGCCCTTCTGAATTATTGACCAAAAGCTATAACGAAAGATCAGTTTAAATTGTTATTACGGGTAACCACTGCGGCTGAGCAAACTATAGCAAAGATATGGAAGACCCTCACCCTCATCCTGGTCGAGACTAGGAATAGGGTGACACAAGCAATGGTCCATGCAAACGTTGAGGCAGTGCTACAGGACAGAGTAGCTAACTCCACTAAAACGTGGCAGCTATGGGTAGGTCATTACCTCCCCCACACTTTGTCTCCACTCATTTACTCCCATGCTGACGGCTTATACTCTCATGGTGCTACATCATTCCCATGATATGGTTATTAGGCAAGCCCATCTCTATCCCCTCTACTCTCTTGTGCCCCTCTTTTCCCCTCTCCCCTTTTTTCATTCATTCAGTGGCAGTTGGTGATTCCCAGACAGCCATCCCCATGACTTGTTGGCACTTGGATATGCAAGACCTATCATTGAGTACCTCCCCATGGGCAGCATTGCTTCTATGCACCATATTTGTTGAACTTACACCCTAGTTAAATGTCAATGACTTGAATTCTCCGTTACTGTTTACGTATATTAAAAAGGTCTTACTGCTGCACTTACTTTTGATGCATTGTTTTGTATCTGAACAAGTTTTGTTGTTTGGCAGCCAAGTTTATTTTTTCTCTAACCCAAGTGCCTTTCTGCTATTGGAATGTACAAAATCAATAAATATATTGAACAGGAAATAAAATATAGCAAAATAAATAAATAAAATAACATAGCATTTACAATTGCAAGACAGGTCATATTATAATTTAAGGCGGTAGTAAGCCGCTGCCTTTTTTTTTTAAACCTGCAAGGCAATGGCATATTGTGGTAGCATGCATCACATATTAGCACATTATGAAGTACTTACCTTAGAAAGAAGCCCTCCAGTAGGGCACTGTCACCGCTGATAGGGCTTCCATCTTCCCCTGGTCTTCCTTCTGGGTTCGCATGCTCCAGCCTTCTGACTGGCGAAGCCGTGATGACGTCACTCCCACATTTCCCGCGGGAGATTTGGCTGCGGCACGAAGCTCTGAAGGGATGGCACAGGTTTGCTGTCCCTTCTGAGCGCATGTGCTGGTGACGTTGCGTTTTTGGTGCGTTTTTGACACGTTTCGATGCATCTTCGATGCTTACCAGCTCATTTTTTCCCCTTCTCTTTTTCTTCAATTTGACGCCCGGCCAATAGCCGTATGGCATCCTGGAAAATATACTAGCTTTCCGGGAGGCCGCCATATGGCGTCCTCCCGCACATGCGCAGTTCGGGCGCTTGCAGAGCCGCGCAGCGGCGCGATCTGTCACCAGCCGTGTACCTCGCACACGTCCGATGACAGATCTGAGTACCGGCCCCTGTTGCCGGTACCATGTGACCTGATGTGAGCAATCACAGCAGGTCACATGACAGTTGTATACAATGGATGGCTTCATTCATGCCATCCATTGTATACTGGTGTCTAGCTGTGAATGGTCACAGCTAATCACATGCACATGTCATGTGATTAGCTGTGGCCAAATCACAGCTAAGCACAAAAAAACCCCTGAATGAATCGATGTCATTCAAGTAAATGCTTGCTTATAGCAAAGTAATTCTTTGCTATAAGCAAATTGTGTAAAAAAAAAAAAAATACTGATCACATCCCCAAAGTAGTACAATGTTACTATGGTAACATTGTACTACTTTGGACATAGTGAAATATGAAAATAAAATCTTAAAAAAAAGAAAAAAATTTAATAAAAAAATTTAAAATAATAAAAAAATAAAAAACGATATACATATTTTTTTCACACTGTCACCAGTCAGTGTCCCTGATCACCACCATGCTAGTTATATGATGACGCTGTACTGCACTGGTGACAGTATGTAAAAAAAAAATAGTGAAAATTATTTTTTTTTATTTTTTCATTTTCCAAAAAATTATGACAAAAAATATACAACTTCAAAAAACTCGCCATGCCTCTTATGAAGTACGTCGGACTGTCTACTTTGCAAAAAGGGGTCTTTTGGGGGATATCTGTACTGTTCTGACATTTGGGGGATATCTGTACTGTTCTGACATTTGGGGGATATCTGTACTGTTCTGACATTTGGGGGATATCTGTACCGTTCTGACATTCTTGGACCTCAGGAAATTAGATTGGCTGTCAGTACTTCAGGCCTGATCAATATTCAGATCTATACCATAGTTTGTGAACTCTATAACTTTCCTACAAACTAAAAAATACATCCTAATTTGGGTTATTTTCACCAAAGACATGTAGCAGAATACATCTCGGCCTAAATTTATGAAGAACAATTATTTATTTGCAAACTTTTATAACAGAAACAAAGAAAAAGGTTTTATTTTTTTAATTTTTGGTCTTTTTTTGTTAATTTAGCAAAAAATAAAAACCCCAGCGGTGATTAAATACCACCAAAAGAAAGCTCTAGTTGTGTGAAGAAAATGCTAAAATTTTAATTTTGGTACAATGTTGTATGACCGCGCAATTGTCATTCAAAGTGTGAGAGCGCTGAAACCTGAAAACTGGCCTGGGCAGGAAGGTGTAAAATTGCCCGGTATTGAATTGGTTAAATAGGGACATATGCATTTTTTGTGCATTTTGGTTCCTTCCGATGCATTTTTGATGCGTTTTGCCACGTCCCAGTACATTTCTGTGCAGGAAAAATTAAGCCTGTTCTACTTTTTTCTGCATCCGGAACGCACTGGAACTGCAAGCACTGATATCAACTATGACATTGACAACCATATAACCTACTTTCTGTGCATTTTGGATGCAGAAAAAAAGGAACTGAAACACATGGAGTGTGAACCGGCCCTTAAAGCAGTATTAACCACTTGCCCTCCGAAAGATTTACCCCCCTTCCTGACCAGGCCATTTTTTGCTATTCTGCGCTGAGCTATTTCAGCTGGTAACTGCGTGGTGATGTATTGCTGTACCCAAACAAAATGTATGTCCTTTTTTCACACAAAAAGAGCCTCCTTTTTTGGTATATGATCACCACTGGGATTTTTATTTTTTGTGAAATAAAAATTTAGAAAACAAACGGCATCTTCTACTTTCTGTTATGAAAAATATCCAATAAAGTCAAATTTGGTCAAAAATTTAGGCCAAAATGCAGAGGCGTCCCTAGGGTTGGTGTCACCCGGTGCAGTAACACTTGGTGACAACCCTCCGATGAACCCCACAAAATGGATCGGATCTGTGTATTGAGCATAATGAATTGGACTCCGATCCATTATGCTCAATCCGCAGATCCGATCCATCCTGCGGGGATCGTCGGCTTTCTTTACAACTTATCTTTTCTTGGAGCGGGTCCGGTGTCACCCCGTATAGGTTGCACGCTGATGATCCCTGCAGGATCGTCAGCATGCAACCTATACGGGGTGACACCGGACCCGCTCCAAGATAAGGTATGTTGTAAAGAAAGCCGACAATCCCTGCAGGATGGATTGAATCCATCCTGCAGGGATCGTCGGCTTACTTTACAACGTACCTTTTTGTGGTCCGGTGTCACCCCGTGCAGTCGGTGTCACCAGTGCGGACCGCACCCCCTGCACCTGCCTCGGGACGCCACTGCCAAAATGTATTCTGCTACATGTCTTTGGTAAAAAAAAATCCCAATACGAGTATATTTTTTTTTGTGTGTGAAAGTTATAGCGTCTACAAACTATGGTATATTGGAATTTATGCAGCTTTTACTTACTGACTGCCTATCACTTTCCTGGAGGTGCTAAAATGCCAGCGCAGTACAAACACGCCCAAATGACCCTTTTTTGGAAAGTAAGTACCCGAAGGAATTGGCTGAGAGGCATGTTGAGTCCATGGAAGATTTTATTTTTTGCCAAAAGTTTTGGAAAATGACAAAACTATTTTTTTTTTTATTTTAACACAAAGTTGTCACTTAAATATTGTTAACACATGCCATGGGTATGTGTGAAGTAACACCCCAAAACACATTCTGCTACTTCTCCTGAGTACGGGCATACCTAGCCACATACAGGAGCCCAAAATCCAAAGGTCAGACTTACAAAAAGGCATATTTCCTCATATCAATTCCTCACTATGTATCACAGTTTCAGAGGCCCAAAAATGCCAGGATAGTAAAAACACCCCCCCCCCAAATGACCCCTTTTTGGAAAGTAGACACCACAAGGAATTTGATAAGAGGCATGGTGAGTATTTTTCCGATATAATTGTTTTTGTCACTGGGTTTTGAAAAAGAAAAAAAAAGAAAAGAAAAAAGAAATTGTAATTTTCTTTCTTCACTTTCCAAAAACTTGTGTCAACAAATGAGATCAGCAAAATACTCACCATGCTTCTTATCAAATTCCTTGATGTCTACTTTACAAAAGGGGGTCATTTGGGGGGAGGGGGTGTTGCTTCTACTATAGTGGAATTTTATGCCCAGCATTAGAACCTTATGTCACACATCCCCCACTCTTCTAAACCCAAAACCAAAAATGTAACAAATTGCAGCTTATCAATCGTCAGATGTGGTGTCTTCAACAGTTTCTCCTTTTTTAGGCGTAGTTCACCTTGTTATCTGGCCAGTAGCACACCTCCTGTATTAGAGGCCCCCACTCTTGATGAAGGAGCACGGGCTGCACCTTCGGACAGCAGCATTGTTGGTCTGGGAAGGGGGGGGTGTTAGATGTACTAGAAGATTTAGATACATTAACAAATTGAAGTCAAACTCCAGCTTATACATTAAAAGTAGCTTTAGCAACAGTGTTTTTCCTTTTGGAATAAAGATGTTTATAAATAAAAAAAAATAAATGATCATTGTAAGCACCCCTGTCAGTGGTAAATGGTTTATTTCATCCCTGTATCTGATACATTCTGAAGGAGAGCTTGTTCTTTTGAAAAACAACAGACTCACTGGCTGGATCACAGATGAAAATAGAAGAAAGCCTAAAAAAAGAAAACTAACGCAGCCATCACATCTGAGTATTGGTAAGCTGCATTATAATAAATGTTTACTTTTGGGTTTAATAATGCGTTAGGATATTCTGTAAGTGCCGAGTGCTGGGGTCCAATGTCAGTGCTGTGCATCATGGAGAACTGCCCACTGCTAGAAGAAGACAAGATAGGAAGTCACTTGGCTTTGGATAATGGTAAATATATATATATATATATACAGTTGCAAGAAAAAGTATGTGAACCCCTTGGGATTACGTGGAGTTTTGCATGAATTTTGCATAAAATGTGCTCTGAATGTCATCTAAGTCACAACAATAGAAGAACACAGTCTGCTGAACATAATACTACACAAACATTAGATGTTGCCATGGTTTAATTGCACATAACATGTAAACATTCACAGTGCAGGGAGGAAAAAGTATGTGAGGCCCTAGCTTAATGACTTCTCCCACAGCTAATTGGAGCCAGGAGTGAGCCAACCTTGACTCCAATCAGTGTGATGATATTGGATGTGTTGCTGACAGCTGTCCTGCCCTTAAAAAAATCACACCTGTTTTGGGTTGACTGGTTTCAAGAAGCACTGTCTGATGTGAACCATGCCTCGCAGAAAAGAGCTCTCAGAAGACCTACGATCAAGAATTGTTGACTTGCATGAAGCTGGAAAGGGTTACAAAAGTATCTCCAAAAGCCTTGATGTTCATGTGTCCACGGTAAGACAGACTGTCTACAAATGGAGAAAGTTTAGCACTGTTACTACTCTCCCTAGGCGTGGTCGTCCTGTAAAAATGACTGCAAGAGCACAGAGCAGAATGCTGCATGAGGTAAAGAAGAATCCCAGAGTGTCAGCTAAAGACCTACAGAAATCTCTGGCACATGCTAACATTTTTGTTGACACATCTACAATAAGGAAAACATTAAACAAGAATGGAGTACATGGGAGGACACCATGGAGGAAGCCATTGCTGTCCAAAAAGAAGATTGCAGCACGTTTGAAGTTTGCAAAAGAGCACCTGGATGTTCCACAGCACTACTGGCAAAATATACTGTGGACAGATGAAACCAAGATTGAGTTGTTTGGGAAGAACACACAACACTATGTGTGGAGAAAAAAAGGCACAGCACACCAACATCACAACCTCATCCCCACTGTGAAACATGGCGGAGGGAGCATCATGGTTTGGGGCTGCTTTGCTGCCTTAGGGCCTGGACGGATTGTTGTCATTGATGGGAAAATGAATTCCAGAGTTTAGCAAGACATTTTGCAGGAAAACGTATGACCATCTGTCCGCCAACTGAAGCTCCGCAGAGGATGGGTGATGCAACAGGACAATGACCCAAAGCATACAAGTAATTCAACAAAACAATGGCTGCAGCAGCACAGAATGCGCCTTCTGGAGTGGCCCAGTAGTCAGAGTCCTGACCTCAACTCGATTGAAATGCTGTGGCATGACCTTAACCCCTTGACGCCGACGTAACACAAATATGCGGCCTCACGGACCTGTGCTTTTTTCCGTGGGGCCGCATATTTGCGTACCTGTCTTTGTGCTGGGAGCGCGCCGCTCGGCGCGCTCCCAGCACCAAGACCGCGGTGTCACTGAGAGCCACGGGTCCCGTTCTAACGATCGGGACCCAGGACTCCCGATTCCGGGTCACGTGATCGCTGTGATAGCCTCTGATTGGCTATCACAGTGATCAATCACTGTGCAGCCCAGCCCCCTTGTTTTCTCTCTGTCTATGAATGGAGAAGAGAGAGACATTGTATCTCTCGAACTCCTGACATAGAGAGATAAAAAAAAAGTTTGTAAAAAAAAAAAAAGATAAATATTAAAAAATAAAAGAAAAAATAAAGAAAAATACCTAGATCAAGGTTTGATCTAGTTCAGTACCAGGGTTAGTGTTTGGGTCAAGGTCAGGGTCAAAGGTCAGGGTCAAAGGTCAGGGTCAAGGGCAAAGGTCAGGGTCAAAGGTCAGGATTTAAAAAAAAATTGGTATCAGTGTCAGTTAGTGTTAATGTCAATGTCAGTGACAGTGTGTTTTATGTAAAAAAAAAATTAAAAAAAAAGACAAAAACAAAATGCGCACTGTTGTTTCTGGACTGTACTACGGGTACAAACAACAAATAACATACACATATATGGTATCGCTGCGATCGTCAAGAACTGGAGAATGTATTTTGGGTTGTTCTTTGGTGGTAGGTTATGGTCGTAACAAGAAACACACAGTTAAATTTAAAAAAATGATTTTTTTTACTATTTTGGCCCAGTTTTCCTTTAATAATAAAAAAAAATTAGGAGCTATCCATGACCATTTACCACCAAATGAAAGCCCAATTTGTCCTGAAAAAACAAGGTATAATCCACCTGGATGTACAAAGTAGTTGTGACGATATGTACGGTTTTACTAACACGTCAACGTTGCAGAATTGTGCTTAGGCATTTAGATTTGTTTTACCCTTAGGCGTGAAGGGGTTAAGAGAGCGATTCACACCAGACATCCCAAGAATATTGCTACACTGAAACAGTTTTGTGAAGAGGAGTGGTCCAAAATGACTCCAGATCGTTGTGCAGGTCTGATCTGCAACTACAGGAAACGTTTGGTTGAGGTTATTGCTGCCAAAGGAGGGTCAACCAGTTATTAAGTCCAAAGGTTCACATTCTTTTTCCTCCCTGCACTGTGAATGTTTACATGTTATGTGCAATTAAACCATGGCAACATCTAATGTTTGTGTAGTATTATGTTCAGCAGACTGTGTTCTTCTATTGTTGTGACTTAGATGACGTTCAGAGCACATTTTATGCTCAATTCATGCAAAACTCCACGTAATCCCAAGGGGTTCACATACTTTTTCTTGCAACTGTATATATAAACAGCATAACACACTGCTGGTTCTAGGTTTGGATTTGGGCTTTCATTTTTTGTAATCCCCTGCAGACAAAATCCGCTATCCCATTTTCGCTATTGTGTTAACTGTACAGATCTGTAGATTTGCCACTAGAGGGAGCTTTCAGTGACTCGCTGCAATTCTCCTGTCTTTCGGGGACACAATCCTTGTGCAGAACTGCTAAAGAGAAAGCATAGGCATAGCCATCATGAATGAGAAATTATGACTGTCCCATGTAAATATATCATTACAAATTTTACCCAGAAAGAACCAAACCAAGCAGTTTTATTTTTTAATTTAAAAGATTATATGGGTTGATTTACTACAGCTGGAGAGTGCAAAATCTGGTGCAGCTCTGCATAGAAACCAATCAGCTTCCATTTTTTTTTTTGTCAAAGCTTATTAGAGCAAGCTGAAGTAAGAAGTTGATTGGCTGCCATGCACAACTGCACCAGATTTTGCACTCTCCAGTTTTAGTAAATAAAGCCCTTTATATTCACTATTAAAGTGTTACTAAACCCACAACCAGGGGCGGACTGACCATTTAGAAAACACAGGCACTGCCCGAGGGCCCGGGGTCAGTAGGGGGCTCCATCAGATGCCCCTGGTACCTTTTTCATAGGCTTTTTTGAGTTTGGGCAAGGACACAGGGGCCCCATGATCCCCTATTACCCTGGGGCCCCATGAGTTGTCAGTCCGCCCCTGACCACAACAGTAAAATCAGTCTGTTTATGCAATAAAGCATGCTTGCTATACTCACTGTGGAACCTAAGGGCTAAATCAGGGGTGGGCAAACTTTTTGACTTGAGGGCCGCAATGGGTTCATATATTGGACCCGGGGGCCGGACCAAGAGTAGATAAATTATGTGTATGTGTCATCCATAGTAAGTATAGTAATATTCCCCCATAGTAAGCATAGTAATTAATCCCCCATATAGTAATTCATCCCCCATAGTAATTCATCCCCCCTATAGTAATTCATCCCCCATATAGTAATTCATCCCCCATAGTAGTTCATCCCCCATATAGTAATTCATCCCCCATATAGTAATTCATCCCCCATAGTAATTCATCCCCCATATAGTAATTCATCCCCCATAGTAATTCATCCCCCATATAGTAATTCATCCCCCATATAGTAATTCATCCCCCATATAGTAATTCATCCCCCATAGTAATTCATCCCCCATATAGTAATTCATTCCCCATATAGTAATTCATCCCCCATATAGTAATTCATCCCCCATATAGTAATTCATCCCCCATATAGTAATTCATCCCCCATAGTAATTCATCCCCCCATAGTAATTCATTCCCCATAGTAATTCATCCCCCATAGTAATTCATCCCCCATAGTAATTCATCCCCCATAGTAATTCATTCCCCATATTAATTCATCCCCCATATTAAGTCCCCAAGTCCCCCATATAGTAATTCATCCCCCATATAGTAATTCATCCCCCATATAGTAATTCATCCCCCCTATAGTAATTCATCCCCCATATAGTAATTCATCCCCCATATAGTAATTCATCCCCCCTATAGTAATTCATCCCCCATATTAAGTCCCCAAGTCCCCCATATAGTAATTCATCCCCCATATAGTAATTCATCCCCCCTATAGTAATTCATCCCCCATAGTAATTCATCCCCCATATTAAGTCCCCAAGTCCCCCCTGTGTCAATTCACTTACCTTTGCTCCGCGCGTTCCTCTCCCCGTGTCCCGCGCCGTTCTGGTGTAGCATGAAAATCTGTCTGCTATGAGGATCTGTCCCCCTCGACGTATCTGCGCATGTGCCAGTTTCAGGCATTAGCAGCCGATCGGCGATCTCCGGCACATGCGCAGATACGTCGAGGGGGACAGATCCTCATAGGAGACAGATTTTCATGCTACACCGGTCTTCAGGGCGGAGTGTGAGGGGAGCCTAGCTCCGCGGGCCGGATTAAAAGGTCCGCCGGGCCGTATACGGCCCGCGGGCCGTAGTTTGCCCATTGCTGGGCTAAATCCTCCGCATTGTGTAAAAAGCTGTTTTATCCTGTCTTCTCTCATCCATCCATTCTTCTACTGTCTCCAATCCATTTGCTGATACTACAGAGCCCTAGGAGTCACTCTGCACATGCTCAGTTTGGTGTGTATCACTAGAGAGGTTTTTTTTTGGGGGGCGAGGGTTCATGTGATCAGCACAGGGCCAATCAGCACTGTCCAGACAGAGGGTCAGGGGTCATGCATCCTCCTAGGACAGTCAGAGGAGAATGAAAACTCCTCCTACAAGATTAAACCAGTGCTCTGCTGGACACTGATAGAAGTCACAAGACTGCTCTAACCGCTGATGAGAAAAGAAATTTAGCAGTTTATATTTACTAAAATAATTGCATTTCCATGTTGTGTGTACTGTGGGAGAGTGGATATAGTGAATGCAGGGTCCTGGGAGACCGGATATAGTGAATGCAGGGTCCGGGGAGACCAGATATAGTGAATGCAGGGTCCGAGGAGACCGAATATAGTGAATGCAGGGTCCGGGGAGAGCGGCTATAATGAATGCAGGTTCTGGGGAGACCAGATATAGTGAATGCAGGGTCCGGGGAGACCAGATATAGTGAATGCAGGGTCCTGGGAGAGCGGATATAGTGCATGCAGGGTCCAGGGAGACCGGATATAGTGAATGCAGGGTCCGGGGAGACCAGATATAGTGAATGCAGGGTCCTGGGAGAGCGGATATAGTGAATGCAGGGTCCTGGGAGACCAGATTTGGTGAATGCAGGGTCTGGGGAGAGCGGATATAGTGAATGCAGGGTCTGGGGAGAGCGGATATAGTAAATGCAAGGTCTGGGGAGACCAGATATAGTGAATGCAGGGTCCAGGGAGACCAGATATATTGAATGCAGGGTCCGGGGAGACCGGATATAGTGAATGCAGGGTCCGGGGAGACCAGATATAGTGAATGCAGGGTCCGAGGAGACCGAATATAGTGAATGCAGGGTCCGGGGAGAGCGGCTATAATGAATGCAGGTTCTGGGGAGACCAGATATAGTGAATGCAGGGTCCGGGGAGACCAGATATAGTGAATGCAGGGTCCTGGGAGAGCGGATATAGTGCATGCAGGGTCCAGGGAGACCGGATATAGTGAATGCAGGGTCCGGGGAGACCAGATATAGTGAATGCAGGGTCCTGGGAGAGCGGATATAGTGAATGCAGGGTCCTGGGAGACCAGATTTGGTGAATGCAGGGTCTGGGGAGAGCGGATATAGTGAATGCAGGGTCTGGGGAGAGCGGATATAGTAAATGCAAGGTCTGGGGAGACCAGATATAGTGAATGCAGGGTCCAGGGAGACCGGATATAGTGAAGGGTACGGGGAGAGCGGATATAGTGAATGCAGGGTCCGGGGAGACCAGATATAGTGAATGCAGGGTCCGGGGAGACCGAATATAGTGAATGCAGGGTCCGGGGAGACCGGATATAGTGAATGCAGGGTCCAGGGAGACTGGATATAGTGAATGCAGGGTCCGTGGAGAGCAGATATAGTGAATGCAGGGTCCGAGGAGACCGGATATAATGAATGCAGGGTTTGGGGAGACTGGATATAGTGAATGCAGGGTCCGGGGAGACCAGATATAGTCAATGCAGGGTCTGGGGAGACGGGATATAGTGAACGCAGGGTCCAGGGAGACTGGATATAGTGAATGCAGGGTCCGGGGAGAGCAGATATAGTGAATGCAGGGTCCGGGGAGAGCAGATATAGTGAATGCAGGGTCCGGGGAGACCAGATATAGTGAATGCAGGGTCCGGGGAGACCAGATATAGTGAATGCAGGGTCCTGGGAGAGCGGATATAGTGAATGCAGGGTCCAGGGAGACCGGATATAGTGAATGCAGGGTCCGGGGAGACCAGATATAGTGAATGCAGGGTCCTGGGAGAGCGGATATAGTGAATGCAGGGTCCTGGGAGACCAGATTTGGTGAATGCAGGGTCTGGGGAGAGCGGATATAGTGAATGCAGGGTCTGGGGAGAGCGGATATAGTAAATGCAAGGTCTGGGGAGACCAGATATAGTGAATGCAGGGTCCAGGGAGACCGGATATAGTGAAGGGTACGGGGAGAGCGGATATAGTGAATGCAGGGTCCGGGGAGACCAGATATAGTGAATGCAGGGTCCGGGGAGACCGAATATAGTGAATGCAGGGTCCGGGGAGACCGGATATAGTGAATGCAGGGTTTGGGGAGACTGGATATAGTGAATGCAGGGTCCGGGGAGACCAGATATAGTCAATGCAGGGTCTGGGGAGACGGGATATAGTGAACGCAGGGTCCAGGGAGACTGGATATAGTGAATGCAGGGTCCGGGGAGAGCAGATATAGTGAATGCAGGGTCCGGGGAGAGCAGATATAGTGAATGCAGGGTCCGGGGAGACCAGATATAGTGAATGCAGGGTCCGGGGTGACCGGATATAGTGAATGCAGGGTCCGGGGAGACCGGATATAGTGAATGCAGGGTCCGGGGAGATCAGATATAGTGAATGCAGGGTCCGGGGAGACCAGATATAGTGAATGCAGGGTCCGCGGAGACCAGATATAGTGAATGCAGGGTCCGGGGAGAGCAGATATAGTGAATGCAGGGTCCGGGGAGACCGGATATAGTGAATGCAGGGTCCGCGGAGACCAGATATAGTGAATGAAGGGTCCGGGGAGAGCAGATATAGTGAATGCAGGGTCCGGGGAGACCGGATATAGTGAATGCAGAGTCCAGGGTTTAGTAACACTTTAAGGTATATGTAAACACCTACAGTAAACTTTACTTATATGCTCCCTTGTGGTGTATCAAAATAAAAAGGTGTTTTGTTATATTTGTTCAACAAGTGCAAAAATACCTGTTAATCCTGCTAGATATCATGTGTGCTGATAACTTCCTGCGCTCATCTATACTGCACTCTTAGCAGTTACATTGTTCCTAGCTTTCTATGTGGACTATAGAATTCCTCCCCCTATTTTAATGGAGATATGGAGAGGATGAGGTGTTTTGTAGTTCAAATATACCTCTTGTCCTAGTTTAATAATGGTGTTCCTAAAGAGATACAATAATTTGAGCGAGTGTTTGTCGCTGTAGAGCATAAAGTGTGTTACTTAAAAAAAGGCGAACAAAATGAAAGATAAGCCTGAATAAAAAAAGAAATCTAATGCAGTCACAACATCTAAGGACTGGCAAGCTGAAATATATACTGCTCAAAATAATTAAAGGAACACTTATTAATCAGAGTATAGCATCAAGTCAATGAAACTCCTGGGATATTGATCTGGTCAGGTAAGTAGCAGAGGGGGTTGTTCATCAGTTTCAGCTGCTTTGGTGTTAATGAAATTAACAACAGGTGCACTAGATGGGCAACAATGAGACGACCCCCAAAACAGGAATGGTTTTACAGGTGGAGGCCACTGACATTTTTTCCCCATTCATCTTTTCTGACTGTTTTTCACTAGTTTGGCTATGGTCAGTGTCACTACTGGTAGCCTGAGGCAATACCTGGACCCTACAGAGGTTGCACAGGCAGTCCAACTCCTCCAGGATGGCACATCAATACGTGCCATTGCCAGAAGGTTTGCTGTGTCTCCCAGCACAGTCTCAAGAGCATGGAGGAGATTCCAGGAGACAGGAAGTTACTCTAGGAGAGCTGGACAGGGCCGTAGAAGGTTCTTAACCCATCAGCAGGACCAGTATCTGCTCCTTTGTACAAGGAGGAACAGGATGAGCCCTGCCAGAGCCCTACAAAATGACCTCCAGCAGGCCACTGGTGTGAATGTCTCTGATCAAACAAGCCCTGTGCTTTTCACAGATGAGATCACATGTGACTGACGTGAAAGGGTCTGGAGAAGCCGTGGAGAACGTTCTGCTGCCTGTAACATCGTTCAACATGACTGTTTTGGTGGTGGGTCAGTGATGGTCTGGGGAGGCATATCCACGGAGGGACGCACAGACCTCTACAGGCTAGACAATGGCACCCTGACTGCCATTAGGTATGGGGATGAAATCCTTGGACCCATTGTCAGACCCTACGCTGGTGCAGTGGGTCCTGGGTTCCTCCTGGTGCATGACAATGCCAGACCTCATGTGGCAAGAGTTCCTGGAGGATGAAGGAATTGATACCATTGAATGGCCCCCACGCTCGTCTGATCTAAATCCAATAGAACACCTCTGGGACATCATGTTTTGGTCCACCCAACGCCGCCAGGTTACACCTCAGACTATCTAGGAGCTCAGTGATTCCCTGGTCCAGATCTGGGAGGAAATCCCCCAGGACATCATCCGTCATCTCATTAGAAGCCTCCCCTGACGTTGTCAGGCATGCATACAAGCACATGGGAGCCATACAAACTACTGAGGACCATTCTGAGTTGCTGCAATGACATTTCAGCAAAATGGACTTGCCTGCTGCATCTTTTTTTCACTTTGATTTTCGGGGTGTCTTTGAATTCAGTCCTCTGTAGGTTGATAATTTTCATTTCCATCAAATGATGGGGAATCCTTACATTCCTAACACATTACCCCGTCCATATCAGTATAGATATCCAGCGGGAGATTTGTCCCCATTGAGATCTGATGTGTTTTCTAAGTGTTCCTTAAATTTTTTTGAGCCGTGTATTATATTTTGTTCCGAGGTTTTGATACACTTTGGTTTTCAATCTTGACTGTAGTGTAACCTTGCAAAACCCTGCCTGGATAACTGGTTGGAACACCAAAAAGTCAGAGTCTGCAGTAGAGTTGTGCATGATGAAAAAATGTGTTTAGTTTTGGAATAATTTGTTAAGGCAGTCATTTTGTTTTGTAATACTCGTTATGTTAGAATAATTCATTTTCCAAATCCATTTTGTTTATTCAGATTTGTATCATATATTCATTGTTCTGAATTGTATTTTCGGAAAATTATTTCAGAAGATTCAGATTAATTTGTTATGTTTCCAGTGCGATTTTGCATTGTGACTTGCGTGCGATTTCAGTGTGACTTTGGCTTGGGCCAATCATAACAATACAGAGTCTTACACGTGTGGCACTACCCCCATAGGAGTCGCTGAGTTATTTTCGGGCTCCCTGTCATTCTGGACCACTTCTCTGAAAGTTCTATCCCTGCTGACACCACAAGAGTCCTTTGACCAGAGTAAATTACCACCAGAAAGTAAACTCACACACAGATTAGAGAGAACTGTTATGAAGTTTATATTAAACTTCAATGTAAACTTAGCTGAACAGTGCAGACTGGTATTGATACCTGGAATGGCAGGAATTTGCAACTCTAAGAAAAGAAGTAACACATATAGCAGAACTTCAATCAATGTTAGCAGGCCTGCTTTCAGAAATTAACCCAATGCCTCCAACCTGAGGTGGTAGCATCCCCAGTGAGCAATAAGAACTAACAACAATGAGACTGGCTCACTTTGGGCTCTCAAAGCCTGACAGCAAGGTTTAAATCTGAGGTAGAAGAGCTCTTTGACCAGGTTATTTACCGTCTCTTAAGTGCAGTGAGGACTCTATTGCGTGCCCGCTGGGGCCCAATTGGTGCACAAATAAGCAGGACTGTAGGTGATGTAGGTGATAGTTCCTGACAGGATTTAAACAAAGGGGATGTAGAATGAAGGACAAGGACTTTCCCTTTAAAGGACAATTGATAAATCCGAATCTCCGAATAACAAAAATTTTGTCTAACTTTTGATTTGTAACAAAACGAATTGCACATGTCTAGTAGTTATGGAAGGAATATCTTGTTATTGAAGCACCCAAGTTAGAGTGTCACTGATGTAGCGCCCTCCTCTAGTTTGGCTGCTAGGCCTTATTAGGTTTTTTACTTCAATGTAGTCAGTGAGGTAGTAATCTATTGCTTTGTCTGGTCAGGTTTCCTAGATGGGGTGTTTGATTTCTCTCACCTGTTTCTGGCAGAAGCTTCCAGATTATAGGGCAGGGTGTCAAGGTCCTACCTTTTCCCAGAGGTTATGCTGCTCCATGTGCTGGCATCCATCTTGGGTTTCTGCAGAGCATGGTGGGAGCCTTTTATGCTTTCAGGTCCATCCCCCAGAGGGGTGTGGTTGATCACATTTAAGCCTGTTGTCTGCACTTGCTCTTTGCATTCGTGTCCTGTATGTTCCTTTGCAGCTAGCTCTGTTTCTACTCTCGTGGCTCTCCTGGAAATGGACTCGGCTTTGACTAGACTATTCTCAGCGTTATCCCTTTATCTGACCTCCCGTTGCTGAACCCAGCTTGTGACCTGTATATTCTTGTCTACCATTCTGTACTGTCTGTCCCGCTGTTATCGACCCGGCCTGCCCGACTACGCTATTGTCTTATCTGGTTCCTACCAGCTATATGCCATTGGCGGCGGCCATTACCACAGCTGAGGTGACTCGGGAGTCGCAACCTGGTCCCTGGCTGCGTCAAGTCCATCCCCACTATCAGGGGCCCTGGTGAAGGGCAGCCTGGGGCTTAGACTCCGCGCCCTGAGGGACTCCAGTCTGTGGGTGGTGGTTGTCATCAGTCGGTGCGTGACCCTGCCATTAGGCCTGCCTGTCTGTTCCGCAGCTCCTGCCCTGACACAGGGAAAGTGACCAGCTTGAATATTTATCGTGCCTCAGCCAGTCCCTAGAGGGAGGTGCCCAGAGGTTGGCTGGGGAGGTGATAAATGTTTGGGAAGCCTTTCCAGAGTGTTCTTTCCTCTCTTGGGAGGGTCCAGTTTCCCTGGGGCTACTGCCCCAGGTAGAGAGCTGCTGAGACAAGAATTGCAGTCGAGGCCTCAGCAGGAGCTGTGCTGAGGGCCTGGAAAAAATGTCTAAGGGATTATTCACTGGAAGGCTCTATTCTAAAGTCTGAGCATGGAGAAGGATTTCTCACTGATCATCTACCTGTGGATACTGGGTGGCAGACAGCTCCTGGGACATTGTGAGCAAGAACTGATTTGGGACTGTAGTGTGTGCCTGCTCCTGTAAGAATTTTCTATTAAAACGTTGTCCTGCCATTGATTGCTATTATCATTTTGCACCCTTAAACCCCTGTCTTGTTCAAGTTCTTCAGCAATAAATAGTAAAAAGACATCCCTTAGATGAAGCCATTATTGTTGGTGTGCGTGAGGTGGTGTTTGTGACTGGCGGCCTCTGTACTAGCAAGAGGGACCTGGGCATATTCTCAGCGGCCCTCCTGGGTGAGCACTACATCTACAAGTAAAAGAACATTTTTAGGTGGGCCGACCCCCTTTGAAAAAATTGATAAGCATTACCATTGCACAGTCATTATTCTTTAGAAACAGCCTGGATTTTGAGTATTTTTCATAGATTTGTTCCAAAGCCTACTTTTTAACTTGTACCTATAATAAGGTTTACCTGTAGGTATAGTAAATATATTCTAAACTTGTACTGTTTAGGAGATATTCACACAGCATGCAGCCAGTGGCATCGCCAGCACATGCGCTCCAAAGGGATGGCATACCTGTGCCGTACCTTGAGAGCTCCATGCCGAGCAGGGGCGTATTTACCAGAAGGCAAACAAGGCATTTGCCTAGGGTGGCATTTTTTTAGAGGTGCAGCACTGCCCCCTGAAAAAAGGGACATTGGGACCAGTTGGGTTCCGAGAGAGGCTGTGGGCTGCTTGATGGTGTATTCAGAGCCCAACTGTAGTTCCTGGGGATGGCTAAAGCTG
This sequence comes from Staurois parvus, assembly GCF_062004578.1. Taxonomy (NCBI): domain Eukaryota; kingdom Metazoa; phylum Chordata; class Amphibia; order Anura; family Ranidae; genus Staurois; species Staurois parvus. The sequence goes on from NW_028318303.1 coordinate 1,463,530, forward strand.
TGAAGGCTCTCTCCGCGGAAAGGGGGGATCTGGAGTTGGTCAGTGGCAGGCTCTCTCCACCAGGGAGGTTGGCGTCCAATTTTTGTGTTGCCTAGGGCAGCATAAACCCCAAACACACCACCGATGCCGAGGCACCAATGCACATGAGTGATGTCATCGTGACCCCAGCCACTCATACAGCGGCAATCCACGACCCCGAAAGGAAGTCTAGGTGAAGATGGTTGCACTCGGGAACCATGACAGCACTGAACTGGAGAGCTCCATGTCCAGGTATGTCTGTCACAATGTGCTAGTATGTGGTGCATACTAGTACATTATGATCTAAACCTGCAGGGGCCCAATTTTTTTTTTATTTTGTGATGGTTTACTAGCGCTTTAAGGGTCCTCTATGATGTCGATTCTGAAATATGCCCAGGGTGAGCAGAGGTTAAAAGTTGCAACAAATGTGCGTGTTCCACAACGGTGCAACTGTCTGGTCGGTGGAAATGTGCAGAACCAGTAGTCATCATGAACAAGACCGCTTCTAATTACCTTCTGTTCTATATCTCCTCAGGGATTCTGGTGGCTGACCAAGCTTGCCGGGAAGAGAACAGCGGCGCACACACGGTACTGAAACTCCAAAGGTGTGATTTATATTAAAATGTACATTTCAGTATAGAACCTTTCCTTGTGCCAATAAAGTTGGTGGCTTTGGTAAGTCAACATTTGAGGTCAAAGTGTTTGGAATGTATTTCAAAGATCACATAAAAATTAGGATCTGCTAAGCACACTTATTAAGTTCATTCTTCTATGTGAAAACTGCCAAAATCACTGTTTGCCCCGGAGGTGTACAGTCAGCGCTTACTAAGTGTGCATGATAATAAGAGACAGGGTCTGGAATATTTTCACTGTACAGTTATTTTGTTTGTAAGGACTATTAAACGTACATTCTGGTGAAATACAAAAAAAATTGAATTGACTCAGGAGACCCAACTTCCTTCTAGGAAGCTCTATATTTTATCCTGAGATTGAGCTTGTACAGTTTGTTCCCCTGCTTGCTAAATACCCATAAAAGTAAGAATGCCTACATTTACAATGGCCAGGGTTGCAAGCATTACAATGTAGTGAAGTTAAGCTGGTTATGTGGACGAAATCCAAGACTCCAAAATGTCCTGGAAATAACAATTTCCAAGAAGAAGTCATAGATTTACACCTACTTCCTTCTGAGCCATTCTTATTGTTGTGCAAGTTCGGCCACAACTTTGCTGGACCTAGTAGGAAGCCTGAGAGATAGGCATGTGTAGGGGCTCTTAAGGGATGATCCCCTCTCAGTTGTCAAGACCTCAATGGAGTTGTCACTTAGGATTACCTGACAGGGCTTGGACAGGATGGGGAGGGAGAAGCCTGTAAGGAATTGCATAGTGGAGACTCAAGCTGAGAAGGGACTCTTCTTGTAGAGGAACAACACCACTGTTGAAATGTGAGTTCTTTTCTATTTTGGCTGCCCTTCAGTTTAACAGTAGATACCTGACTGGGGAGGGGAAGTCAGTGTTTTTGCCTAGTAACTACATTCATACAAAAAGATAATGTGGGAGCACCCTGGAAATAAAAAGTGTATCAAAGAACACAATGCTTGGCCTTGCTTCCCCCTGAGCTTTTCCTAGTGATTTGTAAGGTTAGCCACAAAATTGTACGACCTAGGAGATGTGTAGGGCCCTTTAAAGAATAGCCCCACTTTGGTTGTCACCACAGAAGTGCAGTTGTCACTTAGCTTTTTTGGACATGAGTTAAAGAAGGGTGTGAAGAGCTTGTGGAGAGTTGAACAGTGGAGGATCTTCTTCTAGAGAGATGGCACCACCTTTGAAATGGATTTGGGCTGCCTTACAGTGGAACACGGCTACCCCTGATGGAGGTAGGAGGATAAGAGCCAGTGTTTCTGCCTAGAAATGACCATATGGATACAAAAATGTGTGGGCAGCCTGGAAATAACATCACCAAAGATGACAGCATTTGGCCATGCTTCCTCCTGGGCTTTTTCTATTGATATACAAGGTCCGCCACAAACTTGCTCAACTTACTAGGAGATGGGTGTGTGTACCCCCCTCAGATACTGTATCATCACAGGGAGTGCAGTTTTCACTTAGCTTTCCTGGACAGGGCTTATAAAGGGTGGTGTAGGAGCAGCCTGTAAGGAGTTAAACCATGGAGGATCAGGCAAAGAAGGGACCAGGGGCATCTCTTGCCCAAACTAAAAAAAACCTATGAAAAAGGTACCAGGGGCATCTCAAGGGGCCCTCTACTGACCCCGGGCCCTCGGGCAGTGCCCGAGTTTCCAAATGGTCAGTCCGCCCCTGGAAGGGACCTGTAAGGGACCGCCCGGCGGTACTACTAGCACTCCACTGAATAGGCGTCCCCAGCGCACGGAGTCTAAGTCCCAGGGTGCTTGTTCACCAGGGCCCCTGATGGTGGGGATGGACTTGGAGCTCCCTGAGACCAGGTCGTGACTACCGGGTGCGTCCGTCAGTGGTAGTAGTATGCGCAAGGGGCTCCCACGGGGAAGAGTCTGATGTGAGGAGGTCAGAAGACCCCACTGCACGGGATGGATGGATGGATGAGCAGGGTCAGACAGGCCGGGTCGGTAACAGAGAGGACGGCAAGGTACAAGGCAGCGGGCATAGAATGGTCGGGTCACACGCCAGGTCAGCAACAGCAGGTCAAATCCAATAGGGGGCATTCAGGAGAGAGGTCAGGCAAAGCAAGGGTCAGAACAGGCGAAAACAGCAAGGTCAGGTATAATCCGGGTCAATAACTTACAGGGTACAGGTTCACAGGATTCAGAATGCAGGAAAGACCAGAAGGCACTGAATGACAGCTCAGGGTCGTTTAAATATCCCGCCCTGCGCTGCCATTGGTGCCCAGCGGGCGGCCGCGGCTTCTACTGCGCATGCGCGAACTCGAACGCCGCGGCCGGCCCGGAACCAGTGCTCGAGTCCCTGCGCCGGGCGGCATACTGCGCCTGCGCCGGGACCAACGCGGCGGGGATCGAGGGGATCCCTGACAGGACCCTTCTTGTAGAGAGATGGTACCAACTATGAAAGGTGAGATCTTTTGGATTTGGTCTGCCCTTCAGTGGAGCAAGGCAGGTGGGGGGGGGGGACAAAAGCCAGCATTTCTGCATAGTAAGAACCACAATAATACAGAAAAAGACTGTGGGGGCACTCATTTGCATTAATGAAGAACCTTTGAAATGCTGAAGTTAGGATATGCTTTCTTGTTATGTTGAAGATAAGGTTACAAATTAAAGCTTTGAAGGCCCTGTCCTAAAAAGAGGGCTGAAGATGAGATCAGCTCACCATCTCTGTCCTGCTGTTGTATGTGAATCCTAAGATTAGTACTGGGTAGAGAGCTGAGAAGCAAGTCTCTGGCATTTCTTACTGTCTGTTGGGTATCACCCAGTGGGTGATAGTTTACAAATCTCTTTGAAGGCTGTGGTGGCACAATCCTCCTCCTTACCCTCCTCCAACAGCTCAAACAGAAGGTTATCAGCCCTGAGCATAGGCAGGAAACAGGTCATCCTCCATAATTTCCTTACAAATGTCACTGATCTGAAATTTATTGTATACTATGATAGGGACATATTTCAAGTGACAAGTGTCAAAAACTTTGAAACTTGTTTGTGTTTTTTTTCTTTTGACATTTTTGAATGAGTAGGAGTACATGGGGGTCACATGGGGTGGGCGGGATCTAGGAGTCCCTTTGTTAAAGAGATTCTGATGAGCCCCTCACCTGCAGACCTTCTCAACCACCGCCCAGGGTTGTGGGGAAGAGGTCCTGGTTCCATAAACATGGGGAAAAAGTGCTTGGGGGGGGAGCCCACTCCCCCAAACCACCAATCCCATGTTGAGGGCATGTGGCTTGATATAGTTCAGGTAGGGGGTGCTCACTCATCCCCCCTTTCCTGGCCTGTTGGGCTACATGTTTGGAAAAGGGTTTGGTGTGGACTTTGAGGGGACCCAACAACATTTTTTTAAATTTTGTTGTGGGTTTCCCTTAAAATCCATACCAGATCTGTAGGGCCTGGTAAGCACTGGGGGTGGATACTCCCCCCACCACCACAATTTTTTTTTTTTGCACTTCTTTTGTTCACATTCTGCTGTCAGTGGGATTCCCCCACTACCCAGATGAGTAATGGTTGTTAGGGACGCGGCGGCCGGCAGACTGACCACTCCTTAACAACGAACTATTAACAAATCAATTTAAATAATTTGTTATTTCAGATGTTTCAAACATTCAAATGAAACACATTAATTTCATTGTTTCATTATAATATATTTCAGATTCGTTGAAATTTGTTACTGTTGTTATCCGTAGATTCAGATACATCCGAATCTCCAAAAAACGAACATTTTGTCAAAATTTAGATTCCTAACTAAACGAATTGCAGATGTCTACCTGATGGTACAGTATAAGGTAATGGGACACATGTATCACATGTACCAGAAGCTGGATATAGAAAAATGTTACCAAATGAGTGAGCACCCTGTTCATGCCCCCCCCACCTTAAAAAGAAAAAAAAAATATATATATATGTATGTATATTTATATATATATATATCACATGACAAATCACAAAATATTTATCAAGTACGTGAAATACGGTGAGAAAAACAAAAAATAAATAAAAATTTAAAAATGTCATCGGATGTGAGAAACTTAATATATAGTCTTGATAAAAGAAGGAAAAGGTACGTGTTTGAAACCTTTAAATCCAATAACCGTGTGAGTAAGGTTCAGAAGAACAGTGTTTTTAATAGGAAACCAAAATCAAGAACACAGGGACATGGCCTCAAGCTAGTGGGGGAAGTTCAAAATTAACCTTCAGAAAGTATTATTGTACCAAAAAGGGTACTTGATGCTTGGAAAAGACTTCCGGTAAAGGTAGTGGGTCAGTCAACAGTGGATTCTGGGACAAACATAGATATATATATATATATATATATATATATATATATATATGTGTGACAGCATGTTTCACATTGAAAGCTGAAGTGATGTAACATTCTTTTGTTTCCGCTCTGTGATGAGACACCTAGCTAACAGGTGGGAAGCCTCACTTTCATCATTCACTGCGTACGTTGCTAGTAATATGTAGTCATGTCAGAGCTTACTCAGCTTCAAGAGGGCAAATTGTTGGTACCACTTAGCTGGTGCCTCTGTGACTGAAATTACAATTTATTTGCCCTGTTGTGAGGCACAGTATCAAAGGTTATGATGGCATATACAGTTTCCGGGAAAACAAGCATAAGTGCCATCGACATGGTGGCAAAACTAACCAAAAGAGACAAAAGGACATTGCACAGGATTGTGACCCGGAATAAGAAAACAACTACTGCAAGCATGACTGTAGAGCTAAATCTCAGTCTTCCAAAGCCCGTGTCCACAAAAACTGCAGAGGAACTCCATAAGCAAACATTCACGGGCGAGCTGCAATTGCCAAACCACTAGTGACTGATATTAATGCTCAGAAGTGGAGAGAGTGGTGCAACACCCATAAATTGTGGACTATTGATCAATGGAAGACTGTAATATAGTCCACTGAATCGAGCGTCACACTGTTCCCAACCACCGAATGTGTTTACATGTGACGAACACTGTCCCAAGCTTACGACCAGAACTGTCTTGTGCCAACGGTAAAGCATGGTGGCGGCATCTTGGTATTCTGCAGGCCCCATCATCAGCTTGAAAGGTAGAGTCGCTGCCAGCGACTATGTACAAATTTTGGCCAACCAGGTGCACCCCATGGTGCAGACATTGTTTCCTAAAGAGAGCACCATTTACCAAGACAATAATGCTCTGATTCACACAGCTGGTGTTGTCAAATTGTGGTTTGACGAGCATACAGACTAAGTCTCATACCTTCCGTAGAGCCATTATGGTCAGTTTTGGAGAACAAGGTTTAGCCTCATTTTCCGCCTCTGGCATCTCTGTGAGAACTGGAAGGATTTTTGCTTGAAGAGTGGTATCAGATTCCATTATGCACCATCCAAGACTTACATTTGTCAATTTCCAGGAGAATTCAGGCCGTCCTGGATGTCAAAAGCGGTCCAACACCATGTTAGGTAAAAATTTAGCTCTTTTTAGCTGGTGTTTCCACAATTTTGTCCAACCCCTGAATATCAGACTCAGTGGACCACTTGGTCTTTTTCTGCCGTCACTCTTCTATGTTTCTATCATGCACAACCAGATATATTCCAGATATATAACAGAAAAATACAATAGATAAATATTTGACGCTGGAGAATTAGAAAGATTCACTTAACCCCTTCACGCCAGCACCTCCCGGCCCTTTAAGAGTTTTAGAAGCTGAGGGGCAGGGTTTAGGGTCATGTGACTGCCGTGACGCGCCGTCACGGTGGTCACATGATCGGGAAAGGTCCCGATCGGAGGAGGAGATCGGTACCTTTCCGTGAGTACCGGACATGTGTTCTGGGAGCTCGCAGGGCGCGCGCTCTCGGCACATATGTCCTTTTTTAATAGAACGCAAATGTGCGGCCGCTGGGCGGCTAGGCCCAGATGCCGGGAGGCTGCACATTTGCGTTCGGCCGGCGTGAGGAGGTTAAAGTCCAAATGCTTTATAAAAGTCCAACTTGTGAGTGGAAGGGAGAGAATGGGGAACGGGCTGTAAAGAGTTCCAATAGGCTATGGGCAACAGACAGCAACATCAGTGGCAGCTCCCTCAGAGTAAAGGTGGACTCTGTAGGCAAGGAAAGAGAAGAGAGAGGCATCAGACTAAGTGCAGCATTAAAAAGGTAGGTTTATTGCAAGGTAAAAACAATGGCAATTCACTAGAAGTGAAGTAAAATTAGTCATGTCACCCTGGACGTCATCCTATAGGGATCCCGGGAGCTGATGGTGAACAGGCAGGAGTGTGTGATTCAGAAGCTGACAGCTGGAACTGATCTCCTAGATGCTTGGTGTGGCCGGCCGCTGAAGGAGAACCAGCCTGGAAAGCAAATGGCGCCGGAGTGGACATGACGTCAGACGTAGGGGCATGGTGATGTAAAATGGGTGGTAACACTTTTTGAAGTGAAGCTTCTTCCTCAGACCGCTGAATCACACACTCCTGCCTGTTCTCCATCATTCAGGGTGACATGCCTAATTTTACTTCACGTCTAGTGAGTTGCCATTGTTTTTACCTTGCAATAAACCTACCTATTTAATGCTGCACTTAGTCTGGCGCCCCTCTCTTCTCTTTCTCTTTCCACAACAGAAAAATATATCTCTAGGAGAACTTTCAAATAAACTTTACAATGCAACATGCTATGCAAAATACAAAGGTGAAACAAATAGGATACATAAAGATGGTTCCCGGGGTATTCCATTACCAACAAACCAGGTCTCACATAATGAAAGGAGGGGAAGGGATCATAGAGACTTGTTTCATGGCAATTAGCCACTTCTTCAGCAATATATGTGGACTGAAAGAGGTGAGGAGGGGATCATAGAGACTCATTTTGTGGTAATTAGCCAAGTCTTCGGAAGTATGAAAAAGTGCCATTTATTGCAGTATAATTCTGTGATCCAATTCGGGTTAAAAGGTAATATTGAAAAAAAATGCAAAAAATAAAGATGTTCCCAGGACATCCCATTACCAACAAACCGGGTCTCACATAGTGAAGGAAAGGAGGAGAGGGGATCGTAGAGATCCATTTTGTTGCAATTAGCCATGGTTCTCAAGACATCCTATTACCAACAAACCAGGTCTCTCATACCGAGGGAGAGGTGAGGAGGGGATAAAAGCGATCTATTTAGTGGCAATTAGCCACTTCTTCAGAAATATTAAAAAAATGCAGTTCTGTAATCCAATGTGGGCTGAAAGTTGATATATGAAAAAAAAAAAAAAAGAAGATTGTTCCTAGGACATCCTATTTTCAATGAACTGGGACTCGCATACTGAAGGAAAGGTGAGGAGGGGATCATAAAGACTTGTTTTGTGACAATTAGCCACGTCTTCAGGAGTATGAAAAATGGCCATTTATCATAGTAAAATTCTGTGATCCAATGTGGGTTGAAAGGTGATATTTAAAAAAAAATGGAAAAAATAAAGATGTTCCCAGGACATCCTATTACCAACACACCGGGTCTCACATAGTGAAGGAAAGGAGGGGAGGGGATCGTAGGGATCCATTTTGTTGCAATTAGCCATGGTTCCCAAGACATCCTATTACCAACAAACCAGGTCTCGCATACCGAGGGAGAGGTGAGGAAGGGATAAAAGAAATCCATTTTGTGGCAATTAGCCACTTCTTTAGGAATATTAAAAAAGTGCAGTTCTGTAATCCAATGTGGGCTGAAAGTTGATATTTGAAAAAAAACAAAACAAGATTGTTCCCAGGACATCCTATTTTCAATGAACTGGGACTCGCATACCAAAGGAAAGGTGAGGAGGGGATCATAGAGACTTGTTTTGTGACAATTAGCCACGTCTTCAGGAGTATGAAACAGGGCCATGTATCATAGTAAAATTCTGTGATCCAATGTGGGTTGAAAGGTGATATTTAAAAAAAAATGCAAAAAATAAAGATGTTCCCAGGACATCCTATTACCAACAAACCGGGTCTCACATAGTGAAGGAAAGGAGGAAGGGGGATCGTAGAGATCCATTTTGTTGCAATTATCCATGTCTTCAGGGGTATGAAAAAGTGCCATTTATCATAATATAATTCTATGATCCAATGCAAGTTGAAAGGTGATATTTTAAAAAAATGCAAAAAATAAAGACAGTTTTCAAGAAATCCTATCACCAACAAACCAGGACTCACATACTGAAGAAAAGGGGGACAGGTGATCAAAGAGACCCATTTCATGGCAATTAGCCACTTCTTTAGAAATATAAAAAAAATGCAATTTATTTTAATACAATTCTGTGGGCTGAAAGAGAGGGCAAGTCCTGGAATCAGGGAACACTTTGAAAAGTATTTCACAAGCCTAAATCCAAGGCCTTTCAAAATGTGAGCCTACTGGCTAAAAGACGGATTTAGCTGGTGGGGCTGCCAGGTGTATAATATAAATTCCAAAATGAAAAGGAAAGTCCTTCATCAGGTGAGACAATTTTTATGATTGACTGGAATGAACCCTTCATTTTTACATCATGGCTAAAAGAAGTCTGAAGCTACGAGACAGTGAAAACTCTGAAGTTTAAGTTCAAAGCTGGATTCTTTCTCTCCGACCAGACAGTCCTGAACTTTAATAAGCCCCATTCTAAGGTCAGGTCAGGGTGTAGGAATAATTCAGACTTAAAAATATCTAATTAATTCTCTGCTATTTTACAGCGTTGTAAACGTCTGCTATCTGCCAGCTACAGTAGACGTGAATGGAGGCATTGACGTGTGAACGGCACTTAAGGTCTGCCAAGAAAGCTGGTGTTTAGTACCCGAGTCTTTTATTTGGCAAGTTAAAGCCCAGGGGCATTCTCTGTTTCCTGACCAAAGTTTACAACTTTTCCCCACTTGTTACAGACAGGGCAAGGCAATCGGTAATAAGTATCCATGTCACTCCACGGCACATCTAATAAAAACATAATTAACTGTGGAGCAGACACCCTAATCTCTCCAGGGTGACATGTTATGGTGCCCTTGTCTTGTGATCCCTTCAAATCAATTACTACAATGTATATCATCGGCCAAAGCAGTCCGAGGAGGACTATAGGAAATGCTTCTCGTCTGGGCCAACTTGTCAAATAAGCCGAACATATGTTGAAACAACCTACATCTGAGCGACAGAGAGAGGCGATGCAGTCCCAAAAGACCCTTTGAACCTCAGAATGGGAAACACATTGGATTTTTTTTTTTTTTTTCGGTCGTATCAGTAAAATGGCAAAGAAGAAAAAAAAAAGTTCCATACTTTGCATAATATATTTATCTTGGAAAGCGACGTTCTATTCAAGCTCTCCAAGAATTCGAGTGCTGAAAGTTACACTAAATCAACAGCACTTTTAGTAATGAAATAAATTCTTTATAAGAGCCGAGTATAGGGGGCTGACAAGGGTTTTGGATGGCGTGTTTTTATTAAAATTCTTTCATTCTGCAAAGCCGTATTGTCTGTGATTCTTGGATACAAGCAGGACGAGGAATAGCGAGCAGTCTATGCCCGTGTTTATTCAGTCTGCCTGCCTGCGGCAAAAGAAAACACAATGCTTAATAAAAGGCTTCCTTTTTGTGGGTGACCTAGCAAATTTTCGGATTGTTAGGTTTTAAAAAAAAGGTAAAGCGCTATCGAAATGTGGAGGGTTGCCGGCTTTTGTCTCTTAGGGACCGAAATATCAATGAGACACTGTGGGGAGCAAGAAAAGTCAACTGGCAAATGGTCAGCATTGTCCAGGAGACATTGCAAGTCTGTTAAGGTCCCCAAGTCCTAATGTACTCCTGATTTTTGCATGCTCTAAAGCGGTCATATTTAGTTCTGTTGAGGCAGCATCGTTTTGCTCCTTGACTCTGTGTAGGTTCAGAGAGAGAGAGAGGTCGTTGTCAGAGCCATCTCTTCAGTTATTATCTGATCTCTGCATTGACTTTTGTTGTCTTTTTTGGCATTAGAAAATTGTCGCATACTGCGCAGGCACAAAACATTTAATTGCATGACTATTAACTCCCTGGTTACCTCCCGCATCAACTACTGCTGCTCCCTCCTTGTTGGCCTACCTTTAAATAGGCTATCCCCCTTAAATCCATTATGAATGCTGCTGCCAGACTTGTCCACCTTACCAACTGTTCAGTGCCTCTGCCGATCCCTCCACTGGCTTCCACTCACCCGGTGAATTCAATTCAAAATACTAACAACAAAGCCACCCACAACTCGTCCCCCTCAGCTACATCACCAACCGAGTGTCCAAATATAACCCAACCAGTCCTCTCTGCTCCTCCCAAGATCTTCTTCTCTCTAGCTCCCTCATCACCACCTCCCATGGTTATCTCCAGGATTTCTCCAGAGCCACTCCCATCCTATGGAACTCCCTACCTCAGTCTGTCTGGATATCATCTACTCTGTCCACTTTTAGAAGATTCCTGAAAACTTCTTTCTTCAGAGAAGCCTATCCTGACCCCACTTATAACTGTACTTCTATTTTCTCCATCGGCTCATCCCCTACAGTTATTACCATTTGTATCTCTTGACCCTTCCTTTTCAATTGTAAGCTCTAACATGCAGGGCCCTCTGATTGCTCCTCATTGATTTTCACTGCAACTGTACTGTCTGCCCTCATGTTGTAAAGTGCGATACAAACTATATAAATTCTGAGTAATAATAATACATACTGTAACTATAATGGCATTTATTGATAGCATAGTGCCAATTTTGTGTGTGATTACAGCTTATTGCTAGGTGTTGGTAAAAGGTTTAGTTTGGGGTCTAAGATAAAGTATATCGAAACCCAAGAACAAACGCAACAACGCTCACTCTCTGTACTTCATGCCTTGTCACCATTGACAGAAATGCAGGTGGGGGGGGCAAGATTTGTGGCCATGACTCTACATATTCTGTACTCTCTGCAATACATGTCAAATTCCTTAAGAAATATCCCTTTAAAAGCAAGAACAGAACAATACCTGTTTATCTACCCGAAATCCAAGAAGTTCCTATTTGGAGCCAACAATGCTTCTTTTTGCTGCACAGAAATCCCGAGCAGTGTTATGAGCCCTGCTTTAAAATTTGCAACAAACAACTCGGCCTTATGTTATGAAGATGAGAATAGAGTAAAGGTCTTTCATAGCCATGCAGAAAAGAACTGGGCTGGGTTAACACCACTGCTTTGGATAGTGACAGAGTCGGATGCCCACCCACTGATGTTCACCTTTTCCCTCACCACTCCATTCTCCCATTGGAGACAAAAGTAAAGCCTTATGTAAGCCCCATGTTAGATGGTGCCGGAGCTTACCTAGAGTTCATGATATCACCCTCTCACTCACCTGGCATTTGGCCCCTCAGGCTGGGCTTATGCACTGACTGCATCAAGGGCAGAGCAACTGCGAAATGTTGGGAATGTAAATATAAGTGGGTCAGAATGGGGGACAAGCTAGCAAGAAAAGTTTTCACTTTTCCCAGATTGGGCAAATTGACAGATTCTCTTCAAAACCACTGTGACTTTTGGGGTAAGGCTTCATTCTCCTATGACTTCAAAGATTTAGCAATAAAGTAGGTGTTGGGTGGTTTCCCTATCTATAGTGTATACTTATGAGGGCAGCAGCTCCATTGCAGTGAACAAAGCAGTGATTGATTGTGTAGGTCTGCTCTGTTTTTCCTGATCTGAGGGTTTGATTAGTTTTCCCTGCCTCTGAGAGAAGTTTCCAGAACATAGGGCTGGGAAATTCAAATGATCTGTTGAATATTTATCATGCCCTAGCCAATTCCTGAAAGGAGGCATTCAGAAGATGGTTGGAGAGGTGATACATGTGTAGGAGGCCTGCGCAAATTATTCTTTTCCCTCAAAGGAGGTTTCCAGTCTCCTGGTGGAGGGGGAGAGTTGTTGTCCCTAGGAGATAACCAGACCGGGGCGGACTGACAACTCATGTGGTCCCCGGGCAATAGGGGATCATGGGGCCCCTGTGTCCTTGCCCAAACTCAAAAAAGCCTATGAAAAAGGTACCAAGGGCATCTCATGGGGCCCCCTACTGACCCCAAGCCCTCGGGCAGCGCCCAAGTTTCAAATGGTCAATCCGCCTCTGAACCAGACAGACAAGAAGTTGCAGTCTGAGCCTCAACAACTGCCGGATTGAGGGCCTAGGGAAGATTACCTAAGGATTATATTTGCTGAAGTTCACTGCACTAAAGTCTCAGGTCTGGAGAAGGATCTTTTAATGTCCCTCACTGAGGATCTACCTGTGGATGCTGGGTGTCAGACAGCTCCTGGGACACTGTGAGTGAAGACCTGGCTGTGGACTGTTGTACATGTGCCAGAAGGGAACTAAGTGCCAGAGGATTCTATATGGACTTGGACTGCTCTGATACAGTCCTAGATATACTGGCTATTCCCAGTTACCTCCAGGAAAAGCTACTATTAGAAGATTAGTGAGATGTTTGTCCTCCCATTATAGCTATTGATAGTTTTGGAGTATTCTGAGACCCTAAACCCCTCTCCTGTTAAAGTTCTTCAGCAATAAATACTAACAAGACATCCCCTAGACTGAGCCTGAATTGTCGGTGTGCATGTGACTGAGCACGTGTGACTGGCAACCTCTGTACTATTTGTTAGAACCTGGGCATATTCTCAGCAGCTCCTTTGGAGGTAAGTGGGACACTTATCTTATCTGGTCAATACTTACCCTATGGACATAAGTTTGTATCAGTCTTGTACCAGTCATTGCAATGCCAAAAAAGCCACATAGTGCAAATTCCTCCTAAATGGTATCTGTCAGTTGGAGAAGTTTACAAAGTTCACTTTGCCCTCCCATCAATCTTGTTAGGAAGCCTCAATTGGTACCCTCAACCTCATTGTTCTTGTTATCTATATCCCTATAGCATGGATGAGGACGGGCGGCACGGTGGCTTAGTGGTTAGCACGTTTGCCTTGCAGTAAATGGGTCTTGGGTTTGATTCCCGACCATGGTGCCTCCTTCATGGAGTTTGAATGTTCTGCCTGTGTGGGTTTCCTCCAGGTGCTCCAGTTTCCTCCTACACTCCAAAGACATGCTGGTAGGTTAATTGGCTCCTGTCTAAATTGTCCTAGTTTTATCCCTGGCCATGCGGGATCTCCTGCATGGTAGGGGTTGGGGAAAGACCTGGCAACCTACCCTGTAAAATAATTGCTAAGAGAATTCATGGAATTGTCCTAGTTTCATCCCTGGCCATGTGGGATCTCCTGCATGGTAGGGGTTGGGGAAAGACCTGGCAACCTACCCTGTAAAATAATTGCTAAGAGAATTCATGGAATTGTCCTAGTTTCATCCCTGGCCATGTGGGATCTCCTGCATGGTAGGGGTTGGGGAAAGACCTGGCAACCTACCCTGTAAAATAATTGCTAAGAGAATTCATGGAAAAAGTTGCTTACAAGTGACGGTCCATGCAATCACCAAGGGTCAGAAACAACTAAATGGATAGATACAAGGACACAGACTAGTCAGAAATCCCCAAGCCTTGTCTGAAAACTAATCCTGCACTTCCCCTGCCATAGAATAGTAAAATGCTCCTACATTAGTTACCCCCAGTATTTTGGGCAGACAGACCCTTTTCAGTTTAATATGCAGCACAGCAAGTCACAGCCAATCAAAAAGCACATTTTGCTCTTTGAAAATATGACCTGTTATTCATTAATTTTTAATTTTATTTTTCCCGTCTATAAATACGCAGGGTGACTTTTAGCCTTTTATTGGTCTTGACTCGAGCTTGGTGACAAGTCTGTTTTGCCATTTGTACTTGGTAGCTCTTTATTCGCTAACATCTTGGGAGCAGTAAAAGAGCTAATTAGATTTACACTTCTGGCACATTCTTTCCAAAGAACATTATCCAAATAAATGTGACTCGATTCTCACTTCTTCAGTGTTTCCAGTGGAGCGAGCCATTACGACTCTCTCACGCCTGCACCTTCCCTTTCCAGTGGGGCTCCGTGCTGGTTACATGAGGCAGAAAAAACAGAAGTTCTAATGTTTGTGTAAAAACACCAACGTCTGTGAAATGCCACACATTGTGAAATGGTCATAACACATGCTAACATTACAAACTCATCACCCATATACAGGCACAATGTTTTCCCTGAGTTCCTCTCCTTGGCAAAAATGGCAGTTGGATGGCACCAAAAATTGACCACTTAAAGTGATTTGTGTGAATGGGCATTGTATCATTCAAAAGTTGTGTTTTATATTGTTAAGTTTCACATTTTTGTTAAGTAAATGTTAATTCCTGCTTTCATTGTGAATTTGTTTTACCGCTAATAAATGTCACCACCATAGTTGCATCATAATTTGTTTTATTTCAGGTACTTATATAGCGCCATCAATTTACGCAGCACTCTACATATACAGTGGGGCAAAAAAGTATTTAGTCAGCCACCAATTGTGCAAGTTCTCCCACTTAAAAAGATGAGAGAGGCCTGTAATTGGCATCATAGGTAGACCTCAACTATGAGAGACAAAATGAGAAAAAAAATCCAGACAATCACATTGGCTGATTTGGAAAGAATTTATTTGCAAATTATGGTGGAAAATAAGTACTTGGTCACCTACAAACAAGCAAGATTTCTGGCTCTCACAGACCTGTACCTTCTTCTTTAAGAGGCTCCTCTGTCCTGCACTCATTACCTGTATCAATGGCACCTGTTTGAACTTATTATCAGTATAAAAGACACCTGTCCACAACCTCAAACAGTCACACTCCAAACTCCACTATGGTGAAGACCAAAGAGCTGTCGAAGGACACCAGAAACAAAATTGTAGACCTGCACCAGGCTGGGAAGACTGAATCTGCAATAGGCAAGCAGCTTGGTGTGAACAAATCAACTGTGGGAGCAATAAGTAGAAAATGGAAGACATACAAGACCACTGATAATCTCCCTCGATCTGGGGCTCCACACAAGATCTCACCCCGTGGGGTCAAAATGATCACAAGAACGGTCAGCAAAAATCCCAGGACCACACGGGGGGACCTAGTGAATGACCTGCAGAGAGCTGGGACCAACGTAACAAAGGCTACCATCAGTAACACACTACGCCGCCAGGGACTCAGATCCTGCGGTGCCAGACGTGTCCCCCTGCTTAAGCCAGTACATATCCGGGCCCGTCTGAAGTTTGCTAGAGAGCATTTGGATGATCCAGAAGAGGATTGGGAGAATGTCATATGGTAAGGTAAAACCAAAATAGAACTGTTTGGTAGAAACACAACTCGTCGTGTTTGGAGGAGAGAGAATGCTGAGTTGCATCCAAAGAACACCATACCTACTGTGAAGCATGGGGGTGGCAACATCATGCTTTGGAGCTGTTTCTCCGTAAAGGGACCAGGATGACTAATCCATGTACAGGACGGAATGAATGGGGCCATGTATCGTGTGATTTTGAGTGCAAACCTCCTTCCATCAGCAAGGGCATTGAAGATGGAACGTGGCTGGGTCTTCCAACATGACAATGATCCCAAACATACCGCCCGGGCAACGAAGGAGTGGCTTCGTAAGAAGCATTTCAAGGTCCTGGAGTGGCCTAGCCAGTCTCCAGATCTCAACCCCATAGAAAACCTTTGGAGGGAGTTGAAAGTCCGTGTTGCCCAGCGACAGCCCCAAAACATCACTGCTCTAGAGGAGATCTGCATGGAGGATGGGCCAACATACCAGCAACAGTGTGTGCCAACCTTGTGAAGACTTACAGGAAACGTTTGACCTCTGTCATTGCCAACAAAGGATATATAACAAAGTATTGAGATGAACTTTTCATATTGACCAAATACTTATTTTCCACCATAATTTGCAAATAAATTCTTTCCAAATCAGCCAATGTGATTGTCTGGATTTTTTTTCTCATTTTGTCTCTCATAGTTGAGGTCTACCTATGATGCCAATTACAGGCCTCTCTCATCTTTTTAAGTGGGAGAACTTGCACAATTGGTGGCTGACTAAATACTTTTTTGCCCCACTGTATATTGTAAATTCACATCAGTCCCTAACCCTCAAGGGGCGTACAATCTAAGGTCCCCAACTTATATTCATACATACACATACTAGGGACAATTTAGACAGGAGCCAATTCACCTACCAGCATGCCTTTGGAGTTTTGGAGGAAACCCACGCAGGCACAGGGAGAACATGCAAACTCCAGGCAGGTGGTGTTGTGGCTGGAATTCAAACCAGCGACCCTAGTACTGCTGGGTTGAAGTGCTAACCATTTAGCCACTATGCTGCCATAATGTTTTACCATGATAGTAAAAAGTTCTTCTAAAGCTTGGGGTAAGTGATAGATGTTAGGTTTATAACAGGGCTTGACAAATATGCTTTGAAGATAAAAAAAGTTAGGCCAGCCATACACGGGTCGAAGATCGGACCCAAGAATAATCGGCCAATTTTCACTCTGTTAGTGGGTCAATGGCACCGGCCAATTTTTGTGGTTCCTCCCCTTTTCGGTGATCGGGCATGCTGGAAAATTCATGAAAAACGACCGATTTTCGACTCGATGATGGTCAAATCGCACAAACGTTTTTTCGAAAAGAATATGCGCATGAGCCGTGACCTGGAAGGAACAGATGTTTTGCGTGTTATATGGGGTGAATTTTATGACTTGGTCGGGCAATTTTTGAAATCAACGATGGCACCATCGGATTTCCGAGTAAACCACGTTTACGATTTTCGGACGAAAAATTGTTCGGAATTCGAACCATGTATGGCCTGCATTAGGAGGCATCTTTTTTTTTAGCATAGCGTGGGTTGTTAGATCCTGGGGCAAGGAAAATGTTTGGTGACAAGCTTCAAGTGATGTGATTTGCCGCTCGACAACCACAGCAAATCCAAACCGCGTTGTAGGTGCCATTAAAATAATAGCACCTGAACCTGCATTTAGCGATCACAGCAATTCTTCCAGGATCTCAAAATGCCCAGGTGAGAATGAAGCCACCCTGGTTCACACATATGTGATTCTGGATGTGTTTTAAAACTCGCATGACAGGCTAGATATTGTGTGTCCCTATTGAGGTCACTCACACAGATGCCATCCACATGCATATGCATGTTGGGTGCCATTACAAAAAGGGTCCTGTGCAAGTTTGTAGCAGTGTGTTCCAGACTCGCAAGTGATAGAGTAGAGTGGTATGAGGAGATAAGTGTTCACATAGGATTGCTATTGACAGGAGTTTTGCATTGAAGTCAATGGGAGGCGTTTTTACTTTGAAATCAATGGAATGGGGTTTTTGCATTGAAGTCAACGAGAGGTGTTTTTGCATTTAAGTCAACGGGAGGCATTTTTGTATTGAAGTCAACAGGAGGCGATTTTGCATTGAAGTCAACGGGAGGTGTTTTTGCATTGAAGTTAACGGGAGACGTTTTTGAATCGAAGTCAACGAGAAGCGTTTTTGCATTGAAGTCAACGAGAGGTGTTTTTGCATTTAAGTCAATGGGAGGCATTTTTGCATTGAAGTTAACGGGAGACGTTTTTGCCTTGAAGTCAACGGGAAGCGTATTTGCATTGAAGTCAACTGGAGGCGTTTTTGCATTGAAGTCAACTGGAGGCGTTATTGCATTGAAGTCATCGGGAGGCATTTTTGCATTTAAGTTAATGAGAGGTATTTTTGCATTTATGTCAATGGGAAGCATTTTTATATTTAAGTCAATGGGAGGCATTTTTGCATTGAAGTCAAGAGGAGGCGTTCTTGCATTGAAGCCAATGGGGGGAGTTTTTTGCATTGAGGTCAATGGGAGGCAGTATGTACAACCAGAAATTCTGAAGGACCCTCTGCACACTGGTATATACCCTTTCAAGCAAGCTATGCAACAAATAGGGATATTTGGTTCACACATATTGCAATACATGTTTAAGCTGGCCAACTGCGTCAAAGTAATCCCTCTATGGCCAGTCCTACTCTGCCCTGCCTACGCAAGTGCTACTGTGGACACAATGCTAACATAGGGGAAAAGACACAATGGGGAGAGCTACAAGGTTCAGGTCTGGCTACTGACCCAACAATACAACAAACAAGAGATCCCTGTGCTCAAATCCATACAGCTAGTGCATGCATTTATCCATCAGGTGCTAAAGCACCTGATGGATAAATGCATGCACTAGCTGTATCCCTTTAGCACCTGATGGATAAATGCATGCACTAGCTGTATGGATTTGAGCACAGGGATCTCTAGTATGTACAACCAGGCGCCAGGATGCAATTTCAAGTCATCATGGCAAGCTGGCGCCAGGGTTTGTCGAGTCCTAGTATATTATGAGTTAGGATTTAGATTAAGTAGTTGTTTTCAGTGATAGGTTTAGGTATTACGGGGTTACTTAGAAAAGACTAGTTTAGCACACCTTACTTTAGTCAGCTAAGTCCACTACATCACTGCATACAGTATGGCTTCAAGAAATCAAACTTTTTAGGTTGCTGTTCCAGAAATACAAAGCGAAAGAAACATCACACCACTAGGCCAGCAAATGCCCTCCTTCCCCAAATGGATAAATCTGTATCACAATGGAGGTCATGGACACTCACATCACATCCACTATCAGTATATCCATCCATAGCAATCTGATACTGTATAGACCACCAAATGATTACGACATAACTGTTAGATAATGAGTTTATGTGAAATCTCCATTAATGGATGTAAATAATGTTATAATTACAAGTATATTTTAGTTAGATGGAAATATACAGTATTTAAACCATTGAGTGTTTTGCAGCATCAAAACTTTCTAATGTCAAACTTGTGTTACAAGTTCTGGCCTTTTGTTCCCTTAGCATATCTCACAGGTGGTAAACAGCAGCCTTCTGTGAACTTCCAATCAGGCTGCACCCAATATACATTGGCAAGGTACAGTCTCCAATTAGTGAGCATTATATTAGCCACAGTACAGACAGGAGGGAGGATATAAGGCCTGGTCACCCAGCTGGAGAGCTCTTGGTGATGAGACACACAGCAGGCAGGATGACTAAACCTGAAGTTGAGAGGTAAAATTAACTTCATACTTGTATTGTACATTGTATTTTAAACTTGGTTTTGTGGGTAAATTGTAAATATCGTATAAGTCAAGAGACTTAAACTGTACATTGTGTTGTAAATAATGCTTAGCGTGTAGTTTGTATATATTATGTACCTCTATCAATAAATGTATATTGCAGATGGAACTACCTATTTTGTGTAGGAACGCTCAGATCTAGCTGTGTACATGTAAATACTCCTACAAGGATTGGGGTGTATTCACAAATACATGTAACATAGTCAACAATAACCAGTGTGATATCTATAACATAAGAGTTCTAAAGAACCCATCACTACATGTTCTAGAGAACCAATCACTACATGTTCTAGAGAACCCATCACTACATGTTCTAGAGAACCCATCACTACATGTTCTAGAGAACCCATCACTACATGTTCTAGAGAACCAATCACTACATGTTCTAGAGAACCCATCACTACATGTTCTAGAGAACCAATCACTACATGTTCTAGAGAACCCATCACTACATGTTCTAGAGAACCCATCACTACATGTTCTAGAGAACCCATTACTACATGTTCTAGAGAACCAATCACTACATGTTCTAGAGAACCCATCACTACATGTTCTAGAGAACCCATCAGTACATTTGACTTATCACTACATTTGACTTCATTAAATCAACATTTTAAGTTGAACTTTCATATTGGAATACTTCACCACACCATTTTTGGTCACCAAAGTCCACTTTAAATTTATGAAACAATGTTGCTTGTTAACATTATTTATCAGCAAAGCCATTTTCTTTGAATAAGGGTATTGAGTTTCAAGAGATAAACATCAAAAGGAACATCATACCACTAGACCAGCAAACCTCACCTCAACAAGATAAACCTGTATCACAATGTGAGGACAGTACCAGTCACATCACATCCTGTATCAATATATAACAATCTAATATATTCCTAGATTGTAAGCTCCCAGGATCAGGCCCTCCTATCCCTCTTGTATTGAACTGTATTGTTACTGTATTGTCTCCCGTTATATTGTAAAGCGCTGAGCAAACTGTTGGCGATATATAAATCCTGTATAATAATAATAATAATATAGACCACAGAAAGATTAGGACAACCACTGTGATATCTATAACTTAGCCTCTTGGCTCTGGCCGAATGCAAATGTGCGGCCTCCCAGCGTCTGGGCGTAGACGCCGAGCAGCTGCACATTTGCGTTCTATTAAAAAAATACATATTTGCTGAGAGCGCGTGCCCTGCGCGCTCCCAGCACACATGCCCGATACTCATGGAAAGGTCCCGATCTCCTCTCGTCCCGATCATGTGACCGCCGTGATGTCGTGTCACGGCGGTCACATGACTCTAAACCCTGCCCCGCCTTCCGGCTTCTAAAACCCTTAAAGGGCCGGGAGGCACAGGTGCCAAGGGGTTAAATTGTAACTAAATGGAAAACAAATATTTTCATTTTGGATAGGGTAAGGGAGGATTATAACTCCTGTAAGTTTTTTTGCCATCTGTGTTCCTTAGGGGAGATTTCCCTTCACTTCCTGTCCCATAGCCAAAACAGGAAGTGAGAGGGAATCCCAGAGTGTCACCAGGATCACCAGAACTAGTTTTCCCATTGGAAGATTTCCCCTCTATTAATTTTCTGATGTCAACCCAAAATCTGTGATTCTTTTACTTTCACTTTTGATGATATCTGTGAATAGGGTAAAGAGAAAGGGGGAATCTCCCTAACGGGGGTACAGACAGCAATGAAAGCTGACATTGGTTCTAACCCCTCTCCACTCTGCCCCCCCCCCCAAAAAAAAAGTTTTGCCTTTAATTACACTTTAACCCTAGGTTCATGGATTTCAGTGCGATTTCCAGTTTGCAGAAGTGCATTACAGTCCCTTTAAAATGATATCCTATGGACCTAGTTCACGTCTGTACGTTTGAGATGGTGAATTTTTTGGAAAGGGTCAGAGACCTTATTTCCCTACAGCAGATTGTGTCGTTTTGCATGTAATAGACGTCAATGGACCAGCAACAAAACTGCAAGTGTTAAGTTTTTGCCATGTTTTGCTTTTTTCTTTTTGCTAATAGAAAAGTATGACAGTTCTTTTCATGTAGGGCGACTTTGATGCGACATGCTCTGGCACTCAAGTAGCACCAAATTAGCATCAAAGTAGTGCAGGAATCTTTATGTGACCAAAGTCGAATGTTAGGGTTAGGGTTAATGGCTAGGGTTAGGTTTAGTCGTACCTGTTAGGGCTGAAATGCTAACCCTAACACTTACTGCTAACGCTAATGATTACTGCTAACTCTAACCCTAACTCCAACTCCAACTCTAACTCTAAATCTAACTCCAACTCTAACCCTAACTCCAACTCTAACACTAACTCCAACTCTAACACTAACTCCAACTCTAAATCTAACTCCAACTCTAACCCTAACTCCAACTCCAACTCTAACTCCAACTCTAACACTAACTCCAACTCTAACACTAACTCCAACTCTAACCCTAACTCCAACTCTAATGCTAATTCCAACTCTAACCCCAACTCTAACCCTAACTCCAACTCTAACTCCAACTCTAATGCTAATTCCAACTCTAACCCCAACTCTAACCCTAACTCCAACTCTAACAAGAACTCTAACACTAACTCCAACCCTAACTCTAACTCTAACCCAAACCCCAACCCTAACCCTAACTCCAACTCCAACTCTAACCCTAACCCTAACTCTAACTCCAACTCTAACCCTAACCCCAACCCTAACTCTAACTCCAACTCCAACTCTAACCCTAACCCCAACCCTAACTCTAAATCCAAATCTAACCCTAACCCCAACTCTAACTCTAACTCTAACTCCAACTCAAACTCCAACTTCAACTCTAACCCCAACCCCAACTCCAACTCCAACTCCAACTCCAACTCTAACTCTAACCCTAACCCCAACCCTAACTCCAACTCTAACTCCAACTCCAACTCCAACTCCAACTCTAACCCTAACCCCAACCCTAACTCTAACTCCAACTCCAACTCCAACTCCAACTCTAACCCTAACCCCAACCCTAACTCTAACTCCAACTCCAACCCCAACTCCAACTCTAACCCTAACCCCAACCCTAACTCTAACTCCAACTCCAACCCCAACCCTAACTCTAACTCCAACTCCAACTCCAACTCTAACCCCAACCCTAACTCTAACTCCAACTCCAACCCCAACCCTAACTCTAACTCTAACTCCAACTCCAACTCCAACTCCAACTCTAACCCTAACCCCAACTCTAACTCCAACTCAAACTCCAACTTCAACTCTAACCCCAACCCCAACCCTAACTCCAACTCCAACTCCAACTCTAACCCTAACCCCAACCCTAACTCCAACTCTAACTCCAACTCCAACTCTAACCCTAACCCCAACCCTAACTCTAACTCCAACTCCAACTCCAACTCCAACTCTAACCCTAACCCCAACCCTAACTCTAACCCTAACTCTAACTCTAACTCCAACTCCAACTCCAACTCTAACCCTAACCCCAACCCTAACTCCAACTCCAACTCCAACTCTAACTCTAACTCTAACCCTAACCCCAACCCTAACTCTAACTTCAACTCTAACCCTAACTACAACTCTAACTCTAACCCTAACCCCAACCCTAACTCTAACTTCAACTCTAACCCTAACTACAACTCCAACTCTAACCCTAACCCCAACCCTAACTCTAAATCCAAATCTAACCCTAACCCCAACTCTAACTCTAACTCTAACTCCAACTCAAACTCCAACTTCAACTCTAACCCCAACCCCAACTCCAACTCCAACTCCAACTCCAACTCTAACTCTAACCCTAACCCCAACCCTAACTCCAACTCTAACTCCAACTCCAACTCCAACTCTAACCCTAACCCCAACCCTAACTCTAACTCCAACTCCAACTCCAACTCCAACTCTAACCCTAACCCCAACCCTAACTCTAACTCCAACTCCAACCCCAACCCTAACTCTAACTCCAACTCCAACTCCAACTCTAACCCTAACCCCAACCCTAACTCTAACTCCAACTCCAACCCCAACCCTAACTCTAACTCTAACTCCAACTCCAACTCCAACTCCAACTCTAACCCTAACCCCAACTCTAACTCCAACTCAAACTCCAACTTCAACTCTAACCCCAACCCCAACCCTAACTCCAACTCCAACTCCAACTCTAACCCTAACCCCAACCCTAACTCCAACTCTAACTCCAACTCCAACTCTAACCCTAACCCCAACCCTAACTCTAACTCCAACTCCAACTCCAACTCCAACTCTAACCCTAACCCCAACCCTAACTCTAACCCTAACTCTAACTCTAACTCCAACTCCAACTCTAACCCTAACCCCAACCCTAACTCCAACTCCAACTCCAACTCTAACTCTAACTCTAACCCTAACCCCAACCCTAACTCTAACTTCAACTCTAACCCTAACTACAACTCTAACTCTAAATCCAAATCTAATCCTAACCCTAACCCCAACTCTAACTCTAAATCTAAATCTATTCCTAACCCTAACACCAACTCTAACTCTAACTCCAACTCTAACCCTAACCCCAACCCTAACTCTAACCCTAACTCCAACTCTAACCCTAACTCCAACCATAACTCTAACCCTAAATCCAACTCTAACCCTAACCCCAATTCTAACTCTAACTCCAACTCCAACCATAACCCCAAACCCAACCCCAACTCTAACTCTAACCCTAACTCTAACCCTAGCTCCAACTCTAATGCTAACTCCAACCCTAACTCCAACTCCAACTCTAACTCCAACTATAACACCAACCATAATTCCAACCATAACTCCAATCATAACTCCAACTCCAACCACAACTCTAGCTCTTAACCCTAACCCTAACATGCAACTTTGATTATATAAAGGTTCCTGCACTACTTTGATGCGCCTTTGATGTTACTTATGCTACTTGAGTGCCAGAGAGTGTAAAGTTGCATCAAAGCTACATCAAAGTTGCACTAGCTTGTCCCTGCTTGTCCAGAACCTCTCCCTGCTTTCTGTGACAGACTGGGTTTCTTTCTCTATGCTATCTACTTTGCACAGTGCGTGTCAATACCTGGGGGGGGTAAACACTTAAAAGGCTCTGCTAACACAAGATGGCCACCAGGGGTCACCTGAATGCAGTGTAGCCAACTGGACCGTTGCCTTGGGGGAACAGGAAACCATATAGAAACCAGGCTTCTCCTGACTTCCTATCCAGCATCATCTACAGTGGAGAAAGAGGATTTCACCTGCCTACAACCATACATTCAGATACTTAATTGTTATTTCTGTCATGCACAGTACTTTGCCGCAATCATATTGTCACCCTGACATATCCTTAAAGAGCTGCTCTCTAGGTGAATTGAAAAGATTTCAGGGATGTTTTTTACATGCTTGGACCAACATACACTATATTGCCAAAGTGGGGTTGTTTTTCAGAGGTTGGCCTGCCCCCTTAGTTTCAGTGAAGGGAACTCTTAAGGCATCAGCATACCAAGACATTTTGGACAATTTCATGCTCCCAACTTTGTGGGAAAAGTTTGGGGATGGCCCTTTCCTGTTTCAACATGACGGCTCACCAGCGCACAAAGCAAGGTCCATAAAGACATGGATGAGCGAGTTTGGGGTGGAGGAACTTGACTGGCCTGCACAGAGTCCTGACCTCAACCCAATAGAACACCTTTTGGAGGAATTAGAGAGGAGACTGCGAGAAAGGCCTTCTCATCCGACATCAGTGCCTGACCTCACATATGGTCTTCTGAAAGAATGGTCAAACATAGATATACTTTTAAACCTTGTGGACAGCCTTCCCAGAATAGTTGAAGTTGTTATAGCTGCAAAGGTTGGGCCAACTCAGTATTGAACCCTGCAGACTAAGACTGGGCTGTGTGTGTAAAGGCAGACGGCCCAATACTTTTGGCAATATAGTGTAAATATAAATATTCCATATTGAGACCGCTGTGGAAGGGGAGAATTCTTGTAGTACTTGCCACAAATTAAGTAATTGCCATGGTCTTCCAGGTCCTGTGTAGAGGGGTAGACTTGCTGTCCTTCTGCTTATTGAACAGAGGGTTGTGCTTTCTTGGTACAGAATCCATTTATAGAACACTTTACACTCCACCCCATCCAATCAGAGAACTCTCTGTATTTGTTGAAAAAAATACAAGGTGTTCTGTGAAAGATGGCCATGAAAAGTGAGCACCCCCATTTGTTCATTATCTGTGACTGCTGACTGTACTTAGCAAGCTTTCCCTTGTCTTCACTATGCAGAAGGGCAGGTGCTTAGCACAGAACTTAGAAAATGAAGCCAATTGCTGTGGTAGCGGCAACTGCTACAGTGGTTTTCCACTTCTATAGTGGATCCTCAGGTATGAAATATGCAAACTATGTAATAAAAACATACCTGGAGTTCAACTTTGAATGTATTTTTTAAGTGTAAACAG
Source organism: Staurois parvus (assembly GCF_062004578.1). Lineage (NCBI taxonomy): Eukaryota > Metazoa > Chordata > Amphibia > Anura > Ranidae > Staurois > Staurois parvus. The sequence goes on from NW_028318303.1 coordinate 1,489,600, forward strand.
TGCAAGCAATGAAAATTAAGTATTTGCATTTCACTTGGTATCAGCCTGGGCCCTAGTTGCACTTGGGGCATTGTAGCCAAATACCCCACACCAGCACAGATGTAACCAGCATGTGGAGGCCCTGCACAGAATTGGAGGCCAGGTTGGAGTAGAGCTACACCCAGGAGAGTCGGCTGTAGAATTCCTGACCCTTATGGAGGTGAGGGCTAGAGTGGGTTGCAGAAGGCCTTTTAGGACAGGCCAACAGTTCCCTGAGTGAGGTTATTTCCCTGGAGGATACCGGGAGAGGTGTACCCATGAAGCAGTTGACTACAGAAAGCCCAGTCCTGTGAGTACTAATGACCCCCCCAGTAGAAGGAAAGACTGTTAGAGGGAGATGGCCACATAAAGAGCTGCATATGTGTCTATTGTCAATCATCCACTGAATGTGACTGACTATGTACACAAATATATTTAGTCAATGTATGGCGATGTAACTGTTATGCCATTCTCTGAATTCCATCGGTAAAGTGCAGCGATTCCACTTATATGTGTGTGGACATTTCTTCCTTGGTATACAAAGGTCCATGGCCAGGAATGTCTTGTGGAGTCCTATGGCATGGAGTGAGGCACAATATAGCAAAGGTTCTGCCTCTGAAGGAGGAGCAGTGTTCTAACAGAATAGGAGAGGGGGTGCGGACTTGTGCACTTGAATCACGAAGCCACTCTTACATACTCGTGCAGGAAAGCTAGAAATACACTCAACTGGAAACACAAACAGCAATACGTATAAACAATTTCCCTTGCTAGAGTAGGGAAGGGTTAGAACGTCTATCTCTTTCTTATTTGTCTGTGTCACCATTTGGGACACAGTCCTTCCCCATTCAAAGCAAAACTAAAAAAAAATAGCTTGACTTTAGGTATAATAGAAAACTTTTTTTTTCAAATATACATTTAATACATGACAAAGCATTCATAGAGCACTGTGGGTTATCTAAAGAGACAAAGCAGCGCAGCTTGATTGCAGCTTCCATTGTCTGATTAATCACTTCTATTGACTGCTCATAGAGTTCTGTAAACTTTTGTTTTTCAGTCTATATCATATTAAGGTCCATTGTGCACTCCCTTTGAATTTTAATCCAATGTGCAAAGAACTGACCAGAACTGTCCAACTGTCCAAATGAGGATTTCAGCTGGATCAGTGAACCATTTTTTTGTTTGCTTGTCCCACAAGGCATTCCTCCCCTGCTCCATGCCCCAGCAGGAGTCGGTGCAGATTCCTCCTTTATCTATTCATGAGGCTCCTGCTGCTTTGGAAGAGCTTTGAACAAGAATGCCTGAGTTTGGAGCTTGCACTTTAACCTAGCTGGAGAACCAGCGGTAATCTAAATCTGCTGAAGGACTGTGTTGAAGAGCTTAAATAGCTAGGTGCAAGGCTGGATATTGTAGAAAGTAGGAAGTATGGTGGCTCCCTGGGAGGAGGACATTAGTATAGCTGTTTTCTGAGCTTCCAGGCCTGCTGTCTGGGGAGAGCACATATGCTTGGAAAAGGAAGACCAAAAAAGCTTACACTTAATCTAGGAAGAGTGAAGCTGAAACCTGGAGCACCAATAGTAGACTTCATTTCCTGGAAAAATATCTTGAAGAGCAAGGCTGGACATGGCAAGAAGTATAGTGGCTCATCCAGAGCAAGCATGTAATGCAACTGTAGCACTACTCCCATAGGAGTCACTGAGTTTTGGGTCCCCCTACAGCTCTGCACAGCCAGGCAACACGCATTTTCTTTCACATGTTGCATTCAGAATCAGTGAACAGTTCTTGACCTTGGTTTTATGATTTTATTAAGGGGTTGTTAACTTGGATGAGTCAAAGGGTTGTTTGGGATACCCAAGGAAACGGCACACTTGAGAATTAGCAACTATGTACAGATATGGACAAAATAGTCTCTCTTTTAAGAGCATTCCAACTCTCTGGTGAACCTCCTCAGACCTCAGATGAATCCTTCTCTTCACCCAGCTGTACTGAGGGTATTCCCTAGGCATGGGAGCCCAGAAACTGCCAACTTAAAACAGTCTCAAAGGTGGAACTGGTTGTGTTTTCCACCTGACTTCCCTCTCCCCTTATCCAGCCCACGGGGTGTAGGATTACTTACTCTATCTCTTCTGTGAGCTTGGTGGGTTGGTGGCTGCCTTCAGGCCTTACGCTGGACTGGTTCCTTCCCTACTCCACAGGCTGTTCTCTCTCTGGGGTGATGAGGCAGAGAGATCCTGATTTCATCTTTTGCCTGTACGTAGGCCCCTCTCCTGGGCCCCCTCCTAGGCTCCTCACTCCAGCCTTCACTCTATCTTCCACCTGACACTGTTCCCCCACTTATCAGGCTTTCTCATACTTAAGAGCCACCCTTACCCCATGCCAAGCCTCCTGCTTGGGGATTGATCAGAGTTCCCTAAGCACGCAGATCAGACCCTTCTTACCCCCACCCACTGCCTTCCAGAAACTTCGTAGGCTTCCAGAGCAGGGGGAGGTATAAGGATATTGACCTTTCAGAGCCCTCAAGTCTGATCTAGAGAAACCTGGCTGACTCATCCCAGACTGCTACCCAGTCTCTCCCTTAAAAAAAATGAACTAGCTCCCCCTAGATAAACTTAAGGACTGCTACATTACTGCTATACAGTGCTGTTCTAGCTTAAAGTTACATTTCTGTATGACTGTAGGTAGAATTTGAAGTTTGCACATGATTCCTTTTTTGGATATCCTGCACCCTAATGCCTATCTTTCTGGGTTTATTTGTTAAAATAAACACTTTAAACTGTTTAACCTTTATTTAGCAATGGGGTTGCAGGGAATTATAATGTAGGGCACTAATAGGAAATACTATACTACCATATTATGGTACGGTTGAATTTTATTTGTCTTTTAGGGTGGAAAGTTAATCTTATAATATATTCATTTTTATTTAATTTAGTTGTATTTTAATATATATATATTTTATATTCCAGAAATGTATAATACATTTTTTACTTGCTCCAACTAAACCATGTGATCTTTGCCGACGGTTTAGGATTCATAGTAGAACTCAGTGTTTTTTTTTATTTACAGTATAGTTAGAAAGACGTACTTTTTCCCTAAAATAATAATGTGATATAGTATTGCTGTCACACCTGCTCTATTGATTCATGTGAAGAGTAACTGTAAAAGAAATTTCAAGGAGCCCAGGTCATATTGTAGAGAGACTTCGTCACAAGCACTTACTCAAGGCGGATTTTGTAGCCGCTACCCAAGTGATGCAATTAGCTTGCACCTTGCCTTCGAAATTAAGAAGCGGGCTTAACTATTTTTCTGGATTTGGTGCTGAACCAACAAACGGTGGAGTGGAAATCTCTCTCTTGAGACGGTACGTGCACAAGCTGGCTGGCAAAATCAATGAAACATATTTCTACCCAATAAACCTTGAAATGACATTTTAATCACTGTAAACAGAATATCAAACCCTGACTTACCCAGCTTTATTAAGAATTTTTTTTTTCTACTAAAATAACTCCACGTATAAAACTGAGGTTAAAAAAAAAAATAATAAAAATAAAACATCTAAACTTGCAAAGCTTCAGCAGCTGTTGAAACCAGAGTTGGAGAAGAAGAAGGGGAAGAAAAAGTACAACAGTAATCTTGAATTGAAAAACGACAATGAAAATAAAATAACAAAATGTAATTATGGCCTCTTCTTTTGTTTCAGGCAGTTTCTTGAGCAGTTGAAAGAGAGCTAACAGTTTGTTTTAATTTTATTTGAGATCTTTGTGCAAAAGCTTGAGTATCAGTCAGCACAGTAGTAAATCTTGACAAACACTATAAATTCCAGTAAGTTTGTGTTTCTCGGGCATTTCAGGATGTAATGTAGACCACAATACTACGCTAAGCTTAGAGCTCTTAGCAGTTTATCCTTTAACCCAAGGTCCTTGTTATAGTAGAAGTTTGGTCCATTTAAACATTATGTTAACCTCATAACACATTGAAGGGTCATTTTGGGTCACCATTTCAAATTTATATTATATATATATTTTTATATATATATATTATATTGCCAAAAGTATTGGGACGCCTACCTTTACATGCACATGAACTTTCATGGCATCCCAGTCTTAGTCCATAGGGTTCAATATTGAGTTGGCCCCGCCCTTTGCAGCTATAACAGCTTCAACTCTTCTGGGAAGGCCGTCCACAAAGTTTAGGAGGGTGTCTATGGGAAGGTTTTACCATTCTTCCAGAAGCACATTTGTCAGGTCAGGTACTGATGTCGGATGAGAAGGCCTGGCTCACAGCCTCGGCTCTAATTCATCCCAAAGGTGTTCTCTTGGGTTGAGGTCAGGACTCTGTGCAGGCCAGTCAAGTTCTTCAACCCCAAACTCGCTCATCCATGTCTTTATGGACCTTGCTTTGTGCATTGGTGCGCAGTCATGTTGGAACAGGAAGGGGCCATCCCCAAACTCTTCCCACAAAGTTGGGAGCATGAAATTGTCCAAAATGTCTTGGCATGTTGATGGCTTAAGAGTTCCCTTCACTGGAATAGGGGGCCAAGGCCAACCCCTGAAAAACAACCCCACGCCATAATCCCCCTCCACCAAACTTTACACTTGGCACAATGCAGTCAGGAAAGTACCGTTCTCCTTGCAACTTGTAACATTCAAGACTGTACATCATTTTAAGGGCCCAGATAGCTGGTTCTCTTGTTTATTCTGTAATGCATGGAAAGTTTAGACTTGCTGGATCTCTATGCTTATCTAGGCCACTTTGTGGGCATCTCTGTGGCATAGTCACACTGCAGCCCCCCATCTGGTCTCAAGAGCTTTCAGTGCACGATTATAGGGTAATATTGAGACCTATCTTACTGCTTTGTAATTTATGATTGTTCTTCAGTATAGGCTTAGATCTCTGCTTTTGCCTGTTATCTATATAAGGGGGCTTGTGATTGACTGGCTGTTGGTGTAAAATCTCCAAGCTCCTGCACCTCTTATTCTTGGATAGGACAGGAACCCACCTGCTGGTAGTTGTTAGCCTTGTTGTGCCCAACTCCTTGCCACAGGTTTTCTCACAACATCCCCAGCCATTAGCCTTTATGGTCATAAGACAGGAATGTCCATGCAAAGTTAGAGTTCCCTAAATATACTGTTGATGTTCAAACATGGCAGTGACAATTCACATTACACACCACAGACATACTATCTGGGGTCGCTTGACATTCTTTGCCAATCACATACAGTGGACATACCCTAGCAGTCAATATGTGAAAGCTGCACATTGTAATTCTCTCTCTCTTTTTCCAGAGCCATTAGTACTCACTCAGAGAGCTCTGGCTTGCCATTAGGCTCTATGTATCCAGCTCATAATTCCAGAGACAGGACTGCTGCAGCTGATTCTCTAGTTTACTGTACTCTTCCATGACCTTGACGGGGAAAGAACTCAAACAGAGAACGCTTAGCCTGGCCTAAAAGGCCTTTTGCATCCCCCACCAACCACAAAGAGTCAGGGTAACTACAGCTCTTCTGAGTGTAGGACTATCTCACCCTGTCCTTCTGCCCTGTCCAGAGCTTCTGTATTAGCTGAATACATCTTCATACTGGTGGGGTGTTAGACTCCCATGTCCTGACTGCCTAAGGCTCCTCCCATCCTCAAAAGTTTGCATACCCTGGTATAAATTGAGAAGTTTTGGCATTGGTATTGAAAATATGACTGATCATGCCAAAACACTTTTTAAGGATAGTGATCATAGCAAGATATAGTTGTTTGACTCCTTTTAAATCATAATGATAACAGAAATTACCCGAATGGCCAGGATCAAAAGTTTCCCTCCCCTGGAATGTTTGGCCTTGGTACAGACACACAAGGTGACACACAGGTTAAAATGATAATCAAAAGTTAATTTCCCACATCTGTGCCTTGTTAAATTAGTGTCTGTGTATAAATAGTCAATGAGTTTGCTAGCCCTCACGTGGATGCACTGAGCAGGCTGAATACTGAGCCATGGGAAGCAGAAAAGAACTGTCAAAAGACCTGCGTAACAAGGCGACAGAACTTTATAAAGATGGAAAAAGGTATAAAAAGATATCCAAAGCCTTGAATTTGCCAGTCAGTACTGTTCAATCACTTCACTTCAAGTCTGGGGATCTCATGATACCAAGCCAAGGTTGGGTAGAACAAGAAAGATTGCAGCCACAACTGCCAGAAGAATAGTTTGGGATACAAAGAAAAACCCATGGGTAACCTTAAGAGAAATACAGATTGCTCTGGCAAAAGACGGCATAGTTGTTTCAAAGAGCATAATACAACAATACTTGAACAAAAATGAGCTGCATCATCGGGTTGCCAGAAAGAAGTCTTTACTGTGCCAATGCCACAAAAAACTCTGGTTACAATATGCCCGAGAACACCTTGACATAACTCACAGCTTCTGATACACTGTAGAGTGGAGTGATGAGACCAAAATAGAGCTTTATAGTCACAACCATAAGCGCTATGTTTCAAACTGGGTAAAAAATACCTATATCGACCAGCGTACTATCCCCATCATGAAGCATGGTTGTGGCTCACTCATGCGTTGGAGGTATGGGATCTCTAACGGCATGGGGAATCTTGTAAAAATTGATGGCAAGATGAATGCAGCATGTTATCAGAAAATACCAGCAGACAATTTTCATTATTGCACAAAAAGCTGCGCATGGGACGCTCTTGGACTTTCCAGCACAACAATGACCCTAAGCACAAGGCCAAGTTGACCCTCCAGTGGTTACAGCAGAAAAAGGTGAAGGTTCTGGAGTGGCCATCACAGTCACCTGACCTTGATATCATTGAGCCATTCTGGGGAGATCTCAAACGTATGGTTCATGCAAGACAACCAAAGACTTTTCATGACCTGGAGGAATTTTGCCAAGATGAATGGACAGCTATACCACCTGCAAGAATTTGGGGCCTCATAGACAACTATTACAAAGACTGCACACTGTCATTGATGCTAAACGGCGCAATGATATTAAGAACTAAGGGCATGCAGACTCCTGAACAGGGGTCATTTCATTTGTTTTATTGATTTTTTTTATGATTGTGCCATTCTATTATGACCTACAGTTGAATATGAATCTCATAAGAAATAAAAGAAATGTGTTTTGCCTGCTGACTCATGTTTTCTTTAACCTCCCTAACGGTATTCGCGAGTGTAGCTCGGGGTAAAATGTCAGTACCAAAAGCGGTAACCCCGAGCTACACTCGGGCTTACCATGTGGCGCTGCATAGGGATTCCCTGCAGCACTTACCTTGTCCTTCGCTCCCACGATGTGTCCCCTGCAGTGTCCCCGGCCATCTCCTCCGGTTGATGCCGGCATCCGGCTCCTGTGTTCCGGTCCCTGTGACGTCGGGACATAGTAAAACATTGCTGTTTCAAACCATTTCACATACATTTTGTCCCGAGTGCTCTGTCCTGTCCCCTGTCTGCATTTTGAATGTTCTTTCTGAATGGAAACTTAGAAAAGTCCATGGCGTCCAAAAAGCGTCCCTTTAGGTCAAAAGCGGGTTTAGATCAGCTAGAGAACAGCGATAGTAAATCAGAACCACTTGCAGAATTGAGTGATAATGATTTGTGGGGGAAATTCCTCATCAGACACTGAAAACAATTTTGCGACTTTGCTCAGCGATGTGCGAACTTGGCGCTATATTTCAAATTTCAGTGTTTTTGGTTTGAATATATTATTGAATTAAATTTATTATTATTATATTATTATTATTTATGATTATTTATTAAATTATAATTTATGATTTTGTGTTTCAAATTTTATCATACCCGGGATGTTTACTAGACTCTTGTTCGGACAGATTTCAGTGAGTTATTCCTAAATATTACAGCCTACAATAAAAAAAACTACATATTTCCATGCAAAATAATGGTACCGCTTTCAGCACCAAAAATCTGAAATAATCATACCGCCAGGGAGGTTAAAATGGTACATACTGTATATTACCAATTCTCCAAGGGTATGCAAACTTTTGAGCACAATTGTACCTACAAGCCCTTAGCCTATGGGAAAACACTAGTAAAGATCCTACTCTTTGGAGGATTTTCTGGTTTCTGGCCCAAAAGCAACAGTCTTAGGTGCCTTAGCCTTGAGACTGCCCTGATGTGTACCACTGTGGAGAAATGTATCCTATCACGTTAAATCCTAAACATTTGGCCATTCCTTCAAAGAATTGGTGAACCTACACTTAAGATATTTACAATTGTTGGAATAAAATAAGTTTAAAATTAAAGCTAGAACCATAATGTTCACCTTAAAAACACAATCAAAGCCTACATCTGTAGAAACTATTAATGCAAAGAACCACACTACCACTTCCAAATTTATTCTATTCCAAATTCAGTATGGAGACACGTCTGTATTGCACAAGTTATTTTTATTAGCTGTAATTGTAGCAAAGAAAAAAAAGAAAAATGTTTTCAGCTTTCTTCCTTGTGGGGGCAGGTCAGTTGTGTCTTTATGTTCATGTTGAGCGCTATAGCAAATTGGATCAATTATGGGTTCAGCACAAGGCACTATGTATTGTTCTAGGCCCTAAGCCAACCTTGGAACTGGCAGCTCCATCTCTTGACCAAACAACCCCCCTCTGGGCTGTACAGTCATTTTTTTAAAAACCCTTCAGGTGACCTCATATTCTATATCCCAAGCAAAGCACAAATAAGATACAGCCATTGAAAATACCGACATATATATCAAATTTTGCTGCACAGGAAGTGGACGGATGGGAATCCTGGCTTTGGTTTCCGAGTTCCTCTAAAAAAGTCTCTTTCTTCGTCTCCAGTGTGGACCATCCATTAGTTTATCTTGGAAGCAATTACCGACTCCTTCCTCTTCTCACTTTATAAACCCCCCATGTATGGACTTTCATCAATCAGATGTGAAAAAACACTGTCACCTTGCCTATTTGTTTTTCCAACGTCTCCCGACTGCTGCTTCATTCCACTACCTTGGCCTTGTCATGCTGGCTCCCGAATGTATACGGTAACATCGAATTGTGGTACTGGACGCACTTAAAGGATATGAAAGAATTTCATATGGCAAACAGTACCCTGATGCTAAAAGCATTTTTGTAGCTGATGTCCGTCTCTCCGGAAGAGTTGTAATAAAATTCCATCGTCTTCCATTGGAATCCTAATCTTTTTTTTTTTTTTTGATGGACCACAACTGCTCAATGCACACAACAAAAACCCAAGGTAGCACCATCTGTCCTTCAGTATGTTATTCTCAATGAAACATTAATTTATGTATTTACAAAATAAGCCTTGGGGGAAACGGGAAGCTTGAAAACAGATTAGTGAAATTTGGCAGGCCTGATAAAACCACATCACTCAGACTCCTACTAACTTACAGTTTAGTTGCTAATAAATTATACCTCCTTACAGGAGAGGGCTTACATCACATAAAACAAAGTGGAATATTTAACCATCTGTTAAAATTGTTTAAGAAGAAAGGCCGTATAAAACGAAAACAGAAGCCGAAATGCAATTCCCCTGCAGGAAGGACCAACCTGCCTTTCCAAATGATATTTCAACTTGTAAATGATGCAAAGAAGCATAAGAAAACTAGATTGCTATTTTTTTTATATATATATTATACTGTATACCATATTCTTTGCACCAGTTCATTTTTAGTGGATACCCAATGAAAATTTTGGTGGAACATTTAGGATAAAGTCATTTTAATTAAGTGTTCTTGCATGGCAAGACCACTTATTGTTATCTCACATATATATTATTATAGCCAAATTTACCACCCTAACTCCTCCCACAGTTTTTACACTACATAGACAGTAATATACCGAAACGTGTGGATTCTAAGGAACGGACCTCCTGCGCTAGAAATGGGGCCCTATCACTAAAGCTGCTGACACTTAACCTCCTAGTGAGTAAATGAACAATAAATAGCACAAAGTGCAGTGCTAAATCTTAAATAATATATATAATAATAAATACAGTCAGGTCCATAAATATTGGGACATCAACACAATTCTAACATTTTTGACTCTTTACACCACCACAATGGATTTGAAAAGAAACAAACAAGATGTGCTTTAACTGCAGACTCTCAGCTTTAATTTGAGGGTATTTACATCCAAATCAGGTGAACGGTGTAGGAATTACAACAGTTTGCATATGTGCCTCCCACTTGTTAAGAGACCAAAAGTAATGGGACAGAATAATAATCATAAATCAAACTTTCACTTTTTAATACTTGGTTACAAATCCTTTGCAGTCAATTACAGCCTGAAGTGTGGAACGCATAGACATCACCAGACGCTGGGTTTCATCCCTGGTGATGCTCTGCCAGGCCTCTACTGCAACTGTCTTCAGTTCCTGCTTGTTCTTGGGGCATTTTCCCTTCAGTTTTGTCTTCAGCAAGTGAAATGCATGCTCAATCGGATTCAGGTCAGGTGATTGACTTGGCCATTGCAGAACATTCCACTTCTTTCCCTTAAAAAACTCTTTGGTTGCTTTTGCAGTCTGCTTTGGGTCATTGTCCATCTGCACTGTGAAGCGGCGTCCAATGAGTTGTGAAGCATTTGGCTGAATATGAGCAGATAATATTCCCGAAACACTTCAGAATTCATCCTGCTGCTTCTGTCAGCAGTCACATCATCAATAAATACAAGAGAACCAGTTCCATTGGCAGCCATACATGCCCACGCCATGACACTACCACCACCATGCTTCACTGATGAGGTGGTATGCTTAGGATCATGAGCAGTTCCTTTCCTTCTCCATACTCTTCTCTTCCCATCACTCTGGTACAAGTTGATGTCGGTCTCATCTGTCCATAGGATGTTGTTCCAGAACTGTGATGGCTTTTTTAGATGTCATTTGGCAAACTCTAATCTGGCCTTCCTGTTTTTGAGGCTCACCAATGGTTTACATCTTGTGGTGAACCCTCTGTATTCACTCTGGTGAAGTCTTCTCTTGATTGTTGACTTTGACACACATACACCTACCTCCTGGAGAGGGTTCTTGATCTGGCCAACTGTTGTGAAGGGTGTTTTCTTCACCAGGGAAAGAATTCTTCGGTCATCCACCACAGTTGTTTTCCGTGGTCTTCCGGGTCTTTTGGTGTTGCTGAGCTCACCGGTGCGTTCCTTCTTTTTAAGAATGTTCCAAACAGTTGTTTTGGCCACGCCTAATGTTTTTGCTATTTCTCTGATGGGTTTGTTTTGTTTTTTCAGCCTAATGATGGCTTGCTTCACTGATAGTGACAGCTCTTTGGATTTCATCTTGAGAGTTGACAGCAACAGATTCCAAATGCAAATAGCACACTTTAAATGAACTCTGGACCTTTTATCTGCTCATTGTAATTGTGATAATGAGGGAATAACACACCCCTGGCCATGGAACAGCTGAGAAGCCAATTGTCCCATTACTTTTGGTCCCTTAACAAGTGGGAGGCACATATGCAAACTGTTGTAATTCCTACACCGTTCACCTGATTTGGATGTAAATACCCTCAAATTAAAGCTGACAGGCTGCAGGTAAAGCACATCTTGTTCATTTCATTTCATATCCATTGTGGTGGTGTATAGAGCCAAAAATGTTAGAATTGTGTCCATGTCCCAATATTTATGGACCTGACTGTATATAAATACGTGCTAAAAATCTGTGCAAATAAAGTAAAGTGCAACACGTGCATTCCCACCGGAAATATTAAGAGTGTTCAAAGTGATCACAACCAATAATTCAAAATCACTCCAAATATAAATCACTCCAAATAAGTCCATATGAAAAATAGTGTCCAAAAAACTCAATCTTCATGCATGTGATGACAAGTGTCCACATGGTGTGAATCCAAACAATGGCTACAGTGGCCCCTCACCTCCTTGCATAGACCCCACAGGGGATTGTTCCCGATTGGTGAGCTATTACTTTGTGGAACGTTTCGCCGAATGCTTCACGAAATATCGGCGTTTTTGTGTTGAAAATGGTCCCATAGGAATGAATGGCGGAATGTTCAAAACTAGAGTGGGAGCTGACAAAAGCTAGAGTGTGAGCTGAAAAATCAGGACATGATTTCTAAACTGCCATCACTCCCTCATTTTCAAGCCCACCTACACAAATCTTATATCAAAACAATCAGCTATCCCTGTTGTCACTAAAAATGTCCACGGCTAAGCCATAGTTCTGATAGTTTTCACAATATGACCATTTGTTTTCAACTCATGCAGCCCATTGACATTCATTGAAACTCCACTCCCAGCCACCTCAAATTTGAAGGGCAATTTCTAAACTGCGACTGTGCCTTCATTTTTAATATTTCAGAGACATACTATGCATCAAAATGTAGGTCTGGGTCTTGTGATTCTCACAATATATCTTCGGTGTAGGATTTACAATTTTGAAACTGCAACCGTTTGAAGATGCCAACCGCCAGTGAAGTGAGCAAGTTGGAGCAGTTTGTTTTTCACCGCTCTTCTCTGCCCTTGCTGTTGAGTGAGTTGGCATAGGAACCCAGGTGTGTGAGCAGGCAGCAGAGTGACATGCCACTCCACCCAGTTACTCCGCCCACTCCAGTTGTAGACTACAGGTGGAGGCAAGAACACTTCACACAATTTCCCCAGAAATTGTAGATTTTCTAGTTATTATTATTGCATGCAGTATTTACATAGTTAGGTTGAAAAAAGTCTATCGAGTTCAAACAATAGAAAAAATAAATAAATAAATGTTGATTTTTTTTTCTTTTATTCCAACAGTTGATCCAGAGGAAGGCAAAAAAAAACCCCTATGAAGGATCCAATTTGCACCAGCTCGGAAAAAATAAATTCCTTCTTGATCACCCAGAAGGCAATCGAATGCTCCCTGGATCAACAATCTCTGGTGTTATTATTGGGGGTAAGCTCAGGTGTGTTCGGACACAGGTCTGAACCCACGTGATTTTTATCCTGCCATGACGCTGTCACTGCAGACCCATGTATGCAAAGGGCGTGTCTATGTGCAGCTGTGGGGCGAAGAATCTCTCCAGCACTTAAAATTGGCTGCCTGCAGTGACAGCTTCCTGGCGAAAAAAGCACAAAAAAGTCAAAACATATCTGAGCTCATCCTTGGTTAGTATTTATAAATGGTAATATCCAGTTATAATTGGTAATTATTATTTTTTATACATTGTACACTAATATAGTTTCAGTTGCATGACCCCCCCCCCCCCCCCCCCCGTGCAGCCCTCTGGGACACTTCCAAGGTCCCAGAGGACTGCAGCCCATTCCCAAAGTGCAGCGCGCTTCGCACCTGCGCAATAGGAAACCGGCAGGGGCCAGAACTCCACTTCAGCATGGTAGTGTGGCTTCAACATGTATTAGCAAATGTATCTAGTGCTACCCCTGCAGGGGCCCCTAGAAACAACTGGTTCTAACCTAATAGTACAGAGATTGCCCACCACCACAAGCTCTGGTCCATGCACTTTAGCTCCAATAGCTCAGTCTAGGGGATGCCTTTTTGATATTTATTACTTGAAAAACTTTAAATAGGAGCAGGGTTAGGGAATGGGGTACTCCAAAATGCTACACAGTAAACAGGAGGACACTTTTTTCTAGGCTCACACTCCTGGATTTTGCTGAGTGCAGGGGAATGACCAGTACTCTGAAACTCTATGAGAACCATTTCACGCACAGTCATCAGATATCAATTCAGGGTCATTACTCACAAGTCCCCAGCACTTCTGCATACCTTCCAGCTTTCTCTGGACATGGTGAGGAGGACAATCCTACTCCACACCAGATCCCTATGGTGAAATCTCACAGCCAGCTCCTCAAAAAGGTCACTCCAAGCCCTCTGCCCTGACACTGCCGAGGCTTCAAGAACAGCTACGTAGTCCACAGGCTACCTCAGAGGGGCAGCAGCCCCCCATAAGGCTTGCAACCCTCCTGGGTAGAGAGAATCATCTCTTCTGGGCTGCAGAATATTTATCACCTTCACAGCCATTTTCTGGACATTCCTCTACAGGGATTGAACATGATAAATATTCAGGCTGTTCATTTGAATCTCCCTCTCTATGTTTTGGAAACTTTTTCTAGAGGCAGGAGGAAGCAATCAAACTCCCAGCTTGTGAAACCCTGAACAGACCATAACTTTCAAAGGATGAACAGTGAAAGAGCTGGCATAGCTGCCAATACTCAACAAGTTTGCACTAATATGCAAAGAAATGTGCGCAGACATGGTATGTGCATGCCTGTGCAAATGCGCACATTTGAACACACGTGTGTGCCATGATGCACACAAAGCATAGCAGACTCTGGCGCCCAGTGGCATATTTAAAGACAGTAGGTTGGCCCACAAGTTGCTGGATGATCATCAGCCCCCCTGTATCCTGCCCTTCTATGTTGCTATGTTCTTGGATTCCCCCATTGCTGACTTGGATTGCTCTTGAACCTGTCTTGGCTTCTCCCTTGCCTCTGACCTTGGCCTGTTTATACGGAATGTGCTTGCTGCCTGCTTACTGTGTATGACCCTGGCTTGATCTTGACTATGCCTCTGGTCCTGTTCCTAGCTGTCTTATTGTGTATGACCCCATTTCTTGCTCCTGGTTCCAGACCAACAGGATTGACGTTATGGAGTGGCCAGCCCAATCCCCGGATCTTAATCCAATAGAAAACTTGTGGGGTGACATCAAAAATGCAGTTTCTGAGGCAAAACCAAGAAATAGAGAACATTGTACACTAATATAGTTTCAGTTGCATGACCATGATCACTATACACTATATAGACAAACGTTTGTGGCCACCTAACCATCACACCTACTGTATATGAGCTAATTGGACTTTATATTACCAAACTGTGGCCATTAAAAATGAGTTACCCCCCCCCCCCCATAAGGGGCTATAACAGCCTCCTCTGTTTTGTAAAGATTTTAAGTGTATCTGTGGGAATATGGGATTGAGCAATTGAGAGAGCATTTGTTAGGTCAGGTACTGATTTTAAGAACTACACTTTTCAGAAAGGTTGTTAAAGAGGAGCTCAATTTTTTCTCCTCCCCCCACCCCATCCGCTGCCACATTTGACACCTTTTGGGGGGAGCTGGTTTTGACAGATACCCACTTCGCCCTGGTGAACTGAGCCAAAAGTTAGGCCCCCCACAGCCCTCTGAGACACTTCCAAGGTCCCAGAGGACTGAGGCCCATTCCCAAAGTGCAATGCGCTTCGCACCTGTGCAATAGGAAACTGGCAGGGGCCAGAACTCCACTTCAGCATGGTAGTGTGGCTTCAACATGCATTAGCAAATGTATCTAGTGCTACCCCTGCAGGGGCCCCTGGAAACAACTGGTTCTAACCTAATTGTACAGAGATTGTCCACCACCACAAGCTCCGGTCCATACACTTTAGCTCCAATAACTCAGTCTAGGGGATGCCTTTTTGATATTTATTACTTGAAAAACTTTAAATAGGAGCAGGGTTAGGGAATGGGATACTCCAAAATGCTACACAGTAAACAGAAGGACACTTTTTTCTAGGCTCACACTCCTGGATTTTGCTGAGGGCAGGGGAATGACCAGTACTCTGAAACTCTATGAGAACCATTTCAGTCTAAGCAACCTCCGGCAACCATATCCCAAAAGCACGCACAATCATCAGATATCAATTCAGGGTCATTACTCACAAGTCCCCAGCACTTCTGCATACCTTCCAGCTTTCTCTGGACATGGTGAGGAGGACAATCCTACTCCACACCAGATCCCTATGGTGAAATCTCACAGCCAGCTCCTCAAAAGGCTGAAAAGTGATTCAGGGACCATTTCAATTGTTTTGTATATGGACCTGCCTGTGTGCCCCTCTCTCCTTTTTGTTGATAGTCTCACACTGATCTGAATGGCTTCTAGTTGTTTTTTTTTTTGGATTTAATGCAGAAAGCTGCCTTGTAAAGGCTTCTGGTCAGCATGCTGTATGTCTCTTCATTGCCTTGACATGGCAGTGCGGCTTACTTAAGCATTTAAAATATTTGCCCTTAACCTGAGTAGTTGAGGGAGTTGAGAGTGTGCTGGGGACCTCCTTGTATTATTAGGTACTGGTATTGGACGAGAAGACCTGGCTAGACCTGGCTGGCTTCATGTCAAAGTTGATCAGTAGGGTTGAGGTCCAAGCTCTTCGCAGGTCACTTGAAATTCTTCCACACTAAACTCATCAAACCACGTCTTGGTACCATGGAACAAATGGCTGAAGATGATTTTTGTTTGCACGTCATTTTCTGATGCCATAGTGACAGAATATTATAAAAGAAGCAAAATAGCTCTTTATGAATAGAACTGTATGACCTATTATAAAGGCAGGTTCATTAGATCCAGGGGTGGACTGACCATTTGGGAACTCGGGCACAGCCCGAGGGCCCGGGATCAGTAGGGGGCCCCATGAGATGCCCCTGAAGCTTTCATAGGCTTTTTTGGGTGTGGTTTGATTGTGGGCAAGGACACAGGGGCCCCATGATCCCCTATTGCCGGGAGGCCCCATGAGTTGTCAGTCCACCCCTGATTAGATCATCTTCCATTTCTAGGCAATGGTGCCACAGATGAAAAGCCACAATGAAAAAAAGACCAGGATATAAAATAGGATATCACTGGTACTAAGCCTTGGTGCATTTTTAAATTGTGTGTAGTTACTAGATGCCATGTAATATCCCTTTCTTCTTTACATTCATATACTACCAGGGGTGGACTGACCATTTGGAAACTCAGTCACTGCCCGAGGGCCCGGGGTCAGTAGGGGGCCCCATGAGATGCCCCTGGTACTTTTTTCATTGGCTTTTTTGAGTTTGGGCAAGGACACAGTAGCCCCATGATCCCCTATTGCCCGAGGGCCCCATGAGTTGTCAGTCCGCCCCTGTATACTACACCGTATGGAGGACATGTTCTATGATGGGTTTTTTTTTCCATCTGACCACCATTAGCTTCTTCTTTTTTTTTTTTTTGCCTTTTTTATTGATGATGGCCTTCAGAAAATGCCTGGCTGTCTCTGACATCAAGACGTTTTGAGTCATCAACCTGGAAGATCATTGGAAATTAAAACTCTTTATCACTGAAAGTATAGTATGCAATAAAATATTCCTTTTTATTACATATAGGTATAGCAATGAATGTATAATTATGCCATTACATACCCCTTTCTTAATACCTATACATTTAGCAATGGATGTCTGTTATTTTTTTCTCACTACCGGTTTCCTTTAAATAAAAAAGGAATTCAATATTTTTGGATTGGCATTGAAACCAACAATACCTGGATTCATTCTATTCCAAGGCGTCCCTGTACAATATGACATTTTTAGAGGGATATTGGGTTAACCTTACCATCATCTAAATGATTGTTCTGTCCCTGCAGGACAACAAATTTTCTGAATGATCAATCCATAAATACTTTAGAACAAAAATAATGGAATTATTTTCTTGAAAAATGAATTGATTTATCTGCCGATGCCAAAATCATGCAGGCCAGTACAGTCCAGACTCGATGTCTTGGGGATCTATAATTATTTTATGGTCTCACAGTGGATTCCATAAAATTGCTGATAGATAATATGCAATTCTTCAGCTGAATCCCTTTCAAGAACCTGTCGGCACCACGGCGGTTCCATGAATCCAATGTATTGTCTGCGGAGCGAGTCAAAATATGGAATGACGGCTTATTGGACTCTCCAAAGTAAAACATCAACGTGTTCCTGGCTCCATCCCAATGTCTTTTGTGCCCATTTCTGTTAATTTCATATTTTTATCCTTTTTGCAAGCCAGATTCTGATGCAAGGGATTCTATTGTAATCGTATTTTGTGGAAACTAGAGAAGCATTAGGACAACATTAGAGGGAAAGGTATTGCGACTGACTTAACAAGAAATGTGGTCAGCGGGAGCTGGAGAAGTCTAATATATAAGAACTGCGAAGGCTGAATGTTTAATAGCAGCACTAATGAAAACATTATTTTTAGCACAGTCAACAATTATCATTACGAATAGAAAAAGTTACCTCCTGCTGGTACTACATACGTACATGAAGTCAGAGACTGAATGCATTTATAAAGGTCATTGTATTCCAAAAATTATATAATTAACGACCCGTTCATAATAGCTTAGGCATGTTATACTTTGTGTAATGTACCTGCACTACTGAGTGTTGTTTGTTTACTTTTTTTTTTCTTTATTAATAAATGACAAAAAACTGGGTAAATGGGAGCCAAATGTTAAAAACAGTAATGACCATTTTCTAGGCTAATAAGCAAAGGATTGTCAAACAAACAACATGAGGGATTGGGCACTGCCCTAGCGGACATGTAGCAAGTATGATCATGTATATGTTTGGCCTATGATGTTACTGGGAGACCCCAGCCCTTTGTTTATACCTAGCTGTCATTTGCTGGAACTGTCAGTTGTTGTGAAGCAGCCTTTGCGATCAGACTTGTTTTTTTTTTCTTTCACCAGGCACCAGGCGTTTTGATTGGTGTGGATCTGCATAGCTGGATGATATGATTAAAGGTGGTCCAGTACATTGTGGAACATTTTTTTAAATTAAAATAACTGTGTGGTTTTTTTACTGTTTACTATTTGTTTCTTGTGAAGAGCAGTCGTACTACAGGGTGTCCCTAAATTCTGGACACGTAGGTAATATCACTAACTATATGTTTTTTTCTCAATATGCATTTTACCTATGTGTCCAGACTTTAGGGACACTCCGTACAGTATGTTCCACCTAATCATATGTTAGGGTGACATCTCGGTTCTCTCTTATTGTTAAAGGGGGCTTTCAGGTGTAAGGAAACCCCCGGGCTAGAGTTTAGGTAAAGAGGCCTTTGTCCTCATCAGTATTTGGGAAGGGTGATCTGCTGGGGGGGGGTGTATCCACTGGTTAGGCTCCTCCTCCCATGCTGAGGGCATGTGGTCTGGTATGTTTCAAGAGGGGGAGATGCACACTCATCAGGGGTGGACTGACAACTCATGGGGCCCCCGGGCAATAGGGGATCATGGGGACCCTGTGTCCTTGCCCAAACTCAAAAAAGCCTATGAAAAAGGTACCAGGGGCATCTCATGGGGCCCCCTACTGACCCCGGACAGATTTCAGTGAGTTATTCCTAAGAATTACAGGCCTACAATAAAAAAAAACATATTTCCATGCAAAAAAAGTACCGCTTTGAGTACAGAAATACTGACATAATCTGACCACTAGGGAGGTTAAAGTAAATTTGAAAATAAAACCTTTAAACTTTCTTCCCTTCGGTTGCTGTCCTTTGAAAGCTGTACTGGATCCTTGATGATATATTAAAGATGGCACCCATGACATCCCTACACTACACTGACTCTGGGCCCTCGGGCAGTGACCGAGTTTCTAAATGGTCAGTTCGCCCCTGATACTCAAGTGTGCTTTCCTGGCCGGTCAGGCTTCATGCTTGGATAAGAATTTGGTGTGGATTTTTTTTCCTTGAGTGGGTTACCCCTTAAAATTTCTACCAGACCAGAAGGGAATAATGGAGGAAACCCCACGTTTTTTTTAATAACCCCAGCTGCTTTGTTTACATCATGTTGATCAGTAAATTAAAGGGCCGGGTGATGTCACTGGCTGCTAAGGACTCAGCAGGTGCCGGCACCTGCTACTTCCTTAGCAACTATTGACAGCAATATGTTATATATGTTATATATAGTAGTGGTAGAAATACTATACATGGTGTTTGGTTCCCACAGATGAAAAAAATTCTGTTGTTTGTGCAAACGTCTAAACAACCAAATTTCATTCTGAACTTGTGTTCACACCAAACTTAGAGCTCAACACTTAGTCCTCATGCACACTTGAAGTTTTTATAGCTGCTGTTTTTGGCTTTTGACGTTTTTTTTCTACAGCTAGTAAACCCCCCAGCATGCTATCCTATATGCCCATGCTCACATAGACTGTAATCAACATTTTTTGGCTGGGATGTTTTTTGGCTGGAAAAAAAATCCATGGCTAGTGGATTCTAGAGGAGTTTTTTAGCTGTAAAAAGGCTCTAACGCTGAAAAACGCAGCAAAACACGGTAAAACATCGCAAACCACCGTTTTTGGACTTTTTTTGACCAAAAAAAATTGTTTTTTGGTAAAAAAAAAAGCTAAAGAACTCAAACTCGGAAAAACGTGGAAAACGCTGCTAAACGTGGCAAAACACAGCTGAACGCTAATGCAAAAATGCTAAACAAAGCTGAAAAACTCAAATTTTTAACGCGACTTTACACAGCTAATGTTACCAGCATTATCAAAGTGTCCCGTGTGCATGAGGACTAATGCAGATGAATGCAGCTCAACACACCTGGTACGAACAAGTCCTAGGGCCCCTTCACATTTCGTCTGTTAGCATTAACACAGCCCATTCATTTTAAATAGGCTGTAAATGCACCACAGCACATCTAAAATGGACAAAAATGTATTCTTCCATCCACCAATCTCCCATCTGCGAATTGGGAAGCTTTTACAAGGTGCAATGAGCCATTCGACTGATCCTGAGAAATCATCAAGATTTGAAGTTCTTAACCACTTCCCGAGTGGCCGTTGTATATAAACAGCCAGACGGTGGCACTGCAAGGTCGGGTGGCCGTTTATAAACGGCCTCCCCACACCCTGCTTGTGCGCTCTCCCCGGGCGCACGCAGCACCGCGATCCAGTGCCCGCTGTGTCCTCCGGACACAGTGCAACACCGGTCATCGGAAGGGACCTCCGTGTGAGGTCCTGATCATGTGATCACTGATTGGCCAATCAGTGATCACATGCAAAGTAGTAAGCAAGATGTCACTTCTGACATCATTGCTTACTACGTGTGAAATCTGTGAATGAGCACAGAGGTCACATGGTACAAGGCTATTCACAAGATCCTTGTACCATGTGACAAGCTATGACCAATCACAGCTCACTCAGTAGTTCTCAATGGCTGCAAGAATGCAGACAGAGAGAAAGAGAAATGATTGCTTTTACATCCTATATGGGTGTAAAAGCAATCAGTGTAAAAAAAAAAAAATCTTCTTCACCCCCAAAAGTAGTAAAGTGTCACCATGGTGACACTGTACTGCTAGGGTGACAGTATGTAAAAAAAAAAAATAATAATAATATAAAAAAAATATAAATGTAAAAAAAAAGTTTAAAAATTATAATTTTTGGTTATAAACTAATTTGGCTTATTTTTTTTTTTAATAAAAAGATAACGGAATAAATTTTGGCCAAGATTTATGATAAAATATTATTTATTTGCAAAATTTTATAAGAAAAACACTTTTTTTCAAAATTTCTGGACATTTTCATTTATATAGCAAAAGAAATAAAAATCCCAGTGGTGAATAAATACCACCAAAATAAAGTTTTATCTGTCTCAAAAAAATGCTTAAAAGTCATATGGGTACAGTGTTGCATGACCGCACAATTGTCATTCAAAGTGTGATAGCGCTGAAAGCTGAAAATTGCCCTGGTCAGGAAGGGGGTAAAAGTGTCCGGACTGGAAGTGGTTAAAGTAGAACTAAAAGCAAATTTGTTTCCCATTTTTTTGTCAATGGTGTCCTATTCAGCAGATTCTCTTCACTTCCTGCCCAAAACACAAAGTGAGAAGAAATCCCTCTAAAGTGAGGGAATCCCTGGTTATCACTGAAATGAGTGTTCCCATTGAAAGATTTCCCCTGGGTAGCAACCCAAAATTTAGTATTTGCTTTTACGTTCACTCTCGATAGCTGTAAACAGGACAAATACAGAAGGTGAATCTTCCTAATGGGGACACAGACAGTTAAAAAAAAAAACCTGATAGAGGTTCTAATCCTTTTCCACTCTATCCAAAACTAAAGAAAAAGTTTTGCATTTATTTATACTATAACGTAAATTTCTCTAAATTTCTACATTTTCCAACCTGTGTGTTTGTTCCAGCTTAGATGTAGGGATTTTGGTGAAACTGATCTCAACTTGAAACCACCAATTTTCCCAAATCTCAAACATCTGAATTTTGCTCATTAAAATGTGTTTAGAAATAAGCTTTTAACAAAAATCTACTTTTTTATTTAAATTATTTAGTTTTTTTTATGGGGATGTATTTAGGGTTGTTGGTTTATTCCATTTAGGATTATATTTATAAAGCAGTGAATCTGACAGTCACCAATCATTTGCCACATGTGTGGGTGACAGTCCATGGCTCTCTGCTCACTGAAGACTGAGAATTGAGCAATCAGCAGTCTCTGATCTCCCAGTTCTCTGTCTTTGAGCTGTCTAGAGACACATGCAGGATTGATCCACCTAGGTGAGTATGTTTTTTTTTTTAATTTCCAAACTTCTCTTTTACAGGATAAAAGTAAAATTAAGAAAATAGCCCCAGAAGGCCAGGATATGTCACTAACTGAACTAACTGGAGTTTTTTTTGTCCAGAAGGGGGCTGAAATGGCCTACAGGTATACACTTACATTAACCCCCCTGGTGGTATTCCTGAGTGTAGCTCGGGGTAAGCTGTCAGTACCAAAAGCGGTAACCCCAAGCTACACTCGGGAATACCCTGCAGCGTTGCTCCGGGATCCCTGTTTCACTTACCTTGTCCTGCGCTCCCACGATGTCCCCCCTGCAGTGTCCCCGGCAATGTCCTCCAGCCGGCATCCGTCTTTCGGGTTCCGGTCCCTGCAAGCGTCGGGACATACGGGGAACGGAACCGGCAGGAAATTCAAAAATTTGAAAGGTGACATTCACTAAATACACTAAAATCACATAGTAAAACATTCCTGTATCAAACCATTTCACATACATTTTGTCCCGAGTGCTTTGTCCGGCGCCCTGCCTGCATTTTGTCTGTTCTTTCTGCCTGGAAACTGAGAAACGTCCATGGCGTCCAAAAAGCGTCCCTTTAGGTCAAAAGCGGTTTTAGACCGGCTAGAGAACAGCGATAGTAAATCAGAACCACTTGCAGAATTGAGTGATAATGATTCGTGGGGGAAATTCCTCATCAGACACTGAAAATAATTCTGCGACTTTGCTCAGTGATGTGCGAACTTGGCGCTCTATTTCAAATTTCAGTGTTTTTGGTTTTATTACATTATTGAATTAAATGTAGTATTATTATATTATTATTTTTTATGATTATTTTTTATATTGTAATTTATGATTTTGTGTTTCAAATTTTATCATACCCGGGATGTTTACTAGACTCTTGTTCGGACAGATTTCAGTGAGTTATTCCTAAAAATTACAGGCCTACAATAAAAAAACAATATATTTCCATGCAAAAAAATGTACCGCTTTGAGCACAGAAATATGGACATCATGGGGTTTATTTACTAAAGCTGGAGAGTGCAAAATCAGACTCCCTTCTGCATAGAAACCAATCAGCTTCCAGGTTTCATTGCCAAAGCTTCATTGAACAAGCTGAGGTTAGAAGCTGATTGGTTTCTATCCAGAAGGGAGTCTGATTTTGCACTCTCCAGCTTTAGTAAATAAACCCCAATGAGACCGCTAGGGAGGTTAAAGGATAAAAGTAAAATTAAGAAAATAGCCTATCCATTCAAATAGCCCCAGAAGGCCAGGATATGTCACTAACTGTACTAACTGGAGTTTTTTTGTCCAGAAGGGGGCCGACATGGCCTACAGGTATACACTTACATTAAACAAATTTTTCAAAAATGCACAATGTATTTTAACCCATTGGTGCTTATTGTGTGCAATACAATTTTTCCAAAAAATGTGAACTTAGCCTTTACCAAAATCCAGCTCAAATAACACATTTCTTTAATGGCCACAAGTAAGCACCTAGGCAAGGAAAACACAGACTATTGGCTACTTTGGCCTGAGGTCCCTCACAATAGGCACCAAAGGGCCACAGGTTGAACACCAGGGATCTAGAGGATCTGAAAGCAAAACTTAGTTCCAGGGAATTTGTTTTGTGCACAGCCATGAAATCCTTCTACCGTGTTAGTTACAGTTTTTCAGCAGCGGTGAGATTTCAGACCGTTCCACATTCGGTACCTTTTCGCAGCCAAGTGCAGCCACAGAGCTGAACTCTAGTCAGCCAGGCGTGAAGCCGAACGGAGCAATATCATTCCCGAGGGGCTGAATTCCTCTCCAGTGGGGAGATCGGGAGTCTCTGCGGCCTGGCGTTATCTAAGCGCCGCTTCAAAGAAAACAATGAAACCCGCAGGCCTGTAATGGGACTTTTATCATGAGAGGCCGAGAGTATAGCATTACCGTAATTAAAAAGCTGCTGATCTAGAAAAGAAAGCAAAATACAATATGTAATCGGCCGCAGTTGGGCCTGTCATGCTTTTATTGTTGTGCTTTCGCAGTCTTGGAATAGTTCAGGTCTTATTCATCGCATGTGTCATCCAATGTTTGTTTTAGAGCGTGCCAGTGCTACATCTCGATGGTTTCAGCTCAAAATTATAGGCTTCTCAAACTCCTACAAAGATCACGGAATGTGTGGCCAAAGCCCTCCAACCAGATCCCTAAAAATGACTATTCGCAAGCCAGTGCCTGGGCTTCTGGGCAAGTAAAAAACGTTGATGGTAAACGCTGCTGACAGATCTTCTATAAATAGCGCCGGTTTAGCCTAACAAAGACTTGACCGCATTGACTTATAATAGAAAAAAGAAAGAATTTTCTCATAATAAATTCTTAAATATTGTTAAAAAAATCCAACTAACAAGTGGCATCAACTGGGCATGGTTGGGCTTGAGGTGCCTTATAACTGCCTGCTCCATTGGTGCTTAGACTCTTCTACTAGAGTTCATCCTTGGAAAGACTTTTATTAATTTGGATGTCTGGAGCCAAAGCCATATTTTTGTCAGTATAGATTTCTAAAAGGCCTCTAGGAGAAAGATACCAAAGTCTGCTCCAAGATTGAATGTTTCTGCCTTATATCTGCTTCCACTGTTGCCTTGGCACACTTGGCTTGATCACCTGGGCCACCAGGTCCCATTTTCCTATCTAAGTATCTCTAGTAGGATTATTAAAATCCCTAGCGGTATTCCCGAGTGTAGCTCGGGGTAAAATGTCAGTACCAAAAGCCGTAACCCCGAGCTACACTCGGGCTTACCATGCGGCGCTGCATAGGGAGTCCCTGCAGAGCTTACCTTGTCCTTCGCTCCCGCGATGTGTCCCCTGCAGCGTCCCCGGCCATCTCCTCCGGCCGATGCCGGCATCCGGCTTCTGTGTTCCGGTCCCTGTGACGTCGGGAAATTTGAAAATTTTAAAAAATTTCATTTTTTTCCAAAGAAATTTTACATAGCAAAAGATTGCTGTTTCAACCCATTTCACATACATCTTGTCCCGAGTGCTTTGTCCTGTCTCCTGTCTGCATTTTGTCTGTTCTTTCTGCCTGGAAACTGAGAAATGTCCATGGCGTCCAAAAAGTGTCCCTTTAGGTCAAAAGCGGTTTTAGACCGGCTAGAGAACAGCGATAGTAAATCAGAACCACTTGCAGAATTGAGTGATAATGATTCGTGGGGGAAATTCCTCATCAGACACTGAAAACGATTTTGCGACTTTGCTCAGCGATGTGCGAACTTGGCGCTCTATTTCAAATTTCGGTGTTTTTGGTTTGATTATATTATTGAATTAAATGTAATATTATTATATTATTATTTTTTATGATTATTTATTAAATTATAATTTATGATTTTGTGTTTCAAATTTTATCCTACCCGGGATGTTTACTAGACTCTTGTTTGGACAGATTTCAGTGAGTTATTCCTAAAAATTACAGCCTACAATAAAAAAACTACATATTTCCATGCAAAATAATGGTACCGCTTTCAGCACCAAAAATCTGAAATAATCAGACCGCTAGGGAGGTTAAAGAAAGTGTCTCAAGCTTTTATCTTTATTTTATTTTTTTTGGCCCTATCATCTGGTCAGGCTGACGGGCTTCTCAAATTAATCTGAACACATTTTGCTGCTCTGTAATACGCACTTTTTTGGAGTCTGGTTCACATTCCCAATGACTTCCTAAATCACAGGCTAATATCATTTATCAGCTGTGTCTATAAGATTCTGTATATGAAGGTATTTAATGAAATAAATTATTTATTTATTGATTATTTATTTATTTTTGTTAGTTGAACTTGATGGACTTGTGACTTTTATTAACCGTACTATATTGACTTTTATTAACCTAACTATATTACTATGTAACCTCAACAAGTCTTCGGAGTTGGAAATTCCATGTTTTGGGGCTTTGTATAATTTTCATTTCAGACAAATCACAACTGATCAAACTTTTCCAAAGTTCACTCATCTATACCTTTTACTATAGTTTTCCAACCACATCCTGATGTGATGTGCACGGCTGATGGTAGCTTCATTTACAATGTATTGTATTGCATGTCATGATGTTGGAATGCTTGTAATTAATGGACCAATGAAGATGAGTGGCTTTGTGGGACCAGTAGTGAAGCCGGGAAAAAAAACAACCTACAAATTCATCCACAACTCTTCCCCAAGCTACATCACCAACTTAATCTCTAAACACCAACCAAACCATCCTCTTCACACCTCCCAAGGCCTCCTGCTCTCTAACTCCCTTGTTTCCTCCTCCTATGCTCACCTCCAGGGTTTCTCCAGAGCCTCTCCTTTTCCTCTGGAACCCCTATGCCAATCTCTCTAGCTATCTTCTACTCTATCCACCTTTAGGCAATCCCTGAAAACCCATCTCTTCACAGAGGCCTATCCTGCCTCTAAATAATAAACTGTACTCTTACCTTCTCCATCAGCTCATCACAGTTATTACTTTTTGTATCACTTGACCTTATCTTTTAGATTGTAAGCACTAATGACTAGGGGCCCACTGATCCCATTCATGTTTACAGTTGTGTCCAAAATTATTCAACCCCCAATGCTGTAAAGGGGTTTAGGGACTATAGTGTACATTTGGAATTGTATTCAGAATCAAATCCTACAAGGACGTTGTAACTACCCAAATGCAACTAAAATGACATCAATTGTTTATGTAATACAGTAGTAAATGGTTCTTATGTGGTTTCTTCATTGCCACAATTATTCAACCCCTTAAAGACTACCACTCTGAAGAACAGAGGTTCATACAGGTGCTTTCCATCAGGTATTGAAAACACCTGTGGATGTCACCGAGCAGCAATCAAGCATAATAAGCACCAATTAGGCAGCTTTAAAATGACTGTGATACTCAGCTCCTTCTAGACATTTACTGGTGTGGTTACAAACATGGTGAAGGCAAGAGAATGGTCCAGGAAGACAAGAGAAGAGGTGATTTCTCTTCACAGGAAGGGCAATGGCTATAAGAAGATTGCAAAGATGTTAAACATACCAAGAGACACCTTAGGAAGCATCATTCGCAAATTCAAGGCAAAGGGCACTGTTGAAACGCTACCTGGTCGTGGCAGAAAGAAGATGCTGACTTCGACTGCTGTGCGCTACCTGAAGCGTAGAGTGGAGAGAAGTCCCCGTGTGACTGCTGAGGAACTGAGAAAAGATTTGTCAGATGTGGGTACAGAAGTTTCAGCCCAGACAATAAGACGCACACTGCGTAATGAAGGCCTCCGTGCCAGAACTCCCAGGCGTACCCCCTTGCTGTCTCCAAAGAATAAGAAGAGTCGACTGCAGTATGCCAAAAGCCATGTGGACAAACCACAAAAGTTGTGGGATAGTGTTCTGTGGACTGATGAAACAAAATTAGAACTGTTTGGGCCCATGGATCAACGCTATGTTTGGAGGAGGAAGAACAAGGCCTATGATGAAAAGAACACCTTGCCTACTGTGAAGCATGGTGGAGGGTCAATCATGCTTTGGGGCTGTTTTGCTTCTGCAGGTACAGGGAAGCTTCAGCGTGTGCAAGGTACCATGAATTCTCTTCAGTACCAGGAGATATTGGATGGAAACGTGATGCAGTCCGTCACACACCTGAGGCTTGGGAGACGTTGGACCTTTCAACAGGACAATGATCCCAAGCATACCTCCAAGTCCACTAGAGCATGGTTGCAGAGGAAAGGCTGGAACATTTTGGAGTGGCCATCGCAGTCACCAGACTTAAATCCGATTGAGAACCTCTGGTGGGACTTAAAGAAAGCAGTTGCAGTGCGCAAGCCTAAGAATGTGACTGAACTGGAGGCCTTTGCCCATGAAGAATGGGCGAAGATACCCGTAGATCGCTGCAAGACACTTGTGTCAAGCTATGCTTCACGTTTAAAAGCTGTTATAACTGTAAAAGGATGCTGTACTAAGTACTAAGATTGAATGTCACTTGGGGGTTGAATAAAACTGATAATGCTGTGAGCACAGAAAAGACATTTGTGGTTATTTCATTATAACTGTTATGTTATATTTGTCTGACCTACAAGTGCCTCTTTAATGTAAATGTAAGCAAGATGACTGAATGATCAAAAGCAATGTCAAACTGGCCAAAACACTCAATTTCAGTGGGGGTTGAATAATTTTGGACACAACTGTATACCTCCCTTTGTAAACACTAGAACGTTCACCAATTAATTTACATGTATTGGGAATTTTTTTAGCAAAGACATGGAGCAGAATACATTTTGGCCTAAATTTATGAGGAAATTTGATTTTTTCTAATTTTTTTACTGGACATGTTTTATAGCAAAAAGTCAAAAATATAGTTTTTTTTTTCAAAATTGTCAGTCTTTTTTTTTTATAGAGCAAAAAAATTAAAAACATACAAGTGAAAAATTCCAATGAAAGAAAGCTCCATTTGTGGGGAAAAAAGGACATAAATTTAAATTGGGTTCAGTGTTGCATGACTGCCCGGGGTCAGTAGGGGGCCCCATGAGATGCCCCTGGTACCTTTTTCATAGGCTTTTTTGAGTTTGGGCAAGGACACAGGGGCCCCATGATCCCTTATTGCCCAGGGGCCCCATGAGTTGTAAGTCCGCCTCTGGTATATACTTTCCCCTCAGTGGCGATGCCGAAGAAGTCAGAAACCGGAACTCGGAAACCGGAACTCGGCTTCACAATGAGGCTTGGAGTACAGCCGCTCCATCATCTGTGCTCGCTGCTAGAGAATTTCTCCTCGCATTTGGCGAGCAGACGAGCAACTTTTTCAAGCCCTGTCTTAGACCTTCTTGTGCAAAAGCTATAAAAAGTGAAGCTGACGATGTACTGTACACACTCCTCTGAAATGTCCAAAAAAAAGCCCAGGAAAAAGAGAGAAGATTGGATAGATTCCAGTCATGCTTGTTGTGTACATTTATCATTTAGAAGAGCACAAAGTTGGACCTTTTTTATACCGACTGCATAGATATGGTAGATTCTTTGTAGACATAGCAGGTTGATGGCCTCATCTAAAAGTAATCTTCTCCCTCTTTGTCTATATTATGTCTTGGCTGTTGCCAAGTGGAGTGATGACACAATGGGTTCTGTTAGAGTTTACTTCCATACCTTGTCTCACGGCCAAAAATGTAACCTCTGGAAGAACCTCATAAACCATCATCTTTAGAGTCCATTCTGTGCTTGCTACACATCTGTGAAGAGTTCATGGCAAGACTACTTCTTCTTCACGCAAGAAACCATAGAAGAGGGAAATACTAAATCAATTTTGTAACCTCCTATTTTTAGAGTTTGCAGCAAATAGATCCCTCTTTACGTGTTTCTACTAATTTCAAAAACAATCTACAGTATATTTATGTCTGACTGTATTTCAATTCATATGCAGTGCTTAGCATTTCATTTAAAAATTTACACAAATGATAGAATATAGCAGCAAAATGTTGGATGCAGAAATCAGCACCAGGGACTACCATGTATAATATATCTTGTTTTATTGAGGATCCATTGAAACATTGATATATAGAGATGTTTCAGGATATGCAAAACCTCTTATCAGGAGATGTATATTGTGCAGTATACAGTATGTATTAAATGGCCAAAAATGTGTGTCCACCTAACTATCACACCTATAGTATATAAGGTTGATGGACCAAACCATTTACATTAATATGGAGTCAATCCCCCTTTCAATTTACAGCTTCCACTGTTCAGGGAAGGCTTTCCTCAGACTTTTATAGGGTGCCTGTGGGAATTTGTGGCTATTTGTCCAACAGAATATTCAAATGGGTAGTTTCTGATGTTGGGCAGGAAAACCTGGATCGCAATCAGCATTACAGTTCATTCCAAAGTCATTCAGGTTTGAAGTCATGGCTCCTTGCAAGTTGCTTGAATTCCTCCACGCTAAACCTATCAAACCATACAGTCAGGTCCATAAATATTGGGACATCGACACAATTCTAACATTTTTGGCTCTATACACCACCACAATGGATTTGAAATGAAACGAACAAGATGTGCTTTAACTGCAGACTGTCGGCTTTAATTTCCATGGCCAGGTGTGTGTTATTCCCTCATTATCCCAATTACAGTGAGCAGATAAAAGGTCCAGAGTTCATTTCAAGTGTGCTATTTGCATTTGGAATCTGTTCCTGTCAACTCTCAAGATGAGATCCAAAGAGCTGTCACTATCAGTGAAGCAAGCCATCATTAGGCTGAAAAAACAAAACAAACCCATCAGAGAGATAGCAAAAACATTAAGCGTGGCCAAAACAACTGTTTGGAACATTCTTAAAAAGAAGGAACGCACCGGTGAGTTCAGAAACACCAAAAGAATCGGAGACCACGGAAAACAACTGTGGAGGATGACCGAAGAATTCTTTCCCTGGTGAAGAAAACACCCTTCACAACAGTTGGCCAGATCAAGAACACTCTCCAGGAGGTAGGTGTATGTGTGTCAAAGTCAACAATCAAGAGAAGACTTCACCAGAGTGAATACAGAGGGTTCACCACAAGATATAAACCATTGGTGAGCCTCAAAAACAGGAAGGCCAGATTAGAGTTTGCCAAACGACATCTAAAAAGCCTTCACAGTTCTGGAACAACATCCTATGGACAGATAAGACCAAGATCAACTTGTACCAGAGTGATGGGAAGAGAAGAGTATGGAGAAGGAAAGGAACTGCTCATGATCCTAAGCATACCACCTCATCAGTGAAGCATGGTGGTGGTAATGTCATGGCGTGGGTATGTATGGCTGCCAATGGAGCTGGTTCTCTTGTATTTATTGATGATGTGACTGCTGACAAAAGCAGCAGGATGAATTCTGATGTGTTTCAGGCAATATTATCTGCTCATATTCAGCCAAATGCTTCACAACTCATTGGACGCCGCTTCACAGTGCAGATGGACAATGACCCAAAGCATACTGCAAAAGCAACCAAAGAGTTTTTTAAGGGAAAGAAGTGGAATGTTATGCAATGACCCAGTCAATCACCTGACCTGAATCCGATTGAGCATGCATTTCACTTGCTGAAGACAAAACTGAAGGGAAAATGCCCCAAGAACAAGCAGGAACTGAAGACAGTTGCAGTAGAGGCCTGGCAGATCATCACCAGGGATGAAACCCAGTGTCTGGTGATGTCTATGCGTTCCAGACTTCAGGCTGTAATTGACTGCAGTGGATTTGCAACCAAGTATTAAAAAGTGAAAGTTTGATTTATGATTATTATTCTGTCCCATTACTTTTGGTTCCTTAACAAGTGGGAGGCACATATGCAAACTGTTGTAATTCCTACACTGTTCACCTGATTTGGAGGTAAATACCCTGAAATTAAAGCTGACAGTCTGCAGTTAAAGCACATCTTGTTTGTTTCATTTCAAATCCATTGTGGTGGTGTATAGAGCGAAAAATGTTAGAATTGTGTCGATGTCCCAATATTTATGGACCTGACTGTATCTTGATGGAGTTTATACACAGGTAATCGGGCTGTAGCATTAACAGGACCCTTCATTGGAAGCATCTGAACTCAATTGTGTGTGTCGTGTACTTCTGGATTGAGAAAGGATCTTGCATCACTAAGTCACTGTATGTGGCACTATGGTTTGTAATAAAGTATTTTGTTGTGGGAATTTAATATTGGATGCATAATAAAAGGAACTGTTCCCAGTTTCAAAAAGAACTAAACTCTTGAAGCTGTGCCAAAAAGCAAGAAGTGGGTGAAGGGTAGTCATCATTATCACTTGTAGTCTCCTGGTCTCCCTGCAGCTGATCTTTTCACCATTACTGACTTACTGTGCATAATTCTGCATTGGATTGCACGGTGGAGGTAGCCATCTTGGTAGAGGCAGGGATTTTCTTCCTCATATGAGAATTTCTAGCAAAGATAGAAGTCAGCAGAACACTAGCAGTGACATCAACAAATCTTAAATTGTTCCTAAACCCAGTACCCTGCATTCACTATATCCAGTCTCCCACGACCCTGCATTCACTATATCCGGTCTCCCCGGACCCTGCATTCACTATATGCGGTCTCCCCGGACCCTGCATTCACTATATCTAGTCTCCCTGGACCCTGCATTCACGATACCTGGTCTCCCAGGACCCTGCATTCACTATATTCAGTCTCCCCACACCCTGCATTCACTATATCTGGTCTCCTCGGATCCTGCATTCACTATATCTGGTCTCCCCGGACTCTGCATTCACTATATCTGGTCTCCCTGGACCCTGCATTCACTATATCTGCCCTCCCCAGACCCTGCATTCACTATATCCGGTCTCTCAGGACCCTGCATTCACTATATCTGGTCTCCCCGGACACTGCATTCACTATATCCGGTCTCGCAGGACCCTGCATTCACTATATCTGGTCTCCCAGGACCCTGCATTCCCTATATCTGGTCTCCCTCGACCCTGCATTCACTATATCTGGTCTCCCAGGACCCTGCATTCAGTATATCTGGTCTCCCCGGACCCTGCATTCACTATATCTGGTCTCCCCGGACCCAGCATTCACTATATCTGGTCTCACCGGACCCTGCATTCTCTATATCTGGTCTCCCCGGACCCTGCATTCACTATATCTGGTCTCCCCGGACCCTGCATTCACTATATCTGGTCTCCCCGGACCTTGCATTCACTATATCTGGTCTCCCCAGACCTTGCATTCTGTATATCTGGTCTCCCCGGACCCTGCATTCACTATATCTGGTCTCCCCGGACACTGCATTCAGTATATCTGGTCTCCCCGGACCCTGCATTCACTATATCTGGTCTCCCCGAACCCTGCATTCACTATATCTGGTCTCCCCGGACCCTGTATTCACTATATCCGGTCTCTCAGGACCCTGCATTCACTATATCTGGTCTCACCGGACCCTGCATTCTCTATATCTGGTCTCCCCGGACCCTGCATTCACTATATCCGGTCTCCCCGGACCCTGTATTCACTATATCTGGTCTCCTCAGACCTTGCATTCTCTATATCTGGTCTCCCCGGACCCTGCATTCACTATATCTGGTCTCCCCGGACACTGCATTCAGTATATCTGGTCTCCCCGGACCCTGCATTCACTATATCTGGTCTCCCCGGACCCTGCATTCACTATATCTGGTCTCACCGGACCCTGCATTCTGTATATCTGGTCTCCCCGGACCCTGCATTCACTATATCTGGTCTCCCCGGACCCTGCATTCTCTATATCTGGTCTCCCCGGACCCTGCATTCAGTATATCTGGTCTCCCCGGACCCTGCATTCAGTATATCTGGTCTCCCCGGACCCTGCATTCAGTATATCTGGTCTCCCCGGACCCTGCATTCACTATATCTGGTCTCCCCGGACCCTGCATTCACTATATCTGGTCTCACCGGACCCTGCATTCACTATATCTGGTCTCCCCGGACCCTGCATTCTCTATATCCGGTCTCCCCGGACCCTGCATTCACTATATCCGGTCTCCCCGGACACTGCATTCAGTATATCTGGTCTCCCCGGACCCTGCATTCACTATATCTGGTCTCCCTGGACCCTGCATTCACTATATCCGGTCTCCCCGGACCCTGCATTCACTATATCCGGTCTCCCCGGACCCTGCATTCACTATATCCGGTCTCCCCGGACCCTGCATTCACTATATCTGGTCTCCCACAGTACACGGGACATGGAAATGCAAATATTTTAGTAAATATAAACTGTTAAATACTTTTTCTCATCAGCAGTATATAGCAGTCTTGTGAC
Organism: Staurois parvus; assembly: GCF_062004578.1. Classification (NCBI taxonomy): domain Eukaryota; kingdom Metazoa; phylum Chordata; class Amphibia; order Anura; family Ranidae; genus Staurois; species Staurois parvus. The sequence continues at coordinate 1,523,586 of NW_028318303.1, forward strand.
TTCTATCAGTATCCAGCTGAGCACTGGTTAAAGCTTGTAGGAGGTATTTTCATTGTGCCCTGATTGTCCTATGAGGTTGCATAACCCCTGACCCTATGTCTGGACAGTGATTATTGGTCCTGTGCTGATCACATGCACCCTCCCAAGAAAAAAAAATAATCTCTACCAAAACACAGCAAACTAAGCATGTGTGCAGCTTGCCCTCAAGGCTCTGTTATCTCAGCAGATGGATTGGGGACAGTCGAAGAAATGGAGGATCAGAGAAGAGCAAACATCTTTTTTTGTACAATGCGTAGGAAAAACCCCTTAGGTTCCACAGTGAGTATAACAAGCATGCTTCACTGCATATACAAAAAGATTTTACTGTAGTGGGTTTAGTAATGCTTTAAGCTCAGTACACACATACCGTAAGTTGGCCAGTTCAGCAGGAACCAGCCAACGTTCGGTACATGTGTACTGCTGTCTGTTCAACAAAAGCTGGTCTAATGATCGATGATTATGTCTAATGGTCCTGCTGGAAAAACAGCAGTTGATCGATTTTTTTTAAAAAGCAGCATAGTAGCTAAATGGTCAGCACTTCCGCCTGGCAGTACTAGGGTTGTTGGTTTGAATCCCAGCCACAGCACCACCTGCCTGGAGTTTGCATGTTCTCCCTGTGCCTGCGTGGGTTTCCTTCAGGTCCTCTGGTTTCCTCCCACAATCCAAAGACATTCTGGTAGGTAAATTGGCCCTAGTATGTGTATGAATGTGAGTTAGGGACCTTAGATTGTACACCCCTTGAGGGTACCTGTAATAAAATAATACTAATATATATATATATATAGTTCATTCAGAAAGTGTTCAGACCCCCTCCACTTTTTTCAATGTTGTTATGTTGTAGCCTGATACTGCCGTTGTTTAAATTCACTTTTCATTCTCATTAATCTATACTCAGTACACCATAATGTCAAAACAAAAAAAGAAAAAAACTGAAATATCACATTGGCATGAGTATTCAGACCCTTTGCAACAGCATTTGAAATTGAGCTCAGGTGCCTCCCAGTTCTCTTGATCAATGCTGAGATGTTTCTACACAGTGATTGGAGTCCACCTGTGGTAACTAAAATGACTGGACATGATTTGGAAAGGCACTTACTTCTCTATAAAAGGTGTCACAGCTGGCAATACTGTATCAGAGCAAAAGCCATGAGGTCAAAAGGAAACTGCCTGCAGAGCTCAGAGAAAGGATTATTGCAAGTTACAGATCTGGGGAAAGCTATAAAAATAATTTTGCTGCGCTGACGGTTCCCAAGAGCACAGTGACCTCCATAACTCACAAATGTGAAGAAGTTTGGCACAACCAGTACTCTTCCATGAGCTGGTCACCTGACCAAACTGAGCAACTGGGGGAGAAGGACCTTAGTAAGAGAGGTGAC